>NC_071988.2:8826600-9134300 GCF_028885655.2 Pongo abelii
AAAAGAGGAAAAATGACTGTGAATGATCAGCATATATTTCAGAAAATCCTGCACTAAAGCACATGCATTAGTTTCCTCATTAAGACAGCCTCCCCATAGGCCCTCTTAAGGCATAATTCTGACAAGCTTGATTTTATATTTTAATCTATATTTTGTTTCAAGAGAGAAGTTGGGCATGTAAAGGGAAGCACCTAAGGGGTGAGAGAATGTATGTCCGCTGATCACTCTTTTGCTCACTAGACCTGACGAATGAGACTTCACAGTGGGGTGAGAATTTCCATCAGAGGCTACGTGGGAACAAGAGTGACTTTATTTTAAATGCTAATCCACCACATAACTTCTGACTAACCCCAGGTCCAGGAATGCCTCCAAGAAGTCGAGTTGATGTATTGCTCTTTATGTAGAAACATCTATTCACCGCAAGTTTCCTCCAAAACAACTCTTGATGCTGTTGCAGAAATCGAAGACTGTGATGCCTGCAGCCGCCTACACATTCCTCCCAGAGTGCATACACCTTTTCCCCAGATCTAGGCCCTGGGACTGGGGGGTTGCCATACAGAGATCTACCTGTCTTGTGGCTGCCCAAGAGCATGCTTCAGTCTGCAAATCCCCCTAACAAAGCACCCTATACCATCAAACTGGACTTGTCTGCCCCTTTCTTTGGTTTCTTGGCTTCTTCTTTGCCATTTGGGGATTGCTTTGTGTACACAGCCGTTTCAAGAAACAGGCTGCCACTGTCTTAGAAAAACAACCCCTGGCACATCCGGTGTGATGCCCTCTCAGAACCAGTTTTCTTCTGGAAGGCTGGTTTGGTTTAGCCAAGACACTCATGTCCCCAAAGCTTGTTGACAGCAGAAGTGACCTCCTGCAAGTGCCCAGAGCTGTAGAGCTGGAGGGTAGCTGCCCCAAACAGCCTTCTGCTCTCCAAGGGTGACTCCATCAGGGTTAGTTTCCCTAAGACAGAAGGCAGAACCACAGCTTAGGGAAATTCTTATCATTGTCGCCATTTCTTGAGTGCTTTCTATGAGTTGGAAGTTTATTGTCCACCTTACAGAGATTTGTTTTAAACTCAGACCCTGCAAACTGTGCATCATCTTCATACTATAGATGGGACCTGCTTTAAGGTCACACAGCTGTTAAGCAGGGTCCCAGCTCTCCAAACCCAAGCCTGGAAGAGTACAAATTCTGCAGCTTCTCTACAAGCTATCCATCTGGGAAGCATAAAAGAGAGAAAATGCCATTTCATATTTCCATTTTCTTCCTCTCCTTGTATACTTAGAGCATAAAGGATGCTGTGCTAGACAGAATAATGTAACCCCAAATCCTGTGCGTGTGTTGTCTCTCATGGCAAAAGGGGTTTTGCAGATGTGGTTAAGTCAAGGATCTTCAGATAGGAAGCTTATCCTTGATTATTCTGGTGCCTTGGACATGGTGCCTTGGCCAGGTCTTGGCTGGAAGCCAGGAGAAAGGTTGGAGTATCAACTGCTTCCACCTCTTCTTAGCTGTGAGCATAGACACTTGAGTACCCCCCTTTTTGAGTCACAACCCACAAGGTTTGAGACCAACTTGCCCAAAATCACAGTAAGTAGGAGGTGGAGCCAGATTGGTCTGAGTCCCAAGCCTATGCTTCTTCCAAAACACCAGGTTAGAACAGCAGTTCACAGCCAGGAGCGATTTTGCCCCCAGGGAACATTTGGCAATTCTGGAGACATTTTTGGCTATTACAGCTAAAGGTGGGTGCACCTATCAGCTAATGTGTAGAAGCCAAGAATGCTGCTCAGCATCAGACCATGCTCAGGACAGCCCCCAACAACAAAATACTTTTCAGTTCCAAATGCCAGAAGTGCTGAGGTCGAGAGACCCTGTCATAGAATTTTCTCTAGTAAGTCACGTAATGGCATCATTAAATTATCACATGCTCATCCTTTTGGTGGGTTTGTGAACAAAACAAATTTGTATGAGACCATTTATCATTTATTTCTAGAACTCTGAATTTATAATTTATATTGTTACAGAGTATATTTAAATCTGCCTTAATAAAGGCAAGGAGGCAAAGAAGGAAATTCAAACTCACTAAGCACCTTCTGTGTACCAGGCACCATACATATCGCTTAGCAGTCTTTAAATAGTTCTTCTTGCATAATAGCTCTCAAGGTGGAGGCTTAGGGAGGCTGGTGACTTTCCAAAGACATCACACATGGCTGGAGGTGTAGCCTGTGTCTGACCCAAGCTCATGCCTTTCTCTCGATGCCACATGGCAGGGCTGGGTTTCCTACTCTTTCCAGGACATAAAGGAAGGGAGTGGGCAGGAGCTGGTTTTGTTTGACGGTCTTTGAAGATTTGCCACAATTGGATTGATGAGACAGCCCAAGGTCCCTGCAGTAACACTGGTTTGCAGGAATCTGGCCCTGGGGCCCATGATTTGCCATTTTGGCAAACAGAGCATTTCAAAGCACATGGCTCCCAGACGCAAGGATGTGTTACAGAGAAGTGAGGCACAGCCGAGCACTTCACCCAGGACCCCTCCACCTCCAGGTAGTGGTTTCATCCCTCAAGCGATTCAGGAGGGCAAGGAGGGACTTGTGGTATGGGGGAAAGGGCCCCAGTCCTTGCTTTGATACTAACTGCAATATGCAGGGCCTGTTACTTATTACCCAGCTTTCTCATCTGTAAAATGGGTGATCCAACAGAATGATGGATATGAACATGGATGCTAATTACTATTGTATTATCATTATTATACTATCATTATTATTATTATTATTATTATTATTGAAAGATCTGCCCCAGGGCAGCTCCCCTCTGTTGAGAACACTCTGGGCACACCTCCTCCAATATGTTAATCCACACAACAGCCCATGTGATCATTTGAAATAGAATTGAGATGAGGTCTGTCCTCTGATGCAAACACGCCAAACGTTTCCCATTGCACTTGGAATCCAGCTGCTGAACTGACCAAGCTCTGTGGCCATGGAGTTTGCTTCCTTCCTGCTCTCTGACTTGGTTTTCCTTCACTTTGACCCTGTTGATTCCATTCCAGTCACACGTGCCTCCTCGTTCTTTCTAGAACTGCCCAGTCTTCATGCTCAGGTCAGCGACAACCTGAGAACTGGGGAAGGAAGATGGGGCTGAGACCTGGGATCCCAGGCAAAATGGCACATCCATGGATACAGGGACGATGCTGCCATTACTCCTCCTCAGGCAGGAGCTGTGAGGAAGGCAGTGGCAGCCAGCACCTTGGACATACTCCGCATCCACGCGCGTCGGCTGCATCTAACTCGCTTCATGTATGTTGTCTCCTCACAGCACCTAGCGCCCATTTTACATGTGGGTAAACTGATGCACGAGGGTGGGAACAGGCCAGCACCACTCTACTGGTTGCATGGGGAATTCCAACCACGGTGGGTGGACTCTGAGCTCACAGTCCTCCCCACTTCATGTTGGCTCTCCGGGAAAATCATCTTTTGTTCTTTACACATCCACTTTTGGAGCCTAGAATCTCCTGAATGCTAGTCACACTGCTCCCAATATGGGGAGACGAACAGTAGTCCTTCAAGAACTTTTTGTCAGCGTGAATCTTGCCTTTCCTCAGTTTAACAGAAAAACAATAGGCAGCGTGTGAATGCAATGGGCACGTTTCCATCCTAGCAGTTTATTTTTGACACCTCACAGAAGTGAATCATTGTCATGTAACCACATCCCATTTGCAAAAGTACAAATTAAAACAGAGTTAATGCCAATTCCCTCAGCTTCCACAAGAGCTTGGTAATTAAAGCTGCTAAAGAAGAAAGAAAGTGGAAGCAGTGTTTCCTTCAAGGCCTGGTTCCACCCCCCAACCCAGCCTGCACTCTCTGCAGCCACGTGGGTTTCTCATGTCAGCTGAGGTGGCTGGAGTGGAATGCCTCCCTTTCTTTCTCAACCAACTCTTGAGTTTCTTGTGAAAGGAGATAATGCAGGTAAAGTACTTAATTCCATGCTTGGCCTATAATAAGTACTCAATAAATAGTATTGGTGATAATGATGATAATGATGAAGAAGATGATAATGATGATTATTTTGACATTAGGAATGGAAGAGAAAGTGGGGAAGCAGAGAAGATTTCTGTAGAGATAGAGGGGCGGCTATTGCTAAGCCATAAGCCCCTTTCCCTCGCCCCATCATGGAGAGTGCAGGGGAGCCTCACTCAACCCAAGCCTGGGAAAAGGGACTCACACTACCCCCTGAGAGCTGGGGACACCGAGGATGGAGGTCTGACTGCCTGACTGCCTGGGAGAGAGATGGGCTAATGATCAACTGCTTAAAAGGATGTAGGGGTTGAAATAATATTCCTGATATCTCATGGACTGTCCCCCTACGCAGGGGACTAAACATTAAGCCTCTGCATGCTGATTGATCCCATTCTGTGAACCGGTGGAGTGAATTCACACATGCAACTCACATGCGTGGCCCCCCTACCCGAGGCCCTGGAATGCACTGCCCAGACACACTCAATTACAGGCCTCTGAGAATGTGCCTTGCACAGTCACACCTCGGCAATTCCGCCCATGCTGACTTCTCCACCAGGCATGTCTTTCTCTTCTGTCAGCCTTGGAGCTGAAAGATCCCCAAGTGGTGGATTTGCGCCTGACCCGGGATAGTCCCATGCCCTCCTCTGTTGTCCTCCAAGCCCTCTGCTATGTTCCTGCTGGGGAAAGTGGTCTGTTCTGGTGGGCATTAGTCAAGTTCTGTCTGTCTCCCTAACCAGAGCGCCACTCCTCTATGATGGGGCCATGCCCAGAGCAGGGGCTCAGGAGTGTTCTGACCTCAGAGCTGCCCGGCAGTGCAACCTGGTGCCTTCACTAGTCCACTGTGGCAGGGCAGGCAGCTGTTCCCGTAAACTCCCTTGGGCAGGTGGCCCATCATGTAATTAGAAGCCAGGTGACCTGATAATAATCAACTCCTGCCTGGCTGGAAAGCCCTTGACTTTAAAGCATCCAGCTAACCAGGGCTTCTTCCCCAGAATTGTTTACTACCCTGAAGGGGAAATGCTATCCACCCATTTATTTCAACTGGGTACCTGCACTTTCATAAAATGGTATAAACTAAACAAGAAAATCCCTAGAGTCCTCTGCACCCCAGTTGTCACCTGTTGAGGAGCTCGTATATAGGGGATATGAGAAGTCAATTGTTTGTGGAGCTGACAGCCAGCTTGAAGCTCTCCCCCTGTCACCCAGGAACCCCCATACCTATGGGATTAACTGAGCGCTTCATAAGCCCAGAGCAGAACTTCTCCCCTCAGCAATTTTGTGACTAATGCTGAAGATTTTGGAACAGAATGTTTATATTTTTTCAAGTTTGAACATTGAGATAACTAAGTCAGCTCATGCTTGCATCACATTTTGAGCAGTGATGAGGTTCCCAGGGGGAGAACAGCTCTGTGTCTGCAGGAACACCCCCCAAAGGCATGGGTTCTGATTCCCTCTAGGGTCAAAGTTGCTGACATATAAAGGGGAATGTTTTCCTTCCTCCAAGAGGTTATTCCCTGCTCAGCCAGGCTCCCTGATGGTTTTTATTTTAGTGTTTATTTAACCCACAAGTGAAGACAATGAAAATGGTCAACTAAATTCTATGTATTGACAGAGCCTATTGGCAATAATGATCTCATTTGACTCTCACACTAATCCATAAGAGAGAGACAGTGTAAGTTGGGATCTGGACTTTTCCACAGAGAAAATGGAGGCTGAGAAGTGGATGGAATGGGGGAGTGGTCTCCAGCCTCAGGTCTCAGCATCAACCTCCGTCTCCACCCAGCTTCTAGAACCAATTCTCACATGCAAACCTGGTCAGTCCATGCCTCTTGCTTAAAACCCAACAGTAGCTTCCCACTGGCTTCAGGGCAGTTCTACACATTAAGGCCTTCTGTGTTGTAACTTCTGCCTACCTTTGCACTTTCACCAGCTGCTGGTTCCCATTTCCAGGCACAGTGTCAGTCTCCTGCCTCTGGCTCTGGGCTCCTATGCTCCTCCTTCCTCTTACAATGCCCCCTCCTCACATTTGCCCAGTGAACTCCTCCCTGCTCACCTTGCTAGACCATGGCCAACCATTTCCTGCTCTGGGACTCTTATCTGACACACCAGGCAGATGGGATGGCTTGGCAATACGTCAACTATCACTCTTATTTGATTTTACGCCAATCTTTCTCCCAAGGGTCTGGTGGCTGTCCTCTGCTCATCTCTGTAGCTTAGACCTAGCACAGTGACTGGCAGACAGTAAGTAGGTGTCCAATAGACTAGGATCTAACTTGAATGAACTGTTTTTGGTAGAGGAGGCCAAAGTGTTTACCAAAGCATATGAGAAAACAGATGCTTATCTCTAGTCCACTGCAGTGGGCTGAGTGGCGGTCCCACAAATGTAAGTCCATGTCCTCATCCTGGAGTGTGCAAATATTACTCAAATGGCAAAAATATGATTAGGTTAGGGATGTTGAGAGGAGGAGCCTGGGTCCTAAATGCAATCACACATGTCCTTGTAAGAGTGTGGAAGAGGGAGTTTTGGGATGCACACATAGGGGAAGGCCTGTGAAGGTGGAGGCAGAGACTGGAGTGATGCGGCCACAAGCCAAGGAGCACTGGTAGCTGCCAGAGGTAGCTCCTTAACTAAGTACATCTGCAAAGACCTTATTTCTAACCAAGGTCACATTCTGAGTTTCTGAGAGAACAAGAATCTTTGGGGGATACTACTCAACCCATTACAGTAGCTAAGAGCACAAACACTGCCAACCCACTGACTTCAGGGGCACCTGCCCCATAAAATCTATGAGTTATGACCTCTCAGAAACTCAGCCCTTCATGTGCAAAGTGGGAATAAGATGGTCTGTCTCCTGGGCTGCCATGAGGATTGAATGAGGTGGATTGCACAGCCACAGGGTTGGTAGATCTGGCCACCAATTCTGGAGGCTTCCATGCTCAGGAAAGTGGCTTGGGCTGGGATGGCTGCTGAGGAATCATTCAGGAAATATGTGGAAATGCTGTCCCTAGGCCTCCTCAGCAGAACCTGGATGAGGTCCCTCCCCATCCAGGGACCTGAGTGGGGGGTGTTTCCCCAGGGAAGGGGGTTCTGAAGTGCAGCCATGTAGTTAGAAAGCCCTTAATCTGCTTCATCCCCTCATTTCACTGATGGGGAAACTGAGGCGAGAGAGGGACAGGGACTTGCCGAACTTACTGTAGATTTTGGGAAAGTCACAGCAAGATTCCAAGAGCATCCCAGACCATCTCTCCTGTGAGGTGGGGCAGGTGCAGTGGGATGTGGTACCTCTGTGTCCTGGCCAGGAATGAGGGCTCAGAAATGCCACGAATGAAAGTCACATTGTCACCTCAAGGTCAATTCATCAAAAAGTAAAGACTGGTAAATGCATTTTTGAATAAAAATATGTTAACAAAAGAAACCCAATCTGTGAATGTGCAGGAATCCCTCTCATTATCTGAACCTTTGCTATCCAGACTCTTGTTTTCCAAATGCAGGAATGAATACATTAGATAAATGTGTTGCTATATCACTTGCTATCCAAATCCTATTTCCTGTTGTATGTATAAATTTCTGGAATAAAATGGATTTGGAAAGGGAAAGATATATATATTCTTATTGTGGATAAAAGTATATTTTATGCCACTTGGCTGAGGCTTCTCTCTGTTTACTAACCTCCAGCTATAACAACAGGGAACTGAAGCACAAAGAACAACAACAAAAAAAACATTCTACAGAATTCACTACGCAGACACGATGAAGAACTTAGAAACTGATCAAAGCTGTTAGAACCATTCCATTCTATGCACAAAAATGTACAAAATTGTGTTTCTCTATGATTTGACTTTCAGCAATGTGACCTCTCAGTGCATTGACTTTTGATGAATTAACTTTCATTAAGTTGCTTTGTTTTCTTCACAGCTAATAGCTGGAGGGGTGGACCCTTGGAAATGACCATAATATATTGAGACTGCTGGAATGGTCAAGGTCTTCAACATCCCCCTATAGCCTTCTTGCACCATAGCAATTTGTGTCCTTATTGAACATGCCTCAGAATACTCCAGTTTGAGTGTACCATATGTTCCCAGTGGGGACCCTGACCCATGACTGTTATTGAAGATAAGATCCGTAAGGACAGAGACTCTATGTGTGTGCACATGCATGTGAGTGTGTGTGTTTGTGTGTTTGCTCCTCCATTGCATCTCCAGGCCTAGAAAGAGGCCCACTTTCTAGTAGGCTCTCAGTGATTATTTGTGGAATGGGGGTAAGTGAAGGAAAGCCCATAATTCTCATCTCTTGCCTATTCTACAGTTACTGCCTCCGGGCAATTGTGGAATAGCCACAGTTCTTTGCAGCCCCTCCACTGGGAGGGAAAGTCTTTCCCCATCCCTTGAATCTGGGCTGGCTTTGTGACTTCCTTTGGCTGATAGAATGCAGCAGAAATAGTGTGGAGTTACAAGCCCAGGCCTCAGGCAGTTTTGCACACTTCCCCTTCTTCTCTTGCAACTTTGCTACCATCATATAAACAAACCTGGTCTAGTCTGTGGGATAGTGATGGACATGTGGTCAAGTTACCCTTCGCAGTGCCAGACCAATGAGTGAGGCTACTTTGGACTAGCTGGTGCCCAGATGACCTGCCAGCTGGATGTAGATAGGAGGAAATCATCTAGCAGAGATCAAAGAAGCCTGGGCCAGAAGAGCAAAACTGCCACACTGACTAAGTCTTGTGAGCAATAATAACTGGTTGTTGTTTAATCCATGAGACTTGGGTGTTATTTGTTACACAGTGATAGCTAACCGATACAAATTCCTTAGTGATCTTTCTGAATTCACTCTTCCCAAGCCTCTCCCATATTCCACATTTTACCTCTGGTTTATTCCCTCCTCTGCAGACTTTTTAAACACCAGTGTGATAATGCTATGTCCCAGCTCAAAATTTTTTGGTGGCTACCCACTTCCACAAGGACAAAGTTTAATTATTTCAGCCTGTGAGGCCCACAATGATCTGGCAACCACTTTCCCTGCACCCTGATGTCCCCTGAGGCCCCTTTACTCCAGAGCGCCTCTCCAGTTTTACACGTGTCCTAGGCTTCCATTAGCATCCTCTCTGATGTCTGTCCTCTACTCAGACGTTCCTCCTTTTCCCTTTAGCTGGCTACCTCCAGGACCACTTCTAGCTCAAATGGCACTTTTGCTGTTAAAAAAAATGTGCCCCTTTCTCAAATAAAATATTTTACAAGTTAGTGCATTACTGAATAAACAGAATGATCACACCCTGTGGCCTGGCCAAGCCTTGCCAGGGAAGTTCTCCAGACGCCCTCTCTGATGGCAGCAGCCATGCAGATGTACATGTGTACCCCCACAGCTGTCTGCTTACCCCACCCGTGAGCCAGTGTACACCTAGGCTCTGTCCCCTTCCCACAAAGTGGAGCACCAAGCCAGTTTTGGAACCGCGCAGAGGATGAGAATCAGGCCTCTAAGAGTGGGCTAGAAAGGAAGCTCAGAGGCCATCTGGAGAATGGAGTGCACATGTGTGTATGCGCATGTGTGTGAATCAGTATATGTGGACGTTGTGTAATCCCAGCTGTGTGTATGACTGTTCTGCTTGTGGGCTGATGTAGGAGATGGTGCAGTCCTGTTGTGTCAGAACCTGGCTGGGAGACCTCATATCCCCACATCGACACCCATGTTCTCATAGGTTAGTGTCTGTCTAAGATGGGATGCTGTGTCTTTAGAAATGGCCATAGGTTAGTGTCTGTCTAAGGTGGGATGCTGTGTCTTTAGAAATGGCCATAGGTTAGTGTCTGTCTAAGGTGGGATGCTGTGTCTTTAGAAATGGCCATAGGTTAGTGTCTGTCTAAGATGGGATGCTGTGTCTTTAGAAATGGCCATAGGTTAGTGTCTGTCCAAGATGGGATGCTGTGCCTTTAGAAATGGCTTCTTGCGCAGTGCACACCCTGAGAACCCAAGATGCAGTATGAGCTGACTTTTTGAAGATGAGAAGCCACACCTCAAATGGATGAATAAGGGTGGTTGTTGCAAGTGGGGAAATAGCACATGCAAAGGCTGAGACCATGAAGTGTGTGTGGGGGGGGGGGCGGGGGGGGGCAAGGGGGCAGCTGCCTGTGGCTCCAGATGGCTGCAGCGCAGGGAGAATGTGGGATAGAGAGGGAGGGCAGGCAGGGCAGGCAGAGCCGACCACGTAGGTCCCGTCAAATGCTGATACGCCCCTGCAGTCTTTCCAGGTGAAAACGATGTGATAAACAGAGGGGTCCTTTTTCCAAGCAAGGTATGTGCTGAGTAAGGCATCTTCCATCAGGACCGCTCCATCCTCTGGGGTGCTCAGACCTTAATTCGCACCTTGATAATGGCAGTGGCCTTACCGCTCCATCTTGTTTGCATCTGTCCACTCCACTTAAACACAAACTCCCCATAGAGGACTTAACTTGGTGCCAGGCACAGAGTCAGGGCATCATGTGATTTTTAAAACTAGAATTGACACATTTTGGCAATGATCTTCTTTTTTTAAAAGGTGAAGCTCTTTTATTTTGCCTCATTTATTAGACTTCCCTGCCACTGCCTTGCGGTTATGCACACAAATAAAATATGCGGCAGGAAACTGCCTCTCTTGTTTTCTTTCTTTTCTTTCACCTAATTTCAACTCCTTGTCAAGTCTTCTTACATCAACCTGTTCCTCACAGAGGCTGCCTCAGGCGGCCTCCTGGCCCTCTCCTGGGAGATCCATCCCTCTTCTTTAATCATGGAGAGCAGGCCAGTGAGTCTCTCCGCCATTCAGCTCTGAGCATCTTCCTGCCACACTTTCCCGGGTGGCTCCCCTGGGGACTCGCTCTTCCCTGTCCACTTAGGAAGATGCAAGATGGTCTCATAGTCTAAGTGGCAGCTTTCCTTAGACAGGTAAGTTCCCTGAGGCTTTAAACCGTACACTGTCAATGTGAGTTTAAATGAAGCTTCTAAACCCTGGCCAATCTTGTGGCTAAAGTCATTGCTAGCCAGCGAGGCCCAGGTGCTGGGTCAACACAGGAGGTTGAAGATGAATTGGGGAAGCGGAGGGCAGGAGCTGACAGGTGATCTGGGATTGGGAGGTGCAGGTGGCCTTCCCTCCAGGGAGTTCCATAGACACTGAGGGGGAACCCAGCATTTAAAGCCCTGGAAATGCAGCATTTCTATAGTCAAAAGAAAGCCACAGTTGCAAACACTTGGAACAGAATCAGGATCATTGCAAAAAGGCTTGGGAGGGCTTAGGGAAAAAAAAAACAAAACAGAGAAGGCTAAGCTTGGTGATTTTGGTTAGCAAAGAACTTCAGGCAGATTTGCGGATGAGTCCAATCTGGCTTATTTGTGTGCATGGGTGGGGAAGAAGGTCAACTTTTCACTCAGATACAATGCTGACATTTACTGTTTCTTCCGGGAAAACAGCTGTTATGGAAAAAGATAACTCGAGAAGCACTGAATCACACCATGAAACGTACAGCTTTCTTGCCCTCATGACCTGCACTTATCATAGTGGCAACGCCCACGAGACCCTTTGCAGGGGCGGCACTGTCCCAGATAACTGCCCTGGGCTGTCTACTCCAGGCCCCTGGCTGGTGTCTCTGCCTCCAGTTTCTTCTCACTGCAGATCTGCCCTGTGAAATTCATGTACACAGATTCCCCAACAGACCTCTAGGGAGTTCCATAAAACTGCAAATCCTTAGTGCAACCTCCAAGACACTCTGAGATTTGCTTCTAGCTTATCTCCTGACTCTTCCTCTGTGTCTCACCCTGCACTCTGGGGAGTGGTTCCTGACGAGCACTTAGCTGTCATCGGATGAGGCCTGAATATCAGTGTTTGCTTTGGTTTTCTTGAACTTGGCTGCACCTTGGAATCATGCGATGTTAGAAAATGCCAAGCCTGGGTCCTACCCCTCCAAGATTATGGCTTGGTTGGCCTTCAGTGCAGCCTGAGCACCAGGGCTTTAAAAGCTTCCCAGGTGACTGAGCAATGTTTGAGCACCACTGCTCTGGCTCTGGCGGTTTATTTAAGGTTTGTTTAACACGAACTTCTTCCTATATTCTGGCAGTGGCTGCTCTCACTGCCTGGAAATTCCTCCTTCCCTACCTCACAAGCTAGCCCACTCTCCCAAGTTCCAAATTTCAGAGCTGATGAACTATAGCAGGGGTTGACAAATGTTTAAAATAAAAAGTTAGAAAGAAAATACATTAGGCTTTTCAGGCCACATGTAGTCCCTGGCATGCATTCTTTCTTTCCCCCTTTTAAAATGCAAAAGCCATTCTTTGCTTGTGAGTCATAAAATGGGCCAGGGACCAAATCTGACCTGTGGATGATTGAATTGCCTGTTTTGTGAGGCAGTGAGTTCCCTGTCAATAGATGCAATCAAGCCATGGCTGAAGGAATTCCTGGTAGGGAAACCATGACTAGGACTTAAGCTTCTGATAAATGACTGAACTAGAAAATCTTCACGGTTTTTTCCAAACTTGGGATGCCTTAATTCTAATGCATCTTAGCCCCTGGAAGATTTCCTTATCTGCCAGATGACCTCCCTCCAGCTCTGAAGTCATTCCCATGTCGTGTTCCGCCTCAGTTAATTGTGAAGGTCTGCATGTGTCAGCACAGACTTCATTTCAACACCAAGTGCCATGATTTAGGTGTCTTTGAATTTAAGAGACAAAGGCCAAAGATTGTTCTTGACCTCTGCATTGAGATAATACCTGAAGCAGGAATGGCTGGAACCATGAAAATCAACATGGTTTTAATTCACCCTCAGCCAAGCTGATCTGACAACTAGAAACAAATGACAAAATTATTTCTTTCCATGTAGACACAAACAGGACTGATTTATGAGGATCAAGAGTAACCCCATCCTGGGAAGATAAAAACAGAAGCCTCCTCCCCTTATCCTCAATTCTCTGTGTAGGCCATTTCTCCTTGGAATAGTTTTTAATCTTGCAAGTAAATTTCAAAATGGGCATAATTCCACTCAATCTTTAGCAAAGAGCTGAGGTTCTAGGACAAGATGGTGAAGATTTAAATCTAGCATTTGCCTCTTAGCTATGTGATTTGGGAAAAATTATTGGATCATTCTGAATATTGTTTTTTTCATCTATAAGAGGCCAAGGCAGGCGGATCAGGAGGTCAGGAGATCGTGACCATCCTGGCTAACACAGTGAAACCCCATCTCTACTAAAAATACAAAAAAATTAGCCAGGCATGGTGGTGGAAACCTGCAGTCCCAGCTTCTCGGGAGGCTGAGGCAGGAGAATGGTGTGAACCCAGGAGGCGGAGCTTGCAGTGAGCCGAGATTGCACCACTGCACTCCAGCATGGGCAACAGAGCAAGACTCTGTCTCAAAAACAAAAATAAAATAAAAAAAAAAGGATTAGTTTGGGAAGGAAGGATTTAGCAGCTGATCTATAAACCATCTTCTATCCTCTAAGACAGACAGACAGAAACCAGGGAAATAAATGGCATTGTCCACATAAACTTCCTACCCCAACCTCAAGATGGTATTTATTAGCAGAACGATAAGGGAGAGTCCTTATATACCCAATGCTTTTAGTGGGCCATACCTGGTCTACTTAGATTGTAAGGTTTAGCTATGGGGCTAGCTTGCTGGGAAATATCAGTGTTAGCTGAAAAATTATCTGAGTATAAAATGCAGAAAATAGCTTCTTTCATGGAAGTGATGCATGCATGTCCTTTTTAGAGCTCTCATATGTTAAATCTGGACAACTATGCATCCAAATGTGGCAAAGAAGAACTATCTTTGCAAAGGGAAGCTATCTACACACACACACACACACACACACACACACACAGAGAGATTTGAAAATCTGACTCTATTATCTTATATTCACCTAGTATTTTTGTGAAAACTAAAGCACTTAGAACAGGGCCTGGAATAGAGTAAGTGCTCAGTAAAAGTTATTACCAGAGACTGGATTTGGGGACAGATGTGAATGTGCTATGGAAAGTCCAGGGTAGTGTGTAGAGGTGAATTTCTTATGTTTGTCGTGGAATGAAAAGAGCATAGATTTTTAACACTTGGGTTCACATCCTAGCTCCAACACTCACTAGCTGTTTCTTATCAGGGGAGCCCGTAATCCCTCTGGACTTCAGTTTCTTCATTTGTAGATGGGAGTGGTAATCCTAATTTGCAAGCCCATCTTGCACACTAGGGGTGATGTATGTAAGGCAGCTGGCGCAGTGTCTAAGTTAAAGTTGATGCTAAAGAAAGGCTAGTGGCTGAATGCCATTATGAGTGGAAACTGAGCAAGTGTGACAAGGACTGGGCAAAGAACAGGACAGAGGCTGGGAAGCCCTAAGCCACTGCTTCTGGGTTTAACCAATCACTTTAAGGGTGCCCTGTGGGTTCAGCACCTCCCAGTCCACATCTTAAAGCTTAGTGCCTACTCGGCCCCTTCTATCTGAGTTCCCTGGTCATGATTAAACCACCTGCAAATATGTCCTGAGAACCCTCTAGATCTCAGGCCAGGACTGGGCACTTTAGGGGAGGCTGGTGTGAAAGTGCCAACTCTGCATCCAGGGCTGGCCATGGGACTTGTCATCACCACTGGAATACGAGTGGAGAAGAGGGTGTTACCCCAGGTCAGGGCTCTTAAGAAGCTTTCTGCACAGTCTTTCTCCTTTTCGCCTACTGGATGCAGTAGACCAGAGACACTCGGGGTTGGCAGAGCCACAGCGCAGGAGGAAACTGGGTGCATGTGCTCATCTACCTGGGACAGTAGCCATGGCTGGTTCTATGAGTGAGACATGAATTTCTATTGTGTGAGGCTTCTGTCATTCAGAGACATATTTGTTAGGCAGCTAGCATTACACTGACCGATACATGCTGTTAGTGACTAAGAATTCAGACTGCACATGTAAAACATTCGAGGTGCTTGCTCAGGAGCATGTTACCTTTTTAAACAATTTTTTAAAAAAGAGATGGGCTTTTTTCTCTAGCACCCTGGCTAGAGTGCAGTGCTGCCATCACAGCTCATTGTAACCTAAAAATTCTGAGCTCGAGTGAGCCTTCTGCCTCAGTCTCCTAAATAGCTGGGATTACAGGTACATTCCACTACTACACCTGGCTAGAAATTTTTTTTTTTAATTAGTACAGTTGGGCTTGAAGATACAAGACCATTTTTTGGGGGGTTAGCAATTAAGAAGCCGTTGGCCATCTGTGCAACAGTGTATTTGTTTGATGGAGGAAAGTGTGGGAGAATGTACGTGATAATAGACAAACCCTTCAGTTTTGACTTTAAGGTATTAAAAACCTGGTTCTGAGAAATACCATTTGACCCAGAAATCCCATTACTCAGTATATACCCAAAGGAATATAAATCATTCTATTATAAAGACACATGCATGCATATAGTCATTGCAGCGCTATTCACAATAGCAAAGACATGGAATCAACCCAAATGCTCATCAATGATAGACTGGATAAAGAAAATGTGGTACATACATATCACGGAATACTATGCAGCCATGAGAAGGAACAAGATCATGTCCTTTGCAGGGACGTGGATGGAGCTGGAAGCCATTATCCTCAGCAAACTAACACAGGAACAGAAAACCAAACACCACATGTTCTCACTCATAAGTGGGAGCTGAATAATGAGAACACATGGACACAGGAAGGGGAACAACACACACTGGGGCCTGTCTGGGGTGGGAGTGGAGGGAGGGAAAGCATCAAGAAAAATAGCTAATGCAGGCTGGGCTTAATACCTTAATTGTTGTTGACAAGTACAGCAAATCACCATGGCACACGTTTACCTATGTAACAAACCTGTGAGTCCTGCACATGTATCCCGGAACTTAAAATAAAAAAGCAACATGTATCCCATGAAAAAAAATCTGGTTCTATTTTATCTTCCTCCTGCCTCCGCCTGCTCTCCTCTCCCTCCAGCTTGGGACACAACAGGTGCTCAATAAAGGCTTGAGAAATTGAGCTGAATGGAATTCAACCTTATACTTGTTCTTTCTCTGAAAAGAATCTTGGTATTAGCTTGACTAATCCTTTTGCTCCATGCAATTGGCTAGTGCCACCTTCATATTTTTCTGATATCATTAAGCCCCAGCTGCCTCTTCCCTGGAGCTCAGGGATGCCGCAGGACAAGGGGTCTGCTCTCTCCACTTCTCTCCTCCAAGGTTTGTTTTGAAAAACCCTGCTGCCAGGGCAGGCTCCCCTGTTATGCTGCTCACAAAAGCACACATCTTCCCTGCCAGCCTCTGCTCAGTTATTTTATTCCCTCTCTA
Organism: Pongo abelii; assembly: GCF_028885655.2. Lineage (NCBI taxonomy): Eukaryota > Metazoa > Chordata > Mammalia > Primates > Hominidae > Pongo > Pongo abelii. The sequence continues at coordinate 8,842,889 of NC_071988.2, forward strand.
AAAAGTACTTGTGGAGCCTTACTATGTCTTCAGCATAGTTCTAGGTTATCAGGATAAGATTGTGAACCACACACCAGGCCCTTTCATGGAGCTTATTTTCTAGCCTGGAGGAGATATGCATTAAAGACAGACTGCAGCACACAGGTCGCATGCAGCCCACTGCCTGCTTTTGTAAATAAAGTTTTATTGGAACACAACCATGCAGTCCATTAATTTACTCGTTATCTATGGCTGTGTCCACACTACCATGGCAGAGGTGGGTAGTTGTGATAGAGAATGCATGGTCTGTGAAACAAAAGTATTTACACCTGGCCCTTTGCAGAAAAAATCTTCCCATGTCTGCGTTAAACAAATAAGTATGCAGGAAACCAACATGCCCGTGAACAATGCTATGATGGGTGATGAGATAGAGGGTAGGTGTGCGTGTGTGTGAGTGTATATAGTAAATGTGTGTGTGCTGGTTTTAGAATAAGTGGCCAGGAGAGGCCTCACTGAGCAGCTGACATCTCAGAGGGGACTTCCACACCAGAGGCAAGCCCCTCTGGGAGCAGAGACTGCTCCTGTCTGGTTTGCTCACCCATGTCCCCAGACTAGCATAGGGCCGCAGGCTGGACACCTCCAGAGCACTGATGTGAAGATGTGGATGTGAGGTTGTGATGCAGATGCCCTGGAGGACTAACACATTTACTCCTCGCGTCCACTGTAAACTACATGTGCTGTGTGTTCATCCTCTAATTCGCTGCCCTGCCTGGAGGTGCTTTCTTTTTCCTGCAGCTGTTCTGACCACCCTCATAGCATTGTGTGTGTGTGTGTGTGTGTGTGTGCTGTGTGCATGTATGTGCACCTGATGCCCTCCCCGACCATTCCATGGCCCACCTTGCCATCTTATTATAACATCCCTATGTCCTGAATGGACACTTTCCATCCACCATGAATGCGATAGAACCTAGAATGTAATGGCTCATGAGAATCAGCAACACAAAGGGAGAAACAGAAGTTAGTTCCCTTTGTTCCGATAGAAACTTACTGTTTGCATCAACCAAGAAACACAACCAAAGAACAGCCATGAACATCATCCCATGAGAGAGCACATGGCTGTGTCAGACCCTGCCCTGAGCCCCCCTCTCAGTCTGACCTTGGCCTCTGCTGGAGGTCCCTGCTGGAGGTCCCTGCTGGAGGTCCCTGCTGGACGTGGACACAGGGCCAGGGAATGGTAGGGTCCTCAGTTGCACTGCATCCTTGTCATTGTACAGATGGGGAAACTGAGGCTAACAAAGAGAAGAATTCTCTCCTACTGACCCATGGCTAGGAAACAGCAGGGCTAGAAGTGAGTCCCAGGTAAACTGAGGCTGGGATACTCCAGCTACACACTCACGCAGGTACCATGTAAGCTGGTGGTTGGGGCCTGGGCCTGGCAGTCAGGCCACTCCACCTACTCACTCATGCAAGTCACCTTCCATCTCTGTCTTCTTTGGAACTGTCCTGAGCCTTAAATGAGCTCACACAGGTCAAGTTCTTAGCCAAGTATAACACAAAATCAATGATCAATATGTCTTAGACATGATTATTGCCACATCTTTCACCATAGACCGTAACTGCTTAGGCACAGACTGTGACTCGGTTGTCTTTGATTCATCACAAACCAGTGTCACCTCTGGCTCAGAGCCCTCCCGTGTGTGAACTGCTCTCGCTGTGTGGTGGGAAATTATCTCCCACTCATCTTCAGGTGAGTCCATTTTCACCTTCTGTGGGGTAGACTGCAGACAGTCGGCTACATTTAAATTGGGCCAAAAGAAAGGCAGCAGACACACATCCCCAGTCAGGCTTTGCTTATTCTGGGCTCTGGGCTCCCCATCTGTATGAGGAGAGCCCCCCAGCTTGGTGATGCCAAGAGCCCCTGGGCGGGGCAGTGAGGAGGGAGGAGTGCCTTACCTGGCCCACTGCAGAAAGAGGCGATGATGGCCAGAATGCCCACGATACTCAGGTAGGGGACCCAGGGGGCGCGGTCCTGGGAGAGAACAGGGAGTGTTCAGGTGAGGAGGTGATGGTGTGTCCAGAGGACCTGAGTTCCCACCCCAGCTCCTCCTGCATCCATCTGTGTGACCTTGGACAGGTCACTTGATGTCCCCAAGCCCCAGCTTCAGCATCTATAACATGGGAACAATGATAACCCTTCAGTCATTCCATCTGCTTATTTTATAGCCATGATGAAATCAGATGAAGCCTGTGATGAGTTTGACATAGTCCTGGCATACAGGAAGTGGTAAATAAATCAATAACTCACATTGATTGAGGGCTTAGTTGGCAGCAGGCAATATGAGCAATTTTCACAGCTTTATCACATTTTAAAAAGTTCATCATTCTCAGCAAACTGACACAAGAACAGAAAATCAAACACCGCATGTCTCACTCATAAGTGGGAGTTGAACAATGAGAACACATGGACACAGGGAGGGGAACATCACACACCGGGGCCTGTTGGTGGGGTGGGGGACTGGAGGAGGGATAGCATTAGGAGAAACACCTAATGTAGATGATGGGTTGATAGGTGCAGCAAACCACCATGGCACATGTATACCTATGTAACAAACCTGCACGTTCGGCACATGTATCCCAGAACTTTATATATATATATATATATATATATATATATATATATATATATATATATATGAATGTTTCCTCATATACATTTTAAAGGCTTCTATATTTTGTTTAAAAGAAGTTATCTTAGTTCTGGTATTGTTATATAAAGGACCTTATTTGTACCCCTGCCATCTTGCAAGGTGTGAGATGCGTTAATTCATTTCATGGAATGTGTCTGGAGAAGCTGTCATTCATCTGGGGGTTGGGTGGCTTGGTGCTGGTTGCAAAAGGATATTTTGGGATTGCTCCTGCTCTAGCAGACTGGACGGCTGAGCATTAGAGCACAGTGTCACCGGTTCTGAGTGTGTGGGGGTGCCAGGGCTGCCCCAGGAGAGGTCACCTGACTTGAAGGGAAGGTAAGAGCCTGCGCTCACCTCTGTAGGCTGAGCCAGAGTCAGCCCAGTGGGAAAGGAAAGGAAAGAGGTTCCAGGAGGGGGTTCAGCATACACAAGGGCACAGAATCCTGAGAGGGCACCATGCGGGGGTGAGCTGCAAACAGTCTGGAGTGGAGGGCAAGGGGTACAGAGGGCAGACAGAGGAATGGGGAACTCCTTCCTTCCCCTTGTTCTGTGTCCAAATCCACTAGCTCTAGGGGTTGAGAGGGGCTTTGTGGACTCTTGCACACTGTATGGCTTGTTTCTGTACCAAGTCACTCACTCACTAATTCAGCTGATTGATCTGAGCTGCCCCTGGGTGCCAGGCACTGGGATGGGAGGTGGAAATGCAGATATGGTTCACTCATGGCCCTGGCCCTACACAACTCACTCTATTGGGAGAGAGACATGCGTCAACAGTGAAAGTCAATGGTCTATGGTAAGTGATCTCACAGGGTTCCCCCTTGGGGCTTATGGGAACACAGGAGAGGGCACCTCACCCAGACTTGGAAGCAAGGGGAGGCTTCCTGCAGGAAGAGGTGTCCAGGAATGTCCAAGGCCTCCTGAGTCCAGAAAGCAAGGAGAAGCTAGCCCAGCACAGAAGAGCCCTAGGAGAGGAAACTGCCAGGCCCCTTGAGGAGCTGCTGGGGGCAGGGGGTGGGGCACTGAGGGAGACAAGGGTGGCCAAGCCAGGAACAGCTCTGAAACCTTGTGAAGTGAGGCTTAGATAGGGTTCGTGGGCTTCAGGCTTTCCTTTTAAACTTCTGACACAAGTTTCAGAAAGATGATGGCCCGGAACATCGCCCAACTGGCTTCCTGAGAACTTCGAAGGACAAAGATGCTGGAGCTTGGGACAGCTTGGGCCTGGCTGTCAGGAAGAAACTGCATCTGCCAGCACATTGTCCCTGAAGGCAATGCGTCCACCTCCTGCCGGTCAGCATGCTTGCCAGCCGCACCTCTTCAAAGGGCACCCATCAGCCACCACCATGCTAATAGTGCCTTTTTCTAGAAACATTTGGGCCACTAAGACATTTGACAGGTGATCAAAATGTGCACCTATCAATTTCCAGATGCATTTTTGAAAAATGCAAAGATTAATCAATTGCTGCAACCTTGCTTCATGCTTCCCATGGCACCAAGACAAGTTGGAGATACTGAGGCAGTGTTCAGTTAATGCAAGCTGCCCTGAGCCATGCAGGGGGCAGAAACCCAGGATCCGGGGATCCAATCACAGCTTGCCACCTTTTGGTGGTGTAACCTTGGGAAGCTTATTTATTTATATTTATCCCTCAGTTTCCTTATCTCCATAAAAGAAAAAAATACCGATGTTGTAAGGATGAAGTACATCATCACCCCTCCTCCTACATGGACATCCACTGAGTGCTTGTTCCAAGTGCTTTCAGTGCATTTTCTCATTTCATCCCATAACACCCCTGGATGAAGGGACGACTGTTCCATTTTAGAGATGAGGCCCAGAGAGGAGCTGACTTGCTAAAGTTTCATTACAAGTAAGGAAAAGCCGAGATCCACACAGGCTGTCTGCCTCCAGAGCCACTGTTCCTAAAATTGTGACAACTGCGGAAGTGGCTGATATGCAGCACCTGGCACTCATGCTGGGAGATGACAGCTGGAAGGGGCATCTTAGGGTTGTCTAGTGCAAGCTCTTCAAGCTCTTCTATTCCATAGATGGGTGAACTGAGGCTCAGAGAGGGAAAGTGTCTTGCCCAAGATCACCGGCTCATCAGCGGGAGTGACAGGACCAGAAGTCAGGTCTCTCATCTCTCATCTCCCAGTCCAAGGACCCCTCACCAAACCCTCTTCACTGAGACCCTAAGCAGCTCCAGAGATGAGATGCCCCCGGGGAGAGCTTTATCAAAAGTGTTCTTGGTAGAAGTATGAACCCACAAATCAAAGGCCCCAAAATGATGAAGCCAGAAGCCAGCCCCATGCTTATCTCCCTCAAATGTGACAAGCACATCGTCTCACCTGCAGGGTCAGTGTGATGGTGAGGGTCCCAAAGAAGAGGGCCATCAGCCCAAAGCCACCAATGAGGAGGGGTCTCCGTCCCAGGTGCTCAATGACCAAACCCTAGTCCAGGGTAAAAGAGAGAGAGAGAGAGCTATTATTTCATTTCTAACCACAACAGGGGAATGTGGCACTGGGAACTGGCAATGGCATCATGATTAAAAACCGGCTTTGACCCTGAGACAGTTGGGCCACCTTCTTTATGGCCACAGCCCTGAAGCAATGCTCTTTATGAGAAAGGAAAAAGTGAGGGAGAGAAAGTCACAATTCTTGAGCACCTACAGCATTAATAATGAGCACTTTCCTTCTAATATTCCTTGCTAGGGTGGACTCCTCCAACAGGGAGTTTGGGAGAAGGAACTGGATGGATATGGTCACCACAGCCCTTCTCCTCTTTCAGAGGCAGCCTGCATGGAAGGCGACTCCTCTGTGTCTCCATGTTGTGGGTTTCATAGGGGTAGGCACCCACAGCGGGGCACAGGGGTGTGAGCAGGCAGAGAAGCCCATGTCGTTTTCCAGTCTGCCTGTGTCTGGGGGAGTCAAGTTCATTGTGGGATGTGATGTGGGGAGTCCCTGGGGAAGTCCCTAAAGCTGTGTCCTCCAAGCCAGCTTCCCTCAGCCTAGGACTGTCACTGACCTCCATCTGGCTGGCCCCTGTGCCCCTTGTCCACTTGGTCAGGAAACAGCTGCCAATGACTGAAAGAGTAATTGTAGCCGAATGTCAGAGACAGGAAAACCTGGGTTTATATTCTGGCTTTACTACTTTCCAGATGTATGAACTTTGGCATGTGACTTCACTTCCCAAAGCCCCAGGGCCTTTATCTGTGACAAGAGAATCAAAATATCCTTCAACAAGAGTGTCTGGAGTAGAAGGGTGTGTTAAATAAGAGACTGCACTCAACACACAGGTTAGGTACTCGGATTATGTGAGGTATCCTCCTCTCATGCTCCATATCACAAAAAGAGAACACTGAGGGTCAGAGAGGTGAGATAACAGCAGACACCACAGAGCAAGCAGGTGAGAGAGGGCCAGAAATCGAGCCCAGAGTGACTCAGAATCCATGGCTTTTCTCAATGAGGCAATCAGGTGAGGCTTCCTGGAGGAGGCAGTAGCAGGCAGAGATGTGGAGAGCTTGTTAGGCAGAGGGATTAGTAGCGGAAAAGGTTTTGAGGCTGGATGGTCCCCATCACGACAGTCATTTGGCTTGGACAAGGGGAAGCAGTGATGCTGCTGAGGGCCATGAAGCCAGAGCACACATGGCTCCTGCCTGCCAGCTTCAGGTGATGGTGCGAAGGTCACAGCACTGAGACAAACAGTTGCAACCCTGCCCCAAAGCCTCAGGGTTTCTCCACAATGGAGCCCAGCTGCAGGGACCCCAGTGCCCTCTGTTCCTCTTTCCTCATACCCTGCTCCTTAGAGGGAGGCAGGTGAGAAGCCATCTAGGCAATGGGTATTCTCCTCCAAGCTTAGCATGGGCTGTTGTTCTGCTTGGCAGAGCCGTCACTGAGGGGTGAGTGACAGCTGCCTGTCCGAAGGGCACAGCCCTGTGGGTCAGCTGAGCACCCCGGCCATGTAGTGCTGCCTGGGGCCATGGACCTCTCAGTCACCTAGGCATGAATGTTGAGGGGAACGGAGGGTGCTGGCCCAGAAAGTCAGAGGCCTGGGAGGAAAACGTGCCTGGCTGATGACCACGTGTCTCTAAAAGCATCCAAGACTTCTGGTCAGAAATGCCTTTCTCCTGGTTGCTTAGGGAAGAAGGGCAGACTCACGCCTCTAAACTTGGCCTCCTAGAAACCTGGCCTAATGGAACAGAGCACAGATGACATCCAGGGGCACATAAGTCTGAAGATGGGCAATCTGAGCTCAATTCCTGGCTTTGCCACTTAGCCTTCTTTGCACCCAGGACAGGTTATTCAGCTTTTCCAAGTCTCAGTTTCCCCACCTGGAAAATGAGAATGATGATACCATTTTTGCAGGGTAGCTGTGAGATAAAGGGAAAGAACTCACGGTGCGTGAAACAGACTCATGAACAAAAGAGGTTGCCAACAAATGGCAGAAAATATATTATTCATTTTAACTAAGGAGTGCCCTGGAGGTCTGGTCCCAGCTCTTACCTGTAGCTGGCTGTGTGGCCTTGAACAAGTTAATTAACCCTTCCATGTCTTAATTTCTCATCTTTTCTGATGATAATGGAGTTAGTCTAGATACCAATAGCTAATGATCATTTACTGAGCGCCTACTATGTGCCAAGCACTGTATTAAGCACTTTTCTTGCAGCAACTCATTTAATCCTGACAATAATTTTGAGCAGGTTCTATTATTTGCTCCATTTTACAGGTAAAAAACAGAGGCACAGAGTCTTTGGAAACTTGTCCAGGGTTACATGGCTGGTAAGTGGCAAAGCTGGGATCACCTACAAAATCTTTTCTGTTGTTGAGACATTACATTTTCTTGACATTAAACTAGAAACAGACAATGCCACCACTTGGTAACAGCCCAGTGTCCCACCTGGTCCAGCTCCTGGACCTGAACAAGGGCACTGATCACTTTTCTGCCCCCCCCCCCCCCGCATCCCCCCTGCATTCCTGGCTCTCTGATTCTCTTTCTTCACTTGAAGGCCAGGAGCCTTCATTTTTGCTTTCCCAGAGCCTGGAAGAATACCTGACAGGTGTGGAGTAAGTGTTTGCCGAGGGAGGGAAGGTCTGTCTTTACAAGGCAGGCAGAATGATTCCCATTTGCAGGGGGAGGGCGGGGAGGGCAGTGAGGTTTGAGAACGCTGAGGGACAGTAACTTCACTTGGTGGGAAGTGGGGAGGGAAGTCAGGCCCAGTGAGAGTCATGAGGGAAGCAATGACCAACAGCTTCTGAGAAAGAGAGAGAGGGGGAGGCAGAGAGGGACGGAGGGAGGGAATGAGGGACAGAGGGAGGGAGGGAGGGAGATGGAGAGAAACTTGCATTTAAAGCATCCCTTCCTCCTAGGCCCTCATGAGGTGGGTTTCATCAAAGGGGAGACACTATGGGGCTGCTGTGCCAGGACCAGTGCAACATGGGCAAGGGAGCTGGGTCCTAGTGCCAGGAGGGACCCCCGCAAAGGTGATGGGAGAAAAGGCCCAGAGATATCAGAGGCTTAGAGAGATTATGAAATTATGGGCCCAGAGAGATTATGCTTATCTCTGTTTAACTCATACTAATTTCAGTGTAACAATGCAGCACATGTTAATCTCAGCGCAACACATGTTAATCTTGGCGTAGCACTCTCAGTGATCTAGGCCCAGGATCAGAGGCCAAGAGTGATTATGGGATTTATCAAAAGTCACCCAGGGCTAACTATTCAGAGAGAAGGAAGTGGGATAGATGCTGTTTTACACCAAGGGGCAGCTGCAAAAGTCCACACCCTTGGACTCACTCACCTTCTGGGCATTGATCCTAAGGAAATAGATGTTTGGTCAAAGATGCATGGACAAGGATCTTTGTTGGTGTGTTATTTATACTACTGGGGAAATAGAAGTAATCTAGAAATCCACCAACAATTAGTTAAATAAATACCAGAATATTTAGATAATAAATATGTAGAAATTAACATAATTTAAAGAATTGTAAAATGGTATAGAAAAATTCTCAGGGTACAATCTTAGGTGGAAAGAGTAGGACATAAATCTGTATATACTAAAACATGTAGTTATATAATATAAAATACAATTATGTTAAGCTTATACACCCTGGAAAAATATATGCAGAAATAGTTTATAATGGCTAACTCTGGTTGGGGGAATATGTGATTATTATTTTATTTGTCTGTCAGTTTTCCTGATTTTCTATGGAGAGTTTTGACTTAAAAACACCAAAAAGTAGATTTAGTTGAAGTGTTGGATGCAAATCTCTGTCCCCTGTATTATGTCTTTATTCTTTCCTAATCACCAAATATTTCCAATACCCTTACTGGCAACTTTTCATAACTGTGTAAAACATGGTTTTGGTACAATCTAAAAATGTCACAGCTTTTCTTGTGGCTAACAGGACAGAGCCCAAAGTTAAGCTGTTGCTGAAAATGAAGGTTGTTCATAACTGGAATATGCAGGAACTTTGTCTCCTAAGCTTCTTAGGGGAGTTGGATTAGAGTATCCAGTGACCTGGTGCTGAAATGACAACAGAATGTGCCATGGAAGAGCATCACAGTTGCTGGGAGATATTATTACACTGCCATCAGCATGTGTTACATTGTCATACTGAGATCAGCACATGTTACATGGTTATAATGAGATTAATATGTGTTATATTGTTACACTAAGATCATCATGTGTTACATTGTTATATGGAAATTAACATATATGGTTACTGATTTCAGTATTTTGAAGTTTTTAAAAAAGAGTTTCAAGTGCACCACCCACAATTTCAGAGTCAGAAAGTGTGCTTACAAAAGTCAGTTGAGAACCATTATCTTACACCATGATGCTGACGTTCAAATGCTCTGGAAAGGGTGGGGTGAGGGACATGTGGCTTTTTGTTTCGTTTCCCTAAAGTCTCTTGATGAACCAGTAACTTAAGCCAATGAAAAGCTGAACACATTCTCCCTGATTTGGAAATGATCTTTAAAGATGGTCTAGGAAGACACCAGGGAAACAGCTTTGAAAGAGAAAGAAGGGATAAAAACAACTCTCCCAACTGACAATCAGTCTCCCGGCTCTGTTCTTCCTCCCTCCCTCCTTTAAGTCCAGTTAAAGCGCAGCCTGTTGGAAGGGATTAGAGCGAACATGGTATTTCCACTTGACATTAAAATCATGAGTGAAGACATTAACTCAGACGAACAGCAGACTGAAGGCTACTGATGTCAGCTGGGGATGACTGTCAAAATCCTAATGCTCCCAGGAAACCACCTCTGGGGACTCTGGAGCCATGGGGTCACCCATCCACTCAGCAGCCATTCACTCAGCACCCAGTGCCCTTCCCCATAGGGCTGGGACCTCTGGTGAAATAATAATGGGAACCTTTTGCTCTGGTTAGGATTTTAAGAAGCAGCTTTATAAAGGTGTAGTTTTCATTCAGTCTAATGTACCCATTTGAATTGCACAGTCTTGCATGTTTTGACAAATGTATATACCTTATATCCACAACTACAATTAAGACATTGAACATTTCCATCGCTTCCCAGACTTTTCTTGTGTCCCTTCCCCCAACCCAGGCAACCTCCAACCTGCTTTCCAGCACAAGGATTCGATTTATATTTCAAGCATTTCATATTGCTTATTGCAGTGTTTTTGAGATTCATCCTTCTTGTAGTACATATCAACAGTTCCTTTGTATTGCTGACCAGCATTCCATTGCATGGATATGCCAAAATTTGTTTCTCCATTCACCTGTTGACCCAATAGCTGTTTCCAGTTTTCGGCTCTGAGAAATAAAACCATTATGAGTATTGAGTCTTCATATAGACTTGTGCATTGATTTCTCTTGGGTGAATACGTATGAGTGGAATGACTGAGTTGGATGGGTAAAACCTTTATAAGAAACTGCTAAAATGTTCTCTGAAGGGGTTGTGCCATTTTACGTTCCCACCAGCAGTGGCTGAGCCTTCCTGTTACTCCACATCCTTGGCAACACGTGGTATTATATCAACCATTTAAATTTTTGTCACCATTTTGGTGAACAATGGTATCTCACTGTTGGTTTTAGTTTTAATTTCCCCGGTGACTAACAATGTTGAACATCTTTTCATGTGCTTTTTGATGTTTTGGATCTCTTCTTTGGTAAAGCATGTGTTCAGATATTTTGCTCATTTTCAAGTGGGCAGTTGGTCTTATTTTTGAGTTTTAAGAGTTCTTTATATATTCTGAATTCACGTCCCCTCTCAAATGTGTTTTATAGGTATGTTCTCCATGTCTGTGACTTACCTTTTTATCTCCTTAACAATACCTTTTAAATAGTCACAGTTTTTAATTTTGATGAAATCCAATGTATCATTTGAAAAATGGTTTGTGATTCTGTATCTTTCCTATCCTAATGTTGCAAAACTTTCTCCTTTGCTTCTAGAAGTTTTAGAGTTTAGCTTTTATGTTTATATACATGGTCCATTTTGAGTTAATTTTTTGTATGGTATAATAAGGGTTGCCATTCACATTTTTCCATGTGGATATCTACTTTTTATGACACTACTTGTTGAAAAGACTATCCTTTCCTCATTGAATTACTTCAGCAACTTTTTGTTTTCTGGACTCCATTCTGTTCCATTGATCTGTGGGGCTGCCCTTATGCCAATCTCATGCTGTCTTTATTCCCATGTTTGAACATTGTTACAATCCTTGCTATGTACCAGAAATGGTTCTGGCTGCTTTATATATATTAGTAACTTAACTCTGACAACATTTTCTTGGGGTAGGTGCTATTATCATCCACTATTATATCCAGAACTTGAGGCTCAGAGAGGTTTAGCAACCTGGCTAAGGTTGCGCAGTGAGTCAGAATTCAAGTCTAGGCACTCCGGCTCCAGAATCTTGCTCTTAACCTTTGTGCTCTACTTCCTCTCTCCAGTGTTTCTGAGGCAAATACACATTCACATTTATCAAAAGAATATGCACATGCTCCCAAAGTTTTTCTCCCTTCATTTGTGTGAGCTGCCTGAGGTCACTGAAAGCCTCCAACGGCACTGGCACTGGGGCACAGAGAAGACACAGCCAGGAGTCTCTGCCCTTGGGGAGCTTTATGGACTGAATTGCATCCTCTCAAAAAAGGAAATATTGGAATCCTAATTTCCTATTCCTAACAATGTGACCTTGTTTGGGAATAGGGTCTTTATTTTTAGGTGATTCAGTTAAAATGACATCATTTGGATGGGCCTCAATCCATGATGACTGGTGTCCTTGAGCCAATGGAAAAGGGAACGTGTGGACACAGAGACAGACAGGCACACAGGCCTGTAATCCCAGCACTTTGGGAGGCCAAAATGGGTGGATTACTTGAGGTCAGGAGTTCGAGACCAGCTTGGCCAACATGATGAAACCCCGTCTCTACTAAAAAGAATACAAAAATTAGCCGGGTGTGGTGGTGTATGCCTGTAATTCCAGCTACACAGGAGGCTGAGGCAGGAGGGAGGTTGAATCGCTGGAAGTGGGACGCAAAGGTTGCAGTGAGCTGAGATTGTGCCACTGCATTCCAGCCTGGGTGACAGAGTGAGACATTCCACCTCAAAAAAACAAAAAACAAAAAAGATATACACAGACAGAATGCCATGTGAAGATGAGGCAGGGGTTGGGATGATGCTTCTGCCAATCAAGAAGCACCCAAGATCACCTGCAAGTTCCCAGAAGCTGGGAGAGAGGCACAGGACATTCCCCCTCACAGTCCTCAGGAGAAATGAGCACTACAGATGCTTTGCTCTCAGACTTCTGGCCTTGAGAACTGTGATACAATAAATTCCTGTTGTTTAAGCTACATAGTTTGTGGCACATTGTTTTGGCAGCCTGGGCAAACCAACACAAGGAGCTAACACCTGATGGAGGGCAGGGCTTGTAATGTTGCCTGCTAAATGATTGAATGTATGTAAAAAAAAGATGGAAGGTACTCCCCAAATATGTATAACTATTATATGTCAATAAACAACATTTTAAAAAGGAAGAGCTGGAGGGCAGGAAAATATCGCCTAAAATTTCATTTATTTCAAATTTATCTCAATTAAAGCTTCCAAATCTGATGTAATGTGCTTTCATATTATTTCACATACATTACTTTATATACACTTTATTTATTGCTCATTGTCTATATTGTATTCAATGTGTATATCTCTCTATATAAACTGCATGTGGTACTCCATGCATGGCAGGAGTTCCTGACTTTCTTAGAGACTACAGCGTCCTGCATGAGTTCATTGCTGTGCGAGGGTGAGCCTTTTGGTCATAGAAGATGCCCCATTCTCTGTGTCCAACTCCAGGCCGGGACCTTTTTAAATTCTGCTGATTTACATAATCCCTGTCCTTGCCTGGCTTGATGCTTCTGGGTCTGTGGGCCATGTGGACTGACTGTGCGCAGGGGCCCTAGAAGCTACCAGGAGGAAGCCCTGTTGGTGGGGCTCTGCTTCCCTCAGGACGTCCTGTCTGACTGCTCCCTGCAGGCATCCCAGCCAAAGGCAAGAGCTCCCTCTTTAGTCAGCTGGTGTGATTTCCTCAATAGGCTTTACTAGAGCCGTTCTCCATTGAGCAACCATTAATGGTATTGAATGCATGACAACTACTATGGCCATTTCTTTAAACCTGATGCATGACACACACACGCTCTCTCCCGCCCTCCCTCTCTCTCTCTGTCTTTCTCTCTTTCAAATTTACATTTTAAAGCAACTCTATGAGGTTTCCCCTAATAACTCAGCCAAAGCGGTGGAGACAACTGAGACTCTTTCAGAGAGAAATGTAAATGCTGGGGCAAGATGTGGCCCAGATGAGGGCCACCCCGCAGGCACCCCAAATAGGTGTTTCCTAATCCTGACATGTTGGGATGGAGGAGTTCCTGAGGAACCCTTGGCACATGAGCAATTGGTGACTTTCTAGTCAGAAGTTGGATTATTGTCAAAGTTTTAGCTGCAAAAGGATGGGAGAAAGGAGCGGAGAATGGTGTGATTATCACTGATGCATCTCCCTCCGCAGAGGAAAGAAGGCCAAGGTACGTTACATGAAAAGAAATTTCACATTCCAGTATTACTTTTAGCTGCTAGTAATCCTGTTTTAAACATGCAAAGGCTAATCTTTACTTTCACAAATCTCTCTAAAAAGAAGCCAAGACCTTTGAAAGCTGTGGTTATTGCAAGTTAGGGAAATTTTAAAATTTATGTTCAGAGGACTGAGTGCCAGAAATAATTTTCTGCTTGGGACAGGCTCTCTCTAAATTAAAAACGGAATATAATTCAATGAAACAAATTTTTTTTGAGAGTTTCTGCTTAAAAGATGAATGTGCACAAAAGATATCTGTATATCTGTTTGGGCCAAAGGTGTGAGAAGTGAGAGTTGCGTTTTAAATAATGATCATCCCAGGGTGGCCCATGATCCCTAAGTATAACAAATTAAAATGTCTTGAGATATTTCAACCAAAGTGCAAAAGAGACATGGGTTTTCCTTTCGTCCCATGCCAACTGGGATGGAAGGAAAGGCCGGCAGCAGACAGGCTTTTCCAAGTTCTCCAGTCCTGTGGACGTCTCCTCCTCTTGGGTGACTTTACAACCTTGGCTTGAGGCCGTAGCTTCCGCAGTTTCTAAGTGAAGCACTCCCCCTCATGCTCTCACCCTTCTCAAAAAAGGCAAAATGTGGTTCTAAACAGGTTTGTGAGGATACATTCAAATTGTTCTTGGAAATTTGGGCAAGTGGAAAAAAATTAGCTCTTCAAGGAGCAGAGAAAGAGACACTGGATGTCCAGATGACTTAGGAGTCAGAGATTCCATAGCAGGAGCATCAAGTTGGCAGAGGGCAGTGGGCAGTGGGAACAGCCACCACTTAGAACTGACACAAGGGGATGGTGAATGCTGTCTCCACCCCACACCCCATGAGCCACATCCGCGCTTTCCTTTGGTGAGTGAAGCTGGTGGGGCCAGTCCAGATACAGGGGAGCCAAAGGATGTTATCAGAGGGTTGGGGAATAAATCAGGAAAATTTGGTGGGAAGTAAAGACTCAGGAGCACATCCCAAGAATCAGAGGGTGAGCTGCAGGAACGGACTTGTGGGTATGCCCTTGGCCAAACTCAAAAATAGAGCTACTTACTTAAAAGATATTATTCAGAGCTTGGGGTGGGTGGGAGTGGAAACTGCAGGGGAATGTGCTTCCAGGGCAAAACCCCACCTTTTCTGCTTGGGGATGCTGGGGCACTGACTCTGTTTCTTCCCTTCCTCATCCCCACCCAGTCCTCACCCCATGAGGATGACCTGTCATAACCAGAAGTATTAGTTCATTCTCATGCTGCTATAAAGAACTGCCGAAGACTGGGTAGTTTACAAAGGAAAGAGGTTTAATTGACAAAGTTCCACAGGGCTGGGGAGGCCTCAGGAAACTTACAATCATGGTGGAAGGGGAAGCAAACTCATCCTTCATGTGGTGGCAGGAAGGATAAGAATGAGTGCCCAGTGAAGGGGGAAGTCCCTTATAAAACCATCAGATCTCATGAGAACTCACTCACTATCATGAGAACAGCATGAGGGTAACTGCTCCCATGATTCAATTACCTCCCACCGGTCCCTCCCATGACACATGGGGATTGTCGGAACTATAATTCAAGGTGAGATTTGGGTGGGGACACAGAGCCAAACCCTATCAAGGAGAGTCCGCACTTCTCTGCCTGCTTCTTGCTCAGGCAATGGTAACACTAATGCTTTTGATCTAAGCTCTGAACATGAAAAGCCATTTAGCCTGAGTTTTAACTTCTCAGATCTGGGGATGCCACCCAGCTCAGACTGAGCTCAGGCCCCCAGGGGGTTTGGGTTGGGAGCCAAGGGGAAAATCTAGCTTTGCTTCTGCTTGCTACAACCCTCATTTCTCCTAAGGTCCTGTAACATTTGTAAAATAAACTGGGGACTTGATCTAGTATTTTATTGGAGGAAGGGTGTAGTTTCTTCTAGTCCGTGACCTATAGAAATGCCATAGAATCATTATTTATCAAGGAAAAAGGAATGTCTGTCAAGGGAAATTAATTGAACTCAGTCCTTTCGAGGCCAGTTCTAGAGCACATGTCAGTCGGATGATTCACAGGGAAAACTGGCCTCTCTCCAAGCCTCGTGATGACGCTCTCTGTTTCTACCCTTGTCACCCTCTGCCATTATCTATTTTGTCTACAGCAGCCAGAGGGATTTAAAGCATGACCTGGCACTCTCCTTTTAACACCCCTGTCCAATAAAAGCCTTATAGACAGCAAAGAAAACAATCAACAGAGTGAAGAGAAAACCTACAAAATGGAAGAAAAGATTTGCAAACCACATTTGAATCCCCTCAAGCCCCCTGCCCTCCCACCAGCCCCTTGGCCCCTCAAGTGGCAGACACATCCTTGCCCCTGCCTTGGGCTGCTGCAGACATCCCTGTCACCTCTCAGATTCTTGCTCTCTGTCCTAGAGGGAGACCCATGGGCTCAAATCAACAAGCTCCCTGCCCTCTCACCTCTGGGTGGCTTCAGCAGAAATCAGAAATCAGCGGTCAGATATCAGAAGGCAGAAGAAAGAGAATGAGGCCAGGGGCTGGTTTGGTGATTCACTTTCTACAGGGACATTGTGCCTGGCTTTGTCCCTCTATCAAAGGTTGCAGCTCCTGATAGGTGGTGTACCCACCCTACATGCCCTCCGCTGCCCTGAATTAATCTGCCTTAAGCTGCTCAGGTTCACTGTGTCCCTCTTTCCCAAAGGTTTTTCTTTCAGCCGCTTCTTTTGCCTGACATGCTTTTCCCAGACAGCTGGGCTCACCTGGAGCCTGACCACAATATTTAAGATGGCAACTGCCCCCGTCTCTCCAGTCCCCTTTCTCTGCTCTACTGTTTTCTCATAACATCCTTTACCTTCTAAAACACTGTGTGGGGTACTCCCTTGTTACACTGTCTGTGCCCCCTTGAGGAGCTCTCCTTCTCCACAGCAGAGACCTTTGTCTGTTTTGTCCACTGGCACACAGCAGGGGCCCAAGTGAGCACTTGCTGAGTGCTGGAGGAAGAAGCACCCTGGCCTTGGGCTCATCTTCTAGTCTTTGAGAGGCAACAGGGCAGCTTCGGCATTTTCCATATCTGCTTCTCTTCAGGGATATTAATAACAAGAGTAACTGCGTGAGTTTGCCAGGGCTGCCGTGATAAGGTCCCACAGACAGAGCGGCTTCAGCAATAGAAACGTGTTGTCTCACAGTTCTGAAGGCTGGAAGTCCAAGATCAAGGTGTCTGCAGGGTCCTGCCTCTGGAGGTGCCAGGGAAGGGTCTGTTGCAGGGCCCTCTCCTGGCTTCTAGTGTGTTTTGGCTTTGAGCAGCGCAATTCTAATTTTTAGAGGGCGTTCTGCCTGTGTGTATGCCTGCATCTAAATTTCCCCTTTTCATAAGGACAGTCGTATTGGATTAGGGGCCCACCCTATTCCAGTATAACCGTATCTTAGCTTAACTAATTACAACTGCAATGACCTTATTTCCAATTCAAGTCACATTCTGAGGTACTAGGGACTTCAACATATGCATTTTGAGGAGGTGCAATTCAACCCATAACAATAGTTAACATTTATTGAATATCTTCTCTATGCCAAGCACTGTGAATTACAGTATGATTCCAATGACAATACCTGCTGAGGCTTAGGTCTGTTATTATTGCCACTTTCACTAAGAGAAAAATAGGTATCAGAGAGGTTAAGTGACTAGCTCAAGGTCACCCAGCTAGCAGGTGCGGGGCCAGTACGACACAGAGCCCAGATGCTCTGTCGCCCTGCTTTCTCTCTTTACCACGTTCTGCTCTCACATGGGCTGGATCCAGTGTCCTGAGTTCCAGCAGTAAACTCTGAGGCCTTTGATTCTGAAATTGTTGAATTTATTGGGAAGCAATGGAGACTACAGGCAACAGAAACCATATGAATTTTTTATTTATTTTTTTACTACAACTCAAGAGCATACTCCATTCTTGCTAATTATGAAAATGTATTGCAATGAATCAGAATGACTTCCTGTGAATTCTGACCCCTGATTTATAAAAGCACAGAGTCTGTGCTTCTCAAGAGTGAGCCCTCACCCCACAAAGCCCCTGCCTCACATGGCCTGAATGACGCTCACTGGAAGTTCACTCATCAGAGAGTTAACACTGTGCCAGGCAAATCAATTTGGAAAACCAGCTGTTTCTGAAAGATAGCAATTATTTACAGTTGCCCAAGCTGATGACTGATGCCCTGAGCCAAAATTAATTGCAGATCAAATGAGCAAAGATGTCTTTCCCCTCTCAACTTTATTAGCCTCCTGAGCCATTTTAACAGACTGTCAAAATCTCATAAGAGGAATGAAAAAAATTGGAAAGTCTTTTTGGATAGGCAATCACTTCAAAGGGCTGGATGAAATATATGTATATATATTTGTGTGACTATTACATATGTAATTGTATATATAAATATATATTTATTGCCTTGTTTTCAAATATACTTCAAGTTATATGTATTTTTATATATTATATAAATATATAAAAATATATTTATATAATATATAAAAATATATCTACATATTTTATTTCCTTGTTTTCAAATACATAATATATAAACATTATAATATATTATGCATATTATTATATATATAACCTATATAAATATGATATTTTATATATACATAACTTTGGAAAGTGCAAGGAATTTACCTTATATTGATGCTCTGTGAGGAACATGGGAGTGGCTTTCACACACTTTGGATTTTGTTTCCATAATTCTGTCGGAGGCTGTATTAGTTTCCTATTGCTGCTGTAGTGAGTTACCACAGACTCAGTGGCTTAAAACAACCCAGGTGGATTATCTTATAGTTTTGGAAATCAGAAGTCTAGAATAGATCTTGCAGTGCAAACACGATGGTGTCTGCAGGGCTGGTTCCTTCTGGAGGCTCCAGGGCAGAATCTTGCCTGTTGCAGCTTCTAGAGAACATCTGCATTCCTGGGCGTGTGACCCCTTCCTCACCTTCAAAGCTGGCAATTGCATCACTCCTGCCTCTGCTTCCACCATCACATCTCCTTCTTTGACTCTGACACTCCTGCCTCCCCCTTTCACTTACAAGGACCCTGTGATAATACTGGGCTCACCTGGGTAATCCAGGGTTAGCTCCCTATCTCAAGATTAGTCCCACCTGCAACATTCCTTTGTGCCATGTAAAGTAATATATTCCCAGCTTCTGGGAATCATGGTATGGACATCTTGGGGAGCCGTTATTTTTCCTACCACAGGTGGGAATGGTTATGTCCATTTTACAGTTGAGCAAATAAATTCAGAGGTGTTGGGCAACGTTCCCAAGACCATGCAGCTGGTAAACAGGTGGTCAGGATTTGAATTCAGAGTAGCCTCATCCTAAAGCCAAAGCTGTTTCTCCCCAGAACATTTTTCTATTCCACACTCTCAGCCTCATGCTGAATTTAGTCTCATGCCTTTCCAGGAATTGAGATCAATGCTACCACTTTGAGGACTGTTTCCAATGGACTAGTCTCCATCTGCCCTTGCATCTCCAGCTCTTTGAGAAGATGAAAGGGGGACAGACTACCCAATGCACTTTACCTAACTTCTGCTAGCCCTTCAGCTCTCAGGTTCCTGGTCTCCATCTCCAGGAATCCCTCCCAGAACCCCTTATTTGGGAGGGAAGCTTGTCTCAGTGCTGCATGTGGTAATTGTTTCCAGGTTTGCTTTTCTCTCTAGATCATGGCAACTTCACCTGTGACAGCTGGCACAGTATGAGTGCACCTTAGGTGTCTGTGGAATGGATGAATGCATGCCTGCATGAAAGAATCCACCACCCAAGCTCTGAAGCATCACTTCCTGCTCAGAGGAACCTCCTACACAGAGGTTCCTGCACCTCTAGAACAGCAAAACATCTTTTATCCTTGGGTCATAGTCAACCTCCTCCATTGGACTGTGAGCTCCTGCAGGCAGGCACCATGGCAAAGGCCCTCTGTAAGCCCAGCACAGGGTCAACAGCCTGACCATAGGAGGAGCTGGCAAGAGCTTGCTAAATGGCAGGGTACCAACTGGCCATGGTCCAGATGACTGAGATCCACCGGGTCCACACTTAAAGGAAGCGGCAGGAGCGCTCTCCAGAGGCTGTGACTCCAGAGAGTCACAGAGAACCAGAATCCAGAGGTTCTGATTTTAGAAAGGACTCCTCCTTCCCTTCCAGGACTGTGAAGTCATTTACCCTCCTTTCTGGGGTTTCCAAGGAATACTTTGCCCAATATTGTCAACTTTTAAGGAAGAGGATCTGCCTGCCAGAGCATGGGGACAAGAAGGAGTGGCTTCTGGAGTCTGGAATGAATAAGAATGGCTTCCCGCGAAGTTTTCTTGGACCAAGGAAAGAAGTGTAGCCACTTCCTCAGTGTGCTCCTCTTTCAAACAAGGGCAACCATTGGACTTTCAGGCATGAAGTGAGCATTCATGAGGTCCCATGTAGAACACTTTGGGGTGTCAGTGGGGGGGGACAGTAGGAGTCCCATGATGTTCTCTTTCCCCACTCTCTTGGGTTCTGAGCCAGCTGACTGTGTGACCCAGAGTAAGTCACTCCTTTTGGCCTTAGTTTCCTCAACTGTCAAAAGACAGCAAGAGTCCCTGTAAAATCCTGCTCTCTACAACGATGTCCATCGTAGCCTTATGTAAAGTCACACATTATGGAAATCTACCTAAATAGGACAAGAATAGTTACCACTTACTGAGTGCATACCATTTGCCAGCCACTGCTGGAATCACTTAATGTATATTCTTTGGTACAATCCTCAGCCCATCCCTATGAAGCAGGGATGATGGCCTTTAGAAGTGGGGAAACTGAGTCACAGAGATGCTGAATAACTTACTTGGGGGTCACGCAGCTAATAAAAAGACACAGAGCTGGGACTGGAATCCTGAAAGCATGGCACTGCCATCAGGTTCTGAGTAGAGACATTCAACAACCTCACCCACAGACAATGGTTAAGGAAATTATCATATAGAAAATTACTGGAGAAGGATAAATCGTTCAACACTAGTGTTAATTCAGGGAAGGTGATGATCTGCACGATTTTCTGCATATATGATACACTTCAACAAAAAATAATAAATAAGAAAATGGAGAATCATTCTGACATAAGATTATGCGAACAAAAGCAGATTAGAGCTAGTATTTAGAATAGGATTACTGTGCTACTATGTAAGAAATATACATCTATGCATAGAAAGACAAGGGAAGAATTTGCCAAAGTTCCTTGGGTAGTATGATTGTAGGTAATTTCTTCTTTGTTCCTCTCTACTTTTCTGAATTTTACAAATTTGCCCTGATGAGCTGGTATTGATTTCTTCACAATACCAATAAAATACTTTACAAAAAACAAAAACAAAAATCTCCCGTACTTTCCCCATAATTTTCATCTCAGACTGTGTTTTTCCGTTGCTCAAAGTAAAAATTAATAAAGAAAACTGGGTGCAGTCTATAATTTGAGAATAACAAGAATGAATCTTGTGAAACTTCCAGAATGTGAAACGTTGAAATGTTTTCCTCTAATAAAAAGACCATGAAGTGGAAAAGGAAAGAGACAAAACATCATTCCTCTACATTTTTTATGGTATCTATTTTTTAAAGCATCTTGTTAGAATGACCCATTAAGCGCAAGGTGCAAAATGAAGTGTTCTGTCAACAAGAAGTCAGAAAGACAATTGCAAGCCTCTGCCTGTTTGCATGGGCATCAATCTTGTCAGTGCAAATCAGTGAGCAAGAGTGAAAATAAATGAACTACTCCATCAAGGTCAGAGAACGTAACTCTCTAATTTTAGCCCTCTCTTTCCATTTGGAAGGGAGCCTAACTGTGTGCTGTGTGCCTAAAATGTGAAGCACAGACATAGCTACAAAAAAGAAGAGACACAAGCATCTCATAAAGAGGGCAACTGAAGCTCAGAGATGTTGAGTGCACTGCTCAGTGCTACACAGCCAAGAAGTGCTGGAGCCAGGATTCAAATCCAGTTTGATCTGATTCCAAGATCTGGAAATTTCTGCTAGGTTCTGAAGCCACCCAACTTTCCCCTCCACCAGATGTTTGTTTTGCATATTGGAGGTTGAGAAACAGTGACGAGCTCTACGCCTTCTTTTGAACATATTGGCTTATTATTAAGGTCTTCCTCTCTGTTATACTGGTCAAATGAATGTCCTTTCTCCTTTGCCTTGCAAACTCCCACATGTCTGGGGTAGTGAGATGACTGCTAATGGTTTTGAAACATTTTAAATGTCATGGCAAGAGATTGGAGACTCACGCCAATTCTCTGATCCAAACTCCTAGGGACAATATGGCCCTCTTTCACAGGGCATTCATATTTCATCATTTGTGACTAGGTGAGAATTCAAAGGATGGAGTTATTTATTAAAAGGAAGATGACAGGGAAGCAAAATATAGGAAAGAAATATTCTCTAGATGGGTAAAATGTCAGTGAAGAATATTCGCTACATGGGTAAAATGTCAGTGAAGAGCTGCATGATGAACTCCTAAAATCCAGCCCCCTTTGGCATGACAAAGGACATGCTCCTCAAACAGGACATGCCTGTTTGTTGCCTGAGGTTCCCACAGAGCAGTGCTGCCTGTCCCATGAGGTGTCAGGAACTGGGTGAGAATTGTCACTCTTCAGTATTCACTTTGAGGTTTTGGATCAATAGCCCGGACACAAATGATGTCTGGGTTCTCCCCATCCCAGCTATTTCTTTAAAACCAAGAGTTTGCTGAATGATAGAAAACCACATTGTTCTAATTGATGAATTCTGATGGGGAAACCCCCTGCCTTAAAGGACCTTATGAACATTCCCACTGTGCTGTGTAACCCCCTGTGGCATTCTCAGGAGTAACCCTCAGTTGACTTACAGAGAAGATGGCAGCCA
Organism: Pongo abelii; assembly: GCF_028885655.2. Classification (NCBI taxonomy): domain Eukaryota; kingdom Metazoa; phylum Chordata; class Mammalia; order Primates; family Hominidae; genus Pongo; species Pongo abelii. The sequence goes on from NC_071988.2 coordinate 8,865,467, forward strand.
AAGTCTCAATGCCCCCTGTACTCAAGGTGACGTACGGGATCTTTGCCGGAGGGATCCCAGCTTTTCCAAAGATGCTGTTGGTGTAGAACCAAATCTATAATGCAGGAAAGAACAAGAAGAGAGAACGGTCAGTGGAAGGACTTAATCTATTTTCTAAATCAAATTTGGGTATCAGGTGGTCTTTGGATTAAACTCAGAGTCCCAAGGTGGAGAGGCGTGCATGCTCATTTTTCACTTTCATCCCACCTTCTCCCTTTCTTCATTACTTTTTTTTCCTTATTTTATTATTTTATTTTTATTTTTTTTTATTATACTTTAAGTTCTAGGGTACATGTGCACAACGTGCAGGTTTGTTACATATGTATACATGTGCCATGTTGGTGTGCTGCACCCATTAACTCGTCATTTACATCGGGTATATCTCCTAATGCTATCCCTCCCCCCTCCCCACATCCCACAACAGGCCCCAGTGTGTGATGTTCTCCTGCACTACTGGGAGTGCCCAGCTAAAAGACTACACTTCCCAGTTTTCTTGCAGCCAAGTGTGACAGTGAGATAGAAACAGTAATGTTGGTGGGGCTTCCAGGAAGTTTCCTTTTTTTAAAAGGAAATTTTCATCAAGGAGGTGTGCTTCCATTTTTGTTTTTTATTTTTGTTTGCCCTTCCTTCTTTCTGTGTCAGGATGGTGGAGGTGATGGCTGGAGTCTCAGCAGCCTTTTTTGGATTACTAGGTGACTTCAGAACAGCACTGCCATTAACCTCCATTGAAACTTTATGAGAACCAGAAAAGGCCCCCACTACACAAAACGCTTTACTGTCATCCACTGAAAAATTGCCATAGTAAATCCACAATGCATACAAGGTGAAAGATGTTCCCCAGAGTTGGGTAATGCACAACCTGTTTAACTATACATAGAGCCCCTGCCTTGGGATAAAAGCCACTTGTTTAGATGCTGGACCAGGAAGTTAGAAAGAGTTAGCCTGTGCCCTTACTGACTACCCTGGTTCTGTAATTTATTATCCAAACATGAGCACTTTTGAGAGTGCTGATAATTGTGCTGGGACAACACACTTATATTGAGTGTGTCCTGGGAAAACCACGATGTGTGGTCTTGGAGTTGCTATACCAGCCCTCACAACTTACTTCATGTGAGACTGAAAACCTTCCATCTTGTTGAGGTCTCTGTTGGGGTATCTGCCACATAAGGTTAGACCTAAATCCTAATTGACGCCCATGGCATCAGACAAGCACTGATTAGGAGTTTGGAGACCTGGCTCCATCTTGAACTAGCTGTGTGACCTCAGGCAATTCACCCTGCCCTGCGGAGATTCCTACTCCTCCCCAGTCAAATGAACATGACCATGCTTATTTTGCCTGTCCCATGAGGTGTCAGGAACTGGGTGAGAATTGTCACTCTTCAGTATTCACTTTGAGGATTTTAGCCTGGACACAAATGATGTCTGGGTTCTCCTCATCCCAGCCATTTCCTTAAAACTGAGTTTGCTGAATAATAGAAAACTACATTGTCCTAACTGATGAATTCTGATGGGGAAACCCCCTGCCTTAAAGGACCCTCTGAACATTTATGAACAGTTTAATCCCTATTCAGCGGCAATGTTAGAGCACATTGTTCATAACCTGTCAGGTCCAACGTTAGCTGGCCACACTCTTGCATTTTGCTCTTTGTTTCTGGATGAAGCTCTTGTTTCTATAGATCTGTCTTATTACAGATGTCTTTAGCAAAAATTATTCATGCATTGGGGGGAAGATATAGGACCTACTTATATCTACAGATGGCTAAATTTTGTGAAGAAAGCAAACCTCCATAAAGTTATGGGCATACTGAGAGATGCCAGTGAAAATTACAACACCCATTTCTTCGAGCTTGCAGGCATGGATACATCTATTGGCAAAAACAGGTTTTAATATTCGTGTAAAACAAGAACCTTCGTGTTCTGCACCTGTTTCTCATTTGAGCGAACGTTAGACTCCATCGTTAGCCTGAACCTTTGCTGTCACATCCATGGTGTACAGAGGTAGTGCCTAATAAATCCACTAATTCCTATTATTCTTAGGGCTGTGACAGAAGCTAACATTATCCTGAAAACTCTGTGTCCATTGAATATGTTTATACAATTGCTTCCGCTTTAGAAGGTAACTATGATCCCCAGTGCACCGTCAGGGTTGGATTCCAGAAGTGTAACAGCCTTTCTTAGTCATCAGCCAAATTCAGTGATTTTCAATGGCCAACGTTCTCTAGAGACCCTCTTAATGCCCTCAGGCTGCCAGGCTGTCACCCATGTGAAGGTGTCTGACATTTGTGTTATTCACAGCCGTGGTTCTGATCCCCATGGCCTGACCAGCTCATGGTCCTGAGGCTCCCAGCCCTAGATCCCACTTAATGTGAATCCTCTTATGTTGTGGCCAGCACCTCCTTCTGGCTCCTCTCACCCCCCACAACCCCGTCTTCCCTGGTTTCAATTCTCCCCATAGAGACCCTGCTATAGATATCCCTTAGTAGGTTAGTGAAGAGAGTCATTGTACATAAAGTTCTAAGTTCAGTGAGGGACAGTTATAACTTTTGCAGGGAAATGGATGAAGCTGGAAACCATCATTCTCAGCAAACTAACATAAGAACAGAAAACCAAACACCACATGTTCTCACTCATAAGTGGAAGTTGAACAATGAGAATACATGGACACAGAGAGGGGAACATCATACACCGGGGCCTGTCGGGGGGTGGGGGGCTAGGGGAGGGATGGCATTAGGAGAAATACCCAATGCAGATGACAGGTTGATGGGTGCAGCAAACCATCATGGCACGTGTACACCTATGTAACAAACCTGCACATTCTGCACATGTATCCCAGAACTTAAAGTGTAATAATAATAATAATAATAATAAAGCAATAAATGCCATATTTATTCTTATATTCATTCATGAATCAAAAGGCAGAAATCAGCCCACAGATCCTCTCCCTCAGTCCAGGGCCTGCAGGGGTCCTGCCGGGCTGGCCCTGTCCACCCTGGGGCAGGCCTGGACATCACACTCGCTGCCAGTCTTATTCCGTTTGTGCCACAAAGCCACTTCCCTCCCCCTGCATCAGCTGATAGAGTGGGAAGGTGACTGCCTTCAGCTTTACCTCTGCTCACACTGACGCTTATTTGATCGGACAGTTTGAGGTTGCTGTAAAATAAGAAAGCACTCAGGAAACTTAAGAGTGCATCCTGCCCCGGAGCCCCCCAGCCCCCATGGAGTGTGCTTTGTGTTGACCTAGTTCACCACACAACTCTGTTCTTTCAGCTTGCCCCCTAGCCTCCCCATGCAGCGTGGCAGGAGCAGCAGTTCTGGAGGCATGGAGTGGGGATTCCAGCCCCAGCACTGCCTCTCACGACCTGCGTGACCACAGGAAAGCGACTTCGCATCTTGGAATCTCTGTTCTCCAAAGAAAGGTAATAATACTTTGTCTTTCAGGGTTCTTGTAAAAATTTTAATGATGATAAAAGAAATGATCCAGGACAGCACCTGTTATAATTGGCATATAACAAGTGGTAGGTATCATTCTAGAAGGTTCTGTCTCTCCATGAAGATGTGATTGCTTCTTGGTTAAGAAGAGCATCTGGAACCAACCCAAATGTCCAACAATGATAGACTGGATTAAGAAAATGTGGCACATATACACCATAGAATACTATGCAGCCATAAAAAATGATGAGTTCATGTCCTTTGTAGGGACGTGGATGAAGCTGGAAACCATCATTCTCAGCAAACTATTGCAAGGACAAAAAACCAAACACTGCATGTTCTCACTCATAGGTGGGAATTGAACAATGAGAACACATGGACACAGGAAGGGGAACATCACACACTGGGGACTGTTGTGGGGTGGGGGGAGTGGGGAGGGATAGCATTAGGAGATATACCTAATGCTAAATGATGAGTTAATGGGTGCAGCACACCAACATGGCACATGTATACATATGTAACAAACCTGCACGTTGTGCACATGTACCCTAAAACTTAAAGTATAATAATAATAAAGTTTTAAAAAAAAAGAAGAGCATCTGACAGTGGCACATATGCTATGGTAGGAATGCACCTCTGGGTCTCTTTTCAGCCTCCTCCTTGTGGGATGGGGCTTTGAAGAACTGTGCAGATGGTGGGTGTGGGGTAAGGGCAGCAGGAAAGAATTTGGGTCTTCTCAAGTCCCTGCCTCTAATGCCCTGAAGCTCTCATTCTTAACTCACGTCATAGTGTTTTAGAGACAAAGTGTAACATACATAATCATTTTTACCCCCTCCACAGTTGGGCATGCCTAAGGATGCCCAACATGTCTAAGAAAGCAGCATGTCTAAGGATCAGTCAAGGGTCCATAAGAGTAAACACCCCATTTACTTTTGCCTAGAACAAGGTGATGCTGACAAAGAGTATGCGTTTAATCTATGCTTTCTGGATGTGGTGGGCAGAACAATAGCCCCCCCGCCCTCAAAATGTTCACATGCTAATCCTGGGAACCCCAGAATATCTTAATTTACATGGCCAAAGGGACTTTGCAGATATGTTAAGTTCAGAGTCTTGACATGGGGAGGTTATCCTGGATTATCTGGGTGAGCTGTAAATGCAATCACCAGGGTCCTTAAAGAGGGAGTCAGGAGGATCAGAGTCAGAGAGAGAAGACGTAAGGATGGAAGCAGAGGTCAGAGAGGGAGAAATATTTGAAAATGCCATGCTGCTGACTTGCAGATGCAGGAAGGGGCCACAAGCCGAGAGATGTAGGTGCCATCTAGAAGCTGGGAATGTCAAGGAAGTGGATGATCCCTCTGGAGTCTCCAGAAGGAATGTGGCCCTGCCAACACCTTGGTTTTAGGACTTCTGACCTCCAGAACTGTAAGATAATAAATTGGTGTGGTTTTAAGCCACCACATGGGTGGGGCTCCTTCAACAAAATAATAGCTAAGCTATTGTGGTAATTTGCTACAGAAGCAATAGAAAACTAATATATACTGGATATAAATATAATTAATATATATTATACATTTATGCATTTCCTGTGTGTGTGTTTGTGTGTGTGTGTGTGTGTGAGAGAGAGAGAGAGAGATAGAAACAGATAGAGAGAGATAGAGAGAGAGACAGAGAGAGTTGTAAACACAGAGGCGGCCGCCACAGACAAATGGTGATGTATAGGATCTATTTTGAAGTACAGAAGACAGGGAAGACCTTGCTCATTTATTAAACACTGTGTTCCAGGAACTGTGCTGATGCCTTACCTACTGTTTCCAGGGACCTCCTTTCCCTTCTATTTCCTGTTTCCATTTGGGGAGCATCCACTACGGAACACACCTTCCTCTCAACTCAAAGGACAGGGAGGTAGGGAGTGCCCTCTTGCATCCCCTGGGCTCTTTTTGTACCTGCCTCCTGCAGGAAGCTGGAGACCTGTCTGCTGCCTCCACCCAAGGAGGGGCTTGCCCTGTAGAGGGGTCTGGGGTTGCTCCTTCTGCCTGTGGCTGGGTCTAGCATCTTAAAGCTAGAGGTGCTGAACTAACTGCCACTTATGAAGCCATGCTGTCTAATCCAGCTCCACTCAAAACAGAGAGCTAACATTTTCATCCCCATCTGGTTCTTGTGCCTCTCTCTGTCTCCCCCTCTCCAATCTGTTCTGAATTTCAGAGAAGAAGGGGGCTTATCTATTGTAAATCCCCAAACCTATCCCCTACATGACTTAACTGCATTCCCAGCACAGCCCAGTGAAGGAGCTATCACTGCTCCATTTAACAGATGTGAAGCTGAGGCTCAGCCAGGTAAGGGTGACCCAGCTGTGAGTGGCAGAGCTGAGATTGAGCCCTAGTCATCCCAAACATTTCTACTGTCCTCTGCTACCTCTGGGTGGGAAGGAATCTGCTTTCCTTCCAGAGATGCTAGGGGGAGGGTGCTAAGTCCTATGTAGCAGGGCAAGTGGAATCGCCCGAGAGGTGAGAGGAAACGGGGGCACCATGGACGAATCACTACCGGCAGCTGCCAAGCAAAGCAAGACCCTCTCCACCAAGGGCGGGCTGTGTGCTTCACGGCAATGCGTGGAAGCCCACTCTCTCTCAGCAGAGCTGCTTCATCCACAGCCCCAAGCAAATGTCAGCTCCCATTCTCATCAGACCTCGCTTCAGCTTGGCAATGGAGGCAGAGGAATGAGCTGACTCTCCCACATCTCTCACTGGGACCAGTTGCACCCCGACTACAGCTGCACACCTTACGCTTCACAAGACAGGACCTGTGGGTTGCTCACTGGCCTTGAAGGGCTAGCTGGGCTTGAAGCTCTGGCCCCTGGTGGTTGAATCCCCAAGGCAGGGCAATTGACCATCTAACGTCCCCTCTCTGTGAGCTCCTATTCTTTGGAGGGATGGGAGTCTGTGGGCTGGACAGAAGGGATTTGACCCCAGCAATTGCTATGGTGGTGAGAACGTGAATGCAGATCTCAACCACCCTGGCCTTGCTTTATATCCTTAGAGCACATGTGAGCATGAAACTGGACAGCGTATCTAGATGCCCAACAGCTGGTCCATGCTCAGTAAGAGGCTGCTTCCTTCTCTGACCTCCACTGTCTTTCTTTATAAAAATCCAGAAGGATACAAAGTAAGGACTCAAACTTTAAGAGTGGCCAGAAAATGCTTGCTTTTAAAAGCTTTTCTAAGAGTGTTGGATCACCCAGTCTTGCTTCTCATCTTACAGATAAAAATCTAACCTCACACTGACCTAGCCATTAGCCCAATGATACCACCTTTCTGGTCTGGTCTCCTTTGAACTCCGACATGAGTGATTGAGGCTCAGAGGGGTGAAGTGTCTCACCCAGGGCTACACAGCTGGGAAGTCAGAGGATGTGGGCTGGAACCATAGCCTCCCTGGTGGTCTCAGTGTGGGGGTCCTTCAATAAAATAATAGCTAAGATTATGGAGCACCACCTATGTGACTGATCCCATGCTGAACTTATTTATTTATTTGAGACAGAGTTTCGCTCTTGTTGCCCGGGCTGGAGTGCAATGGTGCGATCTCAGCTCACTGCAACCTCCGCCTCCCGGGTTCAAGCGATTCTCCTGCCTCAGCCTCCTGAGTATCTGGGATTACAGGCATGTGCCACCATGTCCAGCTAATTTTCTATTTTTAGTAGAGACTTGTTTCTCCATGTTGGTCAGGCTGATCTTGAACTCCCAACCTGCCCACCCCAGCCTCCCAAAGTGCTGGGATTACAGGTGTGAGCCACTGTGCCTGGCTGCTGAACTTTAAATGCATCCTTTCATCTATCTTCACCACCACTTTACAGCTGGGGAAACTGAGGCACGGGGCAGTCATGGCAACTTGTCCAAGGTCCCATAACTCAACAGTTCAATGTTGCAAGTTGCATGCAGGCAGATGACTCCAAGCCTGGCACTCTTGACCACAGTTCAGGGTGGCCACATGGAGGGTCTCTTCTCAGCTTTCTCCCTATTCATCAGGACGTAGTGAATTGCTGCAGTGAGATGGTCTCCACTTTTATGATTACAGAACATTTTGGATTCTTCCAATTTGATCTAGGAAGTGACTTCAGGAGAATCTTCTCAAAACCAAAGTTACTAATAACTGCTTCTGAAATTGTAATTTGAGATTTTGTACAAAACTTGATTTGGGCTCCAGAACTCCTGATGATGGTTCAACAAATCAGATGGACATTCATGTGGTTCCAGGCCAAAACAGGGGGAAAGTACCACAGTTTTCTATAAACATATCTAAGGTTTTCATGTCTCCTTCCCCGCATTCCTCCCAGCCATCTCCCTTCCCTCCCTTCTACTCAACTGTTTCGAGAAAGCATAAGAAATCTGGGACTCTCTTAGGCACTAAGGTGACAGCAGACAACACAGGTCCTCGTCTGCCCTAGAAGACCTCTTAGTCTAGCAAGGAAGGGAGGAGTACACAACGATTTCCCAAGTAAGTGGTTAGAGGAACACACCAGGAACCCTGTAATGCGTGGGCATCCCACCAGGTGCAAAGACCCAGGCAGCAGTCCACCGCCAGTGAGCACCCAGAACCAATGTCGCCAGGCCCATATGGCTCATTCACAGCTGGCACTCTGATCCTCTTTGCTCTTATTTTATATCTATTTCTAACACACTTGGGTGTCCTGTTTCCCAACCAAGACTGCATATCAGGAAGCAGCAGATTTTGAAACTGCATGGCATTGAGAGAGGAGAAAACAATGCTAGAAACAGTCGTGCTGATGACAGCAAGGTTGGGAGGAGATTCATGCAAGCTGAGCAGCTGCCACCTGTGAGATATTTTACATAATTCCACAGATTCCTCACAGCAGTTGTGCAAACTGAGTATTATCATCCCCATTTTTCAGGATGGGAGACAGAGGCCCAGGGAAGTGACTATGATTGGCTTCTGCGTTTAAGAAAGAAGGAACCCCGAGGAAGGAAGGGTCATCGCAAGTAGATACGAGAACCACCATGACCCTGGGCATTCTGGAAGATAAGGGAAGGTTCAAGGAAATGAAGGCTTCCCTACACTGGGCTTGACAATTGATATTGATCCAATTTTCAGCCCAAGAACTCCCTCTCTCCTGCCCTCGCCTCCTTTTCTCCCCGAGACACTCAGGTGCCCACCACGTGGCATGGGCTGCTCTGGTGCGGGAGACACAGGATTGATAAGATGCAGCCTCCATCTTCCAGGATGGAGACCCACTAATAGCTCTCTCTAGGTGAGGGGAGCACAGTGGAGGGGCAGGAACTGCTGTGGCCACCCCAGCAATGGGGACGGGGATGGGCCTAAGCCAGGAGCCTCTTTCACACTGGCAACAGACTGACACTCACACTGAAGCCTGGTTTTCATGCCGAGGACCAACTGCTCGAAAGGAAGGCAGCTGCCTAAAATAAGTCACTTTAAGCGACAGGTCTAATTTTAGAGAATGGAATTTGAAAGCTTATTGTGTGAAGCAGGGGGAAAAAAATCCAACACCAAAAAGGAATTTAGAAATAAATAATGTTGTTTATCCCAACTTTTGAATAATTTCTTTTTTCCTTTTTTTTTTTTTTTTTTGTGATGGAGTCTTGCTCTGTTGCCCAGGCTAGGGTGTAGTGGTGCGATCTTGGCTCACTGTAGCCTCCGCCTCCCAGGTTCCAGTGATTCTCCTGCCTCAGCCTCCAGAGTAGCTGGGACTACAGGTGCCTGCCACCACGCCTGGCTAATTTTTATATTTAGTAGAGATGGGATTTCACCATGTTGGCCAGGATGGTCTCGAACTCCTGACCTCAGGTGATCCGCCTGCCTCAGCCTCCCAAAGTGCTGGGATTACAGGCACAAGCCACTGCACCCAGCAAAATTTTGAGTGACTTCTAAAGTACATGAAAAACATTCATCAGCTCCTTAGCATAAATATACTGAGCCATCTGTGATGTTTGCTTGATACGGAGGTTCTCAGCCAGGGGCAATTTTGCTCCCATCGGATGTTTGGCAGTGTCTGGAGCCATTTTTGGTCGTCACAGCTGGTGGGTTAGATAGTGCTACTAGTACCTAATGGGAAGAGACCAGGGAGGCTGCTGAATACCCTAGGCACACAGCACAGCCCCTATGACAATGAATTTTCCAGCTCAAAATGTACATAGTTATGAGGCTGAGAAATGCAAGTTTGGTACAAAGTTCCTGGATGGGCTGTCCAGGGAGTGCACCCAACACCAGCAGGTGTGACTCTGTCTGTGCAGGCACCACCCCTGGGACCTTGGGCAAGCTCTGACCCTCTGTGAGCCACAAGTTCTTCATCTAGAAAATGAGGACAATACCACTTACCCTGTGGGGCTGTTTGGGGCTGGAATAAGATGACAAACACAGAGATGCCTGGCAGTATTTACGGATGTCTCCAGTGACAGGTCATGTCCCCCAGATAATGTCTGGGGAAATGAAGAAGACAAAGCAAGTCTTCCAAGGCAGCTGAAGTTTTGGATTCCAGGGGTGGTGCCTGCACAGACAAAGTCACACCTGCTGGTGCTGGTAGCTCTCTTTGTCCGGTGAATTTGGATGACAAGGCAGCAGGTACAGGGGAGAGCCGGACCACAGCGTGGCTGTGATGCTGGCATTTGCCACTAAACAGCATGGGTCTCTCTGTATGTAACACGGAAGAAGACTTGTCCCTGTGGCTGCCTAGGGATGGCCTGGGGACACAGCCTGAGTGACATGCATGGGGGTGCTCTGAGGGGGACCTTGGGCCAGATAGCTAGGGCTCAAATCCTTTTACTATTCCTCGCTGTTTGACCTTGGAAAAGTTTCTTTATGTCTTTGGGCCTAACAGTGCGGCCTAACTCACAGCGCAGCCATGGGGACAGCTCCTGGCCCACTCTGAGTGCTACATGCATGCGCACTTGATGAGGTTTGCAGCCCAGTGGGTGGAGGCCAAGCAAGGGGGAGCAGCTGGCCCGGGTTTCTCACTGCAGGTTTGTGTCCCACTGAGATGGGAAGCCAGGCCTCTGACTCTTGGTCCAGAGCTCTGCTCCAGGTCAGGTAAAGCACGCTCAGCTGGAAGTATTATTCCCAACTTAAAGATTGAAGATCATCAACATGGGAGGGCAGAACACTCTGAGGCTGGGGCCTCATGACTGCTGGCTTTGGGAGCAGCTGAGATTTTTTTTCATCACATGCTTAGGCAGCGCGGCTTGCAGGTACACCATAGAGGAATTTATGAAGTTATATGGGGGATGCAAATGGGAAAATGATGTCCCTGTGGAGAAGTGAATTCTGTTTAGAACTGATGGTTCTCAATGTAAATGCCTCATTCACTACAGGTTCCATATTCGGTCTTTTTTTTTTTTTTTTCTTTTATTATTATTATTATTATTATACTTTAGGTTTTATGGTACATGTGCGCAATGTGCAGGTGAGTTACATATGTATACATGTGCCATGCTGGTGCGCTGCACCCACCAACTCGTCATCTAGCATTAGGTATATCTCCCAATGCTATCCCTCCCCCCTCCCATATTCGGTCTTTAAGGCTTCAGGTGTTAGCTTTAAGAAACAATTCACTCCCCCTCTCTACTCTCCAAGAACAAGGAGCGCCTCCTTGAGACTGTCTGGCACAACCTCAGTCTCGTCAACAGGAAGAGACAGCAGGACTCTCCCAGGATCACTCGGTTAATGTAGGTACAGCCACTGACCCAGGCACCTGCTCAATCTCCTGACTTTAACCAGACCAAGGAGAAAGGTAAAAGCAAGAAGCAAGGTGATCTCATTTCATCCCAGTGTTTCCGAAAATAGAACCAACAGTTGTTTAAAGGAGGTGGAACAACACTGTGGTTGTAGATTTCTATGCTGCTGTTTTTCCTTCTCTGGACAGGAGTGACTCCCCTTCACTTCACCTTCCCTAGACACCCCCAAACGCCCTCCCGGCCCACCTTTGGAGGTGCTGGGCTCATGCTTATTTAGTATAAATGCAAGCTCTCTTACCTGGGGCCCTTCGGAAGGGTGCTGGCGGCTGCCCCTTCTCCCTCCCTCTGGGTTCAGCCAGTCTCCTCCCAAGTGACATGAGTGACCTCAGAGGCAGTTTGGATGCTTTATGCAAGAATCTCCTCTACACTCCCCTGCCAAGTGGTCGGCCAGCCTGTTTGCACACCTCCATAGATGGGGAGCTCACCACCCCTAGAGGCAACTCATTCTATTTGTCAGAAGCAACAATAACAATAAAGATCCAGACTCTGCCCTCCCTAAGTCTCCAACCAGGAATTCCACCTTCGAGTGCCCTCAAGGGAGAGGAGACTGCTGTGAACATCCATGCATCTGGGGAACCTCATGGAGAGACCTCCTCAGACTTCCCTGCCCGCAGCAGCTCAAGCCCCAGAACATTTCTTACTTAAAGCCTTGAGGTTTTTTTCAAGCCAAAGTTGTGAGTTGAAGACAGCCCAGCCAAGAGTACTTTTATTAAAATCATCTCAATGTCTCTCACCTCTGACTTCCTAATATCCATTTTTTAAAGAAATATGACTTTTAGACATGTCTAGGAATAATTAGTGATAGCATTTATTATAGGATATCTCTGTGGCTAGCGGCTGAACTGAACACTTTGCATGGATTGTGTCTTTCCATATTACGCGATCCCATTTTACAGAAGAGGAAACTGAGGATCAGTCAAGTTACATGGTTGCCTAACAGCATAGAGTTTGTGGCAATGACAGAACTGAGATTTGAACCTGGGCGTCCGGGGCCCAAGCCCTGAACCTCCCCACCCTCTGATCCCTCCGGTCATGCGAGGATGCCCACCGGGCCCCAGGACTCACTGCGTTGAGGCCACAGAGCTGGTAGCAGGCCATGGTGACAATCACGGTGACCACCTGCCAGCGGACGTAGGGAGCTCTCAGCAGCTCCAGCACGGACACCAGGCGGATGCTCCTCTGCACACGGCTCTCAGCCACCTCCTCTACCTCTCGGGAAACGTCTGCTTTACCCAAGAACGTCTGGAAGGCTGCAAACAGAGGCACACATGGACTTTCAGCAGGGATTAGAGTGTCCAGCATGTCTAATGCTGGGCCCTGCAGGGACGGGTCCCACCTCCTAGCCACATACCTTAGCTGGGGGCAGAACTTGGCAGGGGCCTTTGAAACTATAGAGTCCAAAGCCCTTGTTTAAAAATGGGAAAACAGAGGCCCAGAGAGATGCCATGATTTGCCCAACATCACCCAGCTGGCTGGGAGAAAAGCTGAGAACGTGGGTCTCTTGACTGTCCCCAATGCAAGGCAGAGCACACCCAGAGTTCAAACCCATCTATACCATTGGGCAGTTGTGCCCCTGTTTATCTTTGTTATCATTCCTGCCTCCAACAGCTGTTGTAATAATTGCATGATACCATATACATTCAACCATGGCTCGGAGCTTCCCACACTGGAGCTCGTTTGCTGAATATTCACTAAGCGCCTCCTGTTTGCCTGTCTCATGAGTTCATCCTCATTGCAGGTGTCCTGAGAGCAGTAGGATGTCACTTGGCCAGGATGCCCTGCAGTGCATGCTATCGTGAAAAGAAGGATTGAGCTTAACGACTTAATGCAAGGCCCTTTCCATGTGACCCTCTAAAATACAAGAAAACTTGGGTGGAAATAGTCCCAAAGAGTGAATCTTCCCAGGATTCAAACCCACCCTCGTGATTTATGCCTTTTCCATGTTGAACACTGCAAACTTCCAGCCTCAGAGAACCCATCAGTTTTTTTTAAATGAAGACCTTAATTGTGCAAACCTCTATGAATGTATGCTTGAAGGCGGGCTGACTGATTAGACCCCTGAAAGCACAATAATCAGATCATGGGGTGCACTTTTGGACACAGATTTCAATACTCAGTGCTCTGATCCTTCTTCCTCCCGCAGGGAAAGGTGGCTATTGTGATGGCTCCTGTGGACAGTCCATTCTAGACACAGCAGGCAGCATCCCTAAAACATGGCTATGCCCCTCAGGGTGTGTGAAAATGCTCTTCTTAAGCAAATGCCATTAAACCTGCTCCAGATTCTCCAAGAAGCAAGAACCCTTCTGAAGGCTTTGGAGTGTTATTTCCAGCAGGGTACTGAAAACTGCTTCAGAACATCTTTTTTTATGAACTATAATTTAATGCTCTCCCCAGCGTTTATTAAGGGTAAATGAGAAAAGCAGCTGAATGAGCAATGTTTCTGTTTCATGCATTAAGTGTAATATTTCTACTATTTCCTCAAAGTTCAAAATGCAACATCTATGTGATAAAATAACTCTAGACTTTTGGGGTAGAAAACTATTTCTTTCCTTCATGACATACATATTTTCTATTATAAAATAAGGATAACTTCACAACCTATGTTTTTTTTTCTCTTTTCACCATGGCTGCCAGGAAGCTCTCAGACAAATGCAATGTTTAGCCCTTAACAGAATTTCCTGAAACAAAAAATCTCTCTTCTTTCTCTTAAAATTTCCTATCTTCCAGCTCCATCCATGTCCCTGCAAAGGACATGATGTCATTCCTTTTTATGGATTCATAGTATTCCATGGTGTATATGTGCCACATTTTCTTTATCCAGTTTCTTTATCCAGTCTACCATTGATGGGCATTTGGGTTGATTCCATGTCTTTGCTATTGTGAATAGTGCTCAGCAAACTAACGCAGGAACAGAAAACCGAACACCACATGTTCTCACTTATAAGTGGCAGCTGAACAATGAGACCACATGGTCACAGGGAGAGGAACACACACCAGAGCCTGTTGGGGGGTGAGGTGGGGGGAGGGAGAGCATTAGAAAAAATAGCTAATGTATGCAGGGCTTAATACCTAGGTGATGGGTTGATAGGTGCAGCAAACCACCATGGCGCATGTTGACCTGTGTAACAAACCTGCCCATCCTGCACATGTATCCTGGAACTTAAAAATTAAAATTAAAAACAAAATTCTGATCTTTTCTTAAAGCTTCAATTTAATCTTCCTATTGTATATATGTTCATAAAGTGGGTGATACTGTTTCAGAGTGACCCCCAGCCTATGAATGAGCAAGGAGGCAGTCCAAGGGCCCAGCCATTTCTGCCCAGTGGGGGACCTCCTGCAATGCACGAGTTTCTCCAGAGCTCTCCCCTGGACTTGCTGAGACTTTGCCAGGGGCACTGTGGCCTGATAGCTCCTCCTGCCCAGTTCTTCTCCCACCCTTGTCACTTCCCATGTGTTATTCTCCATTGAAACTTCTGCACTCCTAACTCGTTCTCAGACCTGCTTCCAGGAGAACCCAAACCTGCACCAAGGACTTACCTGCTGGGGCCTCCCACACCCTTCAGCTCCTGCCTTTTCAGTGCCCTGCAGGACCCTTGCCCAAGCGGGCCAGCCTTCTATCTCCCTAACTGCCAGGTAAGCCCGCCCCCCATCCCTCCATGACTCCCCCACTATTTTCAATCACTCCTAACAACGGCCTGTTGGGATTTGGGCTTGGAGTCCTCCTTATTCCACATGCACCCTTTCTGGCTGAGGGCTCACAGATATTCTTTTGAAAATAGCAAACGTAGAAGACTGAGCTGGAGTCCTGAGCGGGCACCAAGGAGGGGGCATTTCAGGCTGCCAGAGAAGGCATGGGTACTCCGGGCAGGAAACAGAAGGCTGGAAAGTTGCCTCCTATTCCCGGCACTAGGGAAAAGCAAGAGACATTCTGTAAGGTACATGGATGTGCTTTGGTCAAGGAATAGGTCACATCCAGGCCAGAATGACTCAGTGAGTTTAGGTGCGCAGGTGCATACTCCACTTGTTATATAATCTGTTTGTGTAAGTTCATACTTGGCTTGGAGCCACTATTGTTTGGGAAGGTATAACTGCCCTGCTGACACTGTACAAGGGCTCTTCGGCGTGGCTCCACATGACTCTTGTGCAGCTGCTGGCACCCAGAGAAAGAGACAGAGAGATAACCAGAGCCATCCATCTTGCAGATGGACAGAGGGGAGCCAGGGCAGGGTTCGGCACAGCACGGCATGGCACGGCTCACGCTCGTGCTCAGAGAGAGAAAGAGTTAAGCTGCCCACCCTGAAGGCAAGGGAGAGCTCGCTGTGCAGCTGAGCGTGGGAGCAGCCGGCTCAAGCAGCTGAGACAGAATGGACAGTGTATGAGAGCCGCTGATGAGAGAGCTGCTGAGTAAAACCATACTCACCTGCTTACGCCCCCCCGAGTGTTTTCTCAGCTACCTGTCCATCCATCCACCCTCCTTGGGCCTCAGTTGGGGCTGGAACCTGACATATTCATCTGCACATCTGGCTCTTTCCTCAATCTGGAATGTTCTTTTGACCTTTCTGCACCTGGCTACTTGCCTCGTTCTTTGAGCCTTATCTCAGACACCTCCAGGAAGCCTTCTCTGATGCTTTCCTGGCTGGACGACAAGGGAGGAGCAAGCCGAGGAGGGCCTTGAGTGTTTGCACAGGGATGAAGTTCCTGCCCACAGGTCACAGGGGGTGGCAAGACCAATAGTTCTGAGAGCCCCAAAGGTGCCAGGCATGGGGCTTGGGAGCTGGGCATATGGTGATTAAAAAAAAAAACAACCCAGATTGTCCCACCCTTTGGTCCAGCCTCATTATCTTATGACCAACAAGGAACAAAGACAGAACCTGGTGCTTCAATTTGTGTCCCTGTAGCTGGCACTGCATGCCACCCATGTCTCTCCTGCACATGGACAGCTTCCTACGACCAGCACCTGTGCCTCTCTGCCTGCGGCTTTCCCTGGGCACAGGTGTGTGCTCAGCCTCAGCAGTTAACACCCCCAGGAGCAGCCCTTGGTTAAGACAAAGCTGATGTTAACAGAGGTATACCTAGCTTCCTCGCAGACACCTGAGTGAGTTCTACGCTGTCCCCCAGAGGTGACTGGGTGGGTGGGGTCCCAGTTGCCCACAGCTGACACCTGCTTATTATTGAACCTCAATGCCTCCTCCACTTCCCTGTCCCATTTCCCAGCTGGGGAAGTGATGCTTCCTCAATTGCACCTTCTGCTTCCCTGTCCCATTTCCCAGCTGGGGAAGTGGTGCTTCCTCAATTGCATCCTCTGTTTCCCTGTCCCATTTCCCAGCTGGGCAAGTGGTGCTTCCTCGAGTCACCTCTCAAATAAACTTCCCATCTTCAAAACCTTGACTCAGGCTTTGGGGGCACCTGACAACAATCACAAAGTCACCTAAAGTAGATGCCTGTGGTCACATAACCCAGACACTGCCTTCCGTGTCTGATTTGTCTGATCTAGTGACTAAGCCCCTTCAGTGTCTAGAGTCCATGTGCTCCTCTCTGCCTGAGCCCAGGCCTGCCTTAGTTCAGGCCTCAGCCTCTCTCCACTGGGCTCATTATCCCCATGCTAATCCCCAGGATAATGACTCCCACGGTCCCTGTGGCATCTGGAGGCTCCCCCCATCTCTCTTGGCTGCTGCTCTGGAAAAGGCACTCGTCCTCCATCCCACATACCGCCATGGCCTTGCCTCTGTGCCCTGCTCGTGCTGTTCCTTGTGTCCAGAACACCCTGCCACTTTGTTGCCTGCCTAGGACATCCTTTTCCAAGGATCCCCTCAGCAGTTACATCTTTTGGAGACCTTCCCTGCCCCCATGATGGCTAATCACTGTTACTCTCTCATCTGGGTCGCTCTTGCACCTGTGTCTGTCCCTCTTGGGCACTTTCACTCTTGTCTGGGGCATTCTGTCTGCACACCTGCTGTGCCCACCTCTGGGAGTGCCCCCTGACCAGGGGCCATTTAAGGGATGCTGTGTCACCGTGGAAAGGGGTGGGCCTTGGAGTCGGAGCAACCCGGGCTTCACACCCAGCCCTGTCTCTGCTAGAAGACCCCAGACTAGTTACCTATTCTGCCTGCCCCATGCTTGTTCTTCCACGAAACAGAAATGATAAAACCTACCTATGAGGTTGTTTTGGGGAATAAAATCAATGTGTGTTAAGTGTTGGCACATAATTTGTGTTCACTAAACAATTATTATTATTTTATTTCCTCTCTGTTGAGCCTTGCATAGAATGGACATCCAACCCATGTGTTTTGAATGAAATAGTAAAAATCAAGACTCAGGTGACAGGGAAGGAGAAGGAGCATGTTATAAACATGGAAGCGGGGGTGGGCTGAGCAAACAGGAACAGAGGAAAATTATGCTAGATGTCAACCAAACTGAATCACCAGGAGGGCCAGTATCTGTTCAGTGTTCTCCCTACTGTTCTGGGCATGGTGTGATTTTCCAATGGCAGGCTCCCCATGGTCCTTAGACACCTTCAGAGTACAGCAGAGTGACAGACACTGATTGCTCACTGCAACCTCCACCTCCCAGATTCAAGTGATTCTTCTGCCTCAGCTTCCCAAGTAGCTGAGATTACAGGCATCCGCCACCACACCTGACTAATTTTTTGTATTTAGTAGAGACGGGGTTTCACCATGTTGGCCAGGCTGGTCTTGAACTCCTGCCCACACACGACTGCAAGGAGATGAGACGGAGTCAGCTAGTCTCCCTCGGGGTCCTCAGAGAGCCACGCTGTTAGCACAGGTGCCATCCTGGCCTGGAGACCCCTCCAGGTGTCTGTACACCTGCTGAGCCCACACCTGGGAGTGCCCCCTGAACAAGAGCCACTTAAGGGACGTTGTGGTACAGTGGGAGAGGGCAGGTCTTGGAGCTGGAGAAACCTGGGCTTCACATTGTCTCAGGGCCAATGGGTGCTCACTAATGCAAACACACATTGTCTCAGGACCAGTGGGTGTTCACCAGTGCAAACACACATAGTCTTGGGCCAATCGGTGCTCACCAATGCAAACACACATTGTCTTGGGCCAATCGGTGCTCACCAATGCAAACACACATTGTCTTGGGCCAATCGGTGCTCACCAATGCAAACACACATTGCTTCGGGGCCAATGGGTGCTCACCAATGCAAACAAATCCTGGCTGCACCAGTTTCCATCTAGTATGACACCAGGTGAATTACTTACTGTTTCCATGCCTGAGTTTCCTTGTCTGTAAAATAAACATAATAGCATTGGTGGTGTAACCAGTGTTCAATGGTGGCACACACAAAGTCCTCAGAACGGTACCTGGCTCTTGATGAGCAAGGAGCATTATGAATATATGTGCTATCACTGTGGGGTACTTGCTATATTCTCCCTCTCCCTTTCACCTTTAGCCTGGCAGTGGGTACAAAATGCTGGAAACTTCTGCTGTGGGTTAAATTGTGTCTTCATAAACATATGCTGAAGTCCTAA
This sequence comes from Pongo abelii, assembly GCF_028885655.2. Taxonomy (NCBI): domain Eukaryota; kingdom Metazoa; phylum Chordata; class Mammalia; order Primates; family Hominidae; genus Pongo; species Pongo abelii. Next base: position 8,884,182 of record NC_071988.2, read on the forward strand.
CCCCTGGTAGCTGTGAATGTGAACTTACTTGGAAATAAGACCTTTGCCAATATAATTAAGATATAAGTTAAGAGGAAGTCATACTGTAGGAGGATGGACTCTGGATCCAATATGACCCTTGTCCTTACAAGAGGAGAAGACACACAGAGAGATACACACAGGGAAGGCAAGCGTGTGATCACGGAGGAGAGGCTGGAGTGATGCAGCTGCAAGCCAGGGAGCACCAAGGACTGCTGGTCACCATCGGAAGCCAGGAGAGGGAGCATGGCCCCGCTGGCATGTTGACCTTGGACTTCTGGCCTCCAGAACTGTGAGGGAATCCATTTCTGTTGTTCGATTTTTTTTATTTTTTTATTTTATTTTTTTTTACAGAGTTCCGTTCTTGTTGCCCAGACTGCAGTGCAGTGGTGCAATCTCCGCTCACTGCAACCTCCACCTCCCAGATTCAAGTGATTCTTCTGTCTCAGCTTCCCAAGTAGCTGAGATTACAGGCATCCGCCACCACGCCTGACTAATTTTTTGTATTTAGTAGACACGGAGTTTCACCATGTTGGCCAGGCTGGTCTCGAACTCCTGACCTCAGGTGATCCACTCGCCTTGGCCTCCCAAAATGCTGGGATTACAGGCGTGAGCCACTGCGTCCGGCCCCATTTCTATTGTTCTAAGCCACTAACTCATGGCACTTTGTTATGGCAGCAGCCACACTTTATCACCTCTTTTATCACCTCCTGCTAGAGCAAAGTGCAGAACAACCCAGAGGCCTCTTCCCTCTTGTGATTAGGGGCCCGGGATGAGACAGGCAAAGGGACTTTGTGTGGAGCACAGGGCAATAGCCTCGTATAAGTTGCATGCCCAGAGTGGCACTGAGCTTGTTCTCTCTTACACAGTGCAGGCCTCATGCTTCTAAAAATAGGAGATTTCATCAAAGCATTTATTTTTCAACGACTAATGGAATTTAAGAGGAGGAAGTCATTGGGTTTTTTACTTAGGTTCAGTGTCTTTTTATTACCAACAGCAGTCAGATCCAAAGTAGGGTATGTAAGAAGGGTTGTAGGAGGAGATATTGGAGCTCCTATTTATAGCTTTATAACGTTTTATTGTGGACTGAACCTGGAGCCTTCACACGGCCTATGTGACTGGGGATCAGGGCTCCACTGTGTGGAGAAGCTGACGGGGTGCCTCTGATCTGTCTTTTGATATATTGCTGTTTACTTGTGCAATTTACCAGTTAGCAGATTTGGGAATGGTAGTATTTGGTTTCAATTGAATTAACCCCAATGAATGTACAGCTGGCTTGTAAAGAATCCCCAAAAGCTGAGCATAGCAGTACATGCCTGTATGTAGTTCCAGCTAATCTTTTTGGGAGGCTGAGGTGGAAGACCTTTGAGCCCAGGAGTTCGAGGCCAGCCTCAGCAACATAGCGATACCTCATCTCAAGAAAAAAAAAAACCCAAAAGAAACCACAAATTAAAGGTAAAACTAACAAGTCCCACACAAAGAAAGACAGGACAAATCAATAGTGGAAACTGCTATCTCCATTCCAGGTGCAAGCCTGCTGCTAGCCTCAATGACCATTCACAGTACGCTGCCTCCCAGAGATTTTCAAATTCAAGATGTAGTCAGTCTGTTGCTTCAGGATAAAGATGACATTTTAACAGGAGTCAGAAAGTAGCAATCTTTTATAAGAAATTGTTCCATAAAAAGAGATGTGTCTGCCATGTGGTTTGGTAGACAAAGTTATATACACAGATCACCAATAAAAACTCTTGGATCTCAGCTGGGAGTGGTGACTTTCGCCTGTAATCCCAGCACTTTGGGAGGCCGAGGCAGGCAGATCACCCGAGGTCAGGAGTTCGAGACCAGCCTGGCCAACATGGTGAAACCCCATCTCTACTAAAAATACAAAAAAATTAGCTGGGCATGGTGGCAGGTGCCTGTAGTCCCAGCTACTCGGGAGGCTGAGGCAGGAGAATAGCTTGAACCCGGGAGGTGGAGGTTGCAGTGAGCCGAAAGTGCATCACTGCACTCCAGCCTGGGTGACAGAGCAAGACTCCATCTCAAAAACAAACAAACAAACAAACAAAAAACTCTCGTATCTGCACATTCAAAAAGAAAAACTTGCAAGCAGTTTAAAAAAATTTCTGTTTAAAAATATTCCAAATGAAAAGTTTCAGTAGGTTTTGCTAAATGATTATTGTTAAAATATAAAAAGGCAACATCTTCTTACTACTCAGCAAGGACAGTGATTGATACTAAGGAAGATGGAAATTCACTGGCCTGCATTTTCAACTCCCAAACCATTTCATTCCTGATGGACGGGATTACAGGTTGAAGCCGCTTCATCAAGTTCAGCCAGCCTTGTCACCTGCTTCTGTTTGGAGCTACATTGTTTCATAAGGTTCATTTTGGAGCTATCCACATTGCAATTAACATTGGCCACCACTTGCTAAGGGTTCCCTTGTGTTTTATGTGCCCTTATTCATTTAATTCTCATATAACTATCTCCTGAAGTAGACACAGTCAGTATTCCCACTTTGCAGGTGAGAAGATGGGAGAAGCTTGCACGTGGGCGGGGACACTGGATGCCCTCGCAGCAGAGCCTGAGACACATCCTGGGTATGGGAAGTTTACAGGCTGGAGAGCAAGGCAGCCCAAGGTGCATCTCGGGGAGACTTCTATGGGCAAAGGGCATCAGTTCTGCGGGGCTTCCGAGCAGCACATGGAATACCTCCAGAACTGTCTCACAGGGGAGGCTGGGGCATTTATCTGCCAGCTCCTGCCCCCAGGGGTATTAACTCCCCGAATGTCTACACTGCGCTGCAGATGGCTGAGCAGCTTCCTGGCCATGGAGAGGGCCTGAGCATTTGGAGAGGCATGTGCTGTGCTTAAGGTGGGCAAACACTGGCCCATACCTGAGCCCACATGGACTGCCTGCTGCAGCAAGGCTGATATTAGAGTGGGCAGAGGGAGGGTGTGAGGGGGATACTAGAAGGGGCTAGTGCTGTCATTCAGCAGGGGAGTGGAGGAGCTAGAATTAGAACCCACACTGGGGCTCCAGAAGTATCATTTTCCCAATGTCCAGCAATGCTTCCTGGAAGCTCGGCCAGCTGGGGCTGCTATAACATCATACTACAGATGGGTGGTTTAGAAAACAGGCTTCACAGTCCTGGAGGCCAGAAGTTCGAGACCAGGGTGTCCACAGAGTCAACTCCCTGGTGAAAGCTTCTTCCTGGCTGCAGACACTGCCTTCTCACTTCTCAGGAGGCACCACACTTACCATCTCATCCAGCCCTCCTCACTTCCAAAGACTCCCCTCCAAAGACCATCATTCTGGGGAGCTGGGGCTTCCAGATAGAAATTAGGGGTGGTGAAGGAGCACAAACATTCAGACCATGACAGCAACTTAGAATCAGACCCTTCAGAGCTTTGGGATGCTGTCCTCCCCCGCCCCCAATCCTGCCTGTCTCTCTCCCCTCCCCTCTCCTTCCTCCCTTCCACCTTTCCTCCTCTCTCTCTCAATCTCATCTGAAATTGAAAAACACTCATCATGCGCTCTGGCTTTCACCCAACCTTCCCTTCACCATCACTTTCATCAGAGCAAGATGGATGTCTGTGTCGCAAGTTTAGCAAATGCCAGGTCTTCCCCTAAAGACTGGTGGAAGGAAATGTAGCTCCTCACAGGCCCAGGGTCAAAAAGAGGGTAGGAGGGAGAGCCAGAAAGTCCTCTCTGTGCTTCCAACATGTCACAGAATTGGTGCTAAACTTGCAATTGCCTGTAGTGCAGTGTTGGAGGTGTGCTGTGATTGGTAAGTGGCCACACCTGTGCAGGCTCCTGTCCTCACAGTCCTGCCAGCTCCGGGCAGCGCTTGCACTAGGGTAAGGCTTGTGGCAGATGCTTCATGGGAGAGGCTGGTTTTCCTCTGGGTCTAGAATGCAGAGGTGCTCACAGCATGCTGGATGAAGGTAATGAACCCTACTCATATTTGCAGATGTCTAGTCTGGAGAAGGGAGTCTCCCAAGCGGACACGCCTGGATTGGATTTGCTTTCCTTGGCTCTGAGGTCAGAACAAGGGCCCCAGGCAAGAGCTCTGATGTGTGGGACCACAAGGAAGAACTTTCTGATGGATGTGTCCAAGGATGAACGTGTTTTTTGAGCAGTGAGTTCCCCATCCCTGAAGGTGTGCAAGAGGAGCCTGGTGACCACCTGTCAATCATATTGTGGAAGGGACCCAGGCATTGGAGAGGAAGATGAACAACAGGGTCGCTAAAGCAAGCCCAGAACCCCAGATGTGTGCAGGCTGTGTAGATGACTAGGAGGAGATGGGGCAATGTCACCCATGGGGTGGGAGGGGACAGAGCTGATACCTGCAGTTTAAACTGGCTGCCCTTGGAGAGAAAGGAAATGGCCTGGGAAATTGCTATCTATCAGCCCATTTAAAAATTACATGAGCTTATGGAAGGTAACTGTCTCAGAGGAGTTCATTCTCTTCACTCTCCAAGTCATTTAACAATAGTTCATCCAAGCCCTACCCCCTGAGTACATGTTCCCCACATTCTCCCTTCAATTTGAAAGTAAGAGGCCTTCCTATGGCTCACACCTCATGCATATTCCTAGCCATGTTCTAATCACTAACTCCAAAGAACTTGAAAGAGGAATGAGAAATTGCATTTCCCAACTGGGAAAAAAACCTCTGTGTAGCATGGCAAACTCCTGGGCTGGGAGAGGGAGCTGTTACATAATCAGATCTTGCCCCAGTTACAGATTCAACTTTATTCAAGAGGAGTCAAGAGACACTGAGCAGGGAAGAAGAGGCTAAGGTTTATTGTGTACCTACTGTATGCCAGGCTTTGTGTGAGGTGTCTTACAGAAACAGCCCTTCAAGGCGAGTGTGTTTCAGTCCACAGCTTCAGGGAGGTGAGGGAACGTGCCAACGTTCGCCCAGGTGAACAGTGAGGAGTTCATGCTCCAACCTAGATCTGTCTGATCTTTCTTTCCACACACCTCAAAAGAAATCTCAGGGCTGAGAGGCTAAGGAGCCAAATTCAGCTCATTTCCATTATCCAGCAGCTTGCGAGAGCTTGCTGTGCATCTGGCATGGGGTGCAAAGATCCACTGTGTTAAGGGAAGAATAAGGAACAGGTTCTGCTCCCAGGAGGTCTCTAGTGAGAGACAGACACGACTCACTACCACTTGAGTCGGTGGGGCTTGATGCCACATGGAGAGTGACTGCAGGGAGACCTGAAATGAGAATGACTATATATATATATGCCTTGCCTGACTTGGAAAATGTCATGGGGGCTAGCAGCCTACAAACTGCCTGTCCTTACTCCCTATAAATGACATCTCCTTACTCCCATGCTAGCAGAGTCCTGTTAGATTCCAGCAGTGAGAGGCACTGATGCATGGCTGAGTGTTAGAGGAAGAAAGGACCTCTTCTGCTAGTCAAAGTTCCAGCACCATCAGCTGTGGCTCCTGGTTAGCCTCAGAGGCTGTGGTTCCCACGTCATCTGTGCCAAGAACATCAGCCACGTTAGCGAGAGCAGCTCCAGCATCTGCCCTGCTGCCACGGTCATGCTTCCAGCAGTGTCAGTAAGAGATGGGATCAGTTCTTGAACCCAAACTCACCTGGCATCAAAACTGGCTCTGTAAGACCGCAGAATCTGGGATATGCATGGTGTGGCCCAAAAAGGAGGACAAAGTTTGACACAAATGGAATGTGACTGGAGGAAAGTAGCTGAACTCAGCCTCGGCGAAGAGGAGCTTCTTTTAGGCTTCAGAAGTTAGAAGTGAGCCAATGCCAATGCAACTCTTTCATTTTGCAGAGAGGTGAGCACTTTGAGGCCACTGGGCAGGCCAGTGGCTGAGCTGGGACTGAGCCCTTTCTCCTGGAAAGGGGAAGGAGTGAACACACGGGCTCCAGGGTAACTCTGCCCAACTCCTTTTGCTCTCCCAGCCCTACTGGCACCTCTGTAACCATTTCCGGGCATCCAGTGCCTCTCTGAAATATTATTTCCACTTTCCTGGGTGGAACATTGACCAATGCACTAGCTCTGTGACCTTGACAGTTCCTCACTGAGTCTTAGTCTCCTCATCTATAAAGCAAAAGGTAGAAAATTTGTAGACTTTTTAGTGGGGTGAGGACTAAGGTAATGGTTGCCATGTATCTAGCTCTATTCACTTCCTCTTGCTGCTACAGCAAATTACAATGGAGATTTATCATCTTCCAGTTCTGGCGGCAAGAATCCGAAGCAAGTGTCACTGGATTAAAATTGGGTGTTGCAGGGCTGTGTTCCTTCTGGAGGCTCTAGGGAGAATCCACCTGCTTGTCTTTTCCAGCTCCTATGATCCACCTGCATTCCTTGGCCCCTGGTCCCACTCCTCCATCTTCAACACCAGCAGCATTGGGCCAGCTCCTTCTCAGATTGCCACTTGTCTGGTTCTCTCTCTCTTTGCCTCCTTTTTCCACTTATAAGAACCCTTGTGATTGCAATGGGCTTACCCTGGTAATCCAGGACTACTCATTCCAAAGTCAGCTGATAAGCAGCCTTAATTCCATCTGTGACCTTAATTCCATCTGTGGCCCTAATTCCTTCATCATGTAACCTAACATATTCACAGGTTCTGGGAAGAAGGAAGTGGACATGTTTCAGGGCGGGGTGGAGGTCATTATTCTGCCTCCCACACTAGCATATAAGAGGATCAAAAAAAGGAAGCCATGAGATCTCCCAATCAAATCCCCTCTTTGTACAAAGCAAAATTCACAGCTTTGTCTGCCCACTGTACCACTCCACCTGGGTAAGCACAGAAATGATGCCAAGTAGACGAAGACACTATGTGTCTATTGGGGCCACTGGAGCAGATGCTTTCCTGGGTAGCTGGACACTTTTTTGGCCACAGATGGCTTTTTATTTTTTCTCAAACTACTTTGCCCTGCCTCTTGTGCCCTGAAACAGCTGTATCCCTAATCCCTCACTGTTCCTGGAGGAAGTTGCCATTCTGACAGAGGCCTGGGATTGATGCTGGAAGACCCCTTTGGTACCATCCAGCACTATCCTGGCCATGAGCAGATAAGGAAACAGTCATCTGGAGAGACGCAAGATGGCCAGTTAGTAGCAGAGCTGGATTTACCATGGGGAATTTTTTAATTTTTATTTTACTTTAAGTTCCAGGATACATGTGCAGAATGTACAGGTTTGTTACACAAATAAACGTGTGCCATGGTGGTTTGCTGCACCTATCAACCTGTCATCTAGGTTTTAAGTCCTGCATGCATTAGCTGTTTGTCCTAATGCTCTCCCCTCGCCCCCTGCCTACAGGCCCTAGTGTGTGTTGTTCCCCTCCCCGTGTCCATGTGTTCTCATTGTTTGGCTCCCACTTATGAGTGACAGCATGCGGTGTTTGGTTTTCTGTTCCTGTGTTAGTTTGCTGAGGACAATAGCTTTCAGCTTCATCCATGTGCCTGCAAAGGATATGATCTAATTCCTTTTCATGGTTACATAGTATTCCATGGTATATACGTACCACATTTTCTTCATCCAGTCTATCATTGATGGTCATTTGGATTGGTTCCATGTCTTTGCTATTGTAAACAGTGCTGCAGTAAACATTTGTATGCATGTGTCTTTACAGCACAATGATTTATATTCCTTTGGGTATATGCCCAGTAATGGGATTGCTGGGTCAAATGGTATTTCTGGTTCTAGATCCCTGAGGAATCGCCACACTGCCTTCCACAATGGTTGAACTAATTTACATTCCCACCAACAGTGTAAAAGTGTTCCTATTTCTTACTGGGGGGGTTCTGAGCCCACTTAGCGCTCATTCTGTGCCATCTCACTGCCCCTCGGAGATGGAGCAATGACACTTATAACCACCTGCTGTGGGAGCCTGTGGGTGGTGGCAGAGCCCAAACACCTGCTTCCAGGAGCCTTGGGACTGACACTAGTCCCTGCCCCTATGTGCCTTGGTTCTGACCTCAGAACCTGGAGCTGAGCTGGTTCTTAGAGAGCATCTTGTTCTACCTCTGATGGCACAGGTGGAGAAACACAGCCCAGAGAGGCATTGTGACCAAACCAGAACTCCTGACCCCTGCCCAGTGTGCAACACTCAGATCTCAGTCTCTGCACCTGCCATGTGGAAGAACTCAACAAGACTGATGTCCAAGAAGTCACTGGTGAGGAAGCCCAGGAGATGCCGCATGTTGTTTTAGGACGTGTGACCCTAAACATATGCTCCCAGCACCGTCTCGCCTGCAGACGCGCCCAGTCAAACCTGATGGGTCCCAGGACCTCATGCTGGGGGCTTAACAGTTTCCATTCCACTCTTTCCTGCAGGAAGCTCTGTGGCTCATAAAACATTAAAATGAGCACTGCTGCCATTTCACGAAATGCCCAGCCTGTGAAGAATGGGTTAAGGGATTTTTGGGAGCTGTTGTGTCTGAACACACCAGGCTCATCTGGGAGGCACATCCATGAATCTCCTTCCTCATTAGCATGGCAGCTTTTCACCCTAGGCCCCCAGATGGGGCAGTTGTCTTACGCTGCCTCCTGTGAGAAATTGGAGCCCTTCTGCCAGAATACCATTGCTATGGGTGGAATGTTTGTGTCCCCCCAGAAGTAAAAAGTTGAAAATGAATCCCCAAACTGATGGTATCAGGAGGTGGGGCCCTTGGGGAGGTGATCAGGTCAGGGGGGCAGAATCCTTACGAACAGGACTCGTGCCTTTATAAAAGAGAATTACAAAGCACTCTGATATCCATGATCTGATATGATCATTTCCCTGGGCCCTAGAGATAAGCATTCACAGGCAAGAAAACTGAGCCTTTGAGATAATGGGCAGCTTTCCTGAGTCACACAGCTGTGGTATGGGGAAGACGGGGCTGGACCCCAGCTCTGCTAACTCTCAGCTAACCCTGGGCCACATGCTGTGACACACAGTAGGCCTTCCAGAGAGCCAGGTAGCATGATGATACTAGCAGCAACATTACCAGGTACAAAGAGGGGAAGAAAAGTGTGTCAACTTCATGGCTGACACCAGAATGTTTCTCAAGCACTGTCATGGCTAAGAAAAATATTTAGATGAATGTCTGGGGCAGAAGGTGTCTGCTGGATGTTTGCATGTGTGCTGGTTCCAGCTTCAGAAGGGGCGGGAAGGTGCTCAACATGCTAGAGGGAGGAGAAATCAGGGCTCCAGGGGCATCTAAGAAAGCAGAGGGGATGATGAGCAGAGATGACAGGGAGAGGAAAGAGGAGGCTGTGAGTGGCAGGATGGAGCGACTCCCCCCACCACCCTGAAATCTTTGATACGGTCTCTAAACTCTCAGGTGATTTGTTGTACATGGGTGCTGTTGTTTTTGAGAAAACCAAAGAAGGTACTGAATTTCAAGTTGGGACTATCATGGTCATCCCAAGAGCAACAGAACTGGTCCCCAAGAAGCAGAGGAGACTCAAAGCACAGGGATGCTCTGATAGGTAAAGAAATGTTGAACTTCCTTCCCTGTGCTGTGGAATTAAAGGTACAGTTGAGAGCTTCCTCCCAGCTCTCAGGGGCGCAGAGACCCCCAGCAATCTCAAAGGTTGCATGGGAATGGCACCCACCACAGGCACAACATAGAAAACATCCTCTGCTTCAGCGAAACCCTCAGCAATTCTCTAAATCTAAAGTGAGGCTAGTCCTTACAGCAAGAGTTGCTTGCTCTTTAGAACGAAGAAGTGTGTGAGCAATTTCTAGGCACGCCTTTGTGCTCTGAGGGCTGAAGGCTTTGGTAGGGTGGTCTCCGAGCTATGTTTTCCCACCCCTTTTTGGCCCTTGGGTTTTCTGTAGTAGACACTTATCTCTGTGGGCCGCTGTTTCTTCACTCAGCACCCTGTCCCAACAAGTTGTCTCTCTAGCCAGGGAAAAGGGAGTCCTGGGGCTTAGCTAGTCCATGGGCCAAAATGAGGAGACTGTCAGAGGCCACCCGTCTTGGCTCACATCTTAGAAATGAAACAGAGCAACAGTGAGGGAGGAGGGCGCTGGTCTTCCGGGAGCAGGTGACTGCCAGCAGAGACCGAGAGAAGACCTCTGAGGCAGTGCATTCCCACCTCCCTCTGCCCAGCTCCCTCTGCCCGGTTTAGGAGATGGGGACATCTTTATCATTGACAAGGGCAAGCATGGAACATTACACAGCCCCTCTTCTCTCCTCAGCCATCTCCCAGTGGGTATAGGTGAGCTGAGGGCCTCCAGATAAGGCCACCACAGACGGCAGGGCCTGAAGAGCTAGCTGATCACCCCGTGGCCTCCCTCCTGGGTTCTGCGTTGGTTGTTGGTGGGTGAGTTTGGTGCACAGAGGAGGGAGTAAACGAGGAGTTTACCTCTGTTGCCCCTCCCTCACCAAGAGCCTACAAAGCACAAAGCCCAGCTCCCTCACGCATCAGTGGCCTCCATTTGTGCCTGCATTTACCTGGGCCTGCCCGTATCTATGATGTCTACACTTCTGTGATCACACAGATTCTTTTATATTCTCTTTGTTCCCCCCGTGAACATTATGTCCTAAGCATGCCTTCATAATGCTACAGTCATCTATAATTGCTTGTTAAATAAGTGAATTAAATTGGCATCGGGATACCATTTTCAGTTTTAAGTAGATACACGGTTACTTACCTAACTGCTCTTAGATGAAAGGGATGCAAATCTGGAATTTAACCCTGGCTTAATATATAAAGTCATAATATTTCAGGGGAAATTTTCTGTGTCTCCAGCCCAAGGATTAATGATCTTTTGCTATTTTTTTTTTTTTTTTTTTGAGACGGAGTCTCGCTCTGTTGCCCAGGCTGGAGTGTAGTGGTGTAAGCTCCGCCTCCCAGGTTCATGCCATTCTCTTGCCTCAGCCTCCCGAGTAGCTGGGACTACAGGCACCTGCCAACACGCCCGGCTAATTTTTTATATTTTTAGTAGAGACAAGATTTCACCGTGTTAGCCAGGATGGTCTCGATCTCCTGACCTCGTGATCCGCCCACCTCAGCCTCCCAAAGTGCTGGGATTACAGGTGTGAGCCACCGCGCCCGGCCGATCTTTTGCTATTATGGTTGTCTTTATGTGCACGTTATATCTTATAAATAAGAGTCACACACATGCTCAAGGCAGCACCCTGCACTTCAGTGAATTCAGGTTTGAATGAGACAAACTGAGTTAGAATCTCGCTTCTGTGATGAACTATCTGTGGTATCTTAGGCAAGCTACTCAGCCTCTGAGTGGTCATTTCTGTGTCTGCAAAGTTTTGGAGATGTATTGGAGATCACAGAAGCAAAGCACCATGTGTATTGCAGACACTGGAGGCTGGGATTCTCCTAAACTGACAAGGGTGGCATAAATAAATAAGACCCAGGGCCTGGGACTCATTCCCTGCCACTATGAACTAGGGGTGGGGATGGAGTGGGGATAGGAACATCCCGAAAGGGGCCTCTTGTCTAAAGTGATTGTGTTGATGGCCCAAGTTCGTGGCCTCCCTACGTTTATGTCCCCTACCCTAAAACTTTGTAGCCCCCTTCCACTCTGACTTTGGGTTAGCTATGTGACTTACTTTGGGCAATAGGATTTTAGGAGATTTCAGGCTTAGAGAAACCGCTTGTGTTTTCCATTTCCTCTCTGATTACCATGAGAATGTGCCCTGCTGGCCAGCTGGGGATGAGGTACGTTGAACAGAGCTAAGGCCAACCTAGGTCAGCCAGTTGACCACCAGACATGTGAGTGAACTTCACCTGGCCCCAAGAAGGATTTTAAGGTCAAGCCCTACTAAGATTAACAGAACAACACTGTTGACTTATAGGTTTGTGAACTAAGGAACGCTATTATCTAAAGCCAATGTGTTTTGGGTGTTTTGTTATGCAGCATTATTACAGTAATAGTTGACTAACACAGGGCCTCTTTTCCCCAAATTATCAACAGACTGGATAAGGGGTATCTCCCACAGTGCCGAGCATGGTGCTAAGTAATAAAGTGCATTTTGTTTACATTCATAAGTTCCAGAGCCAGACTGTCAGAATTCCAGTGCTGTCATTGGCTAGCTAGCTTTATGTCCTTGGCCAAGTTATCCCATCCTCGTTTTTTTTTTTTTTTTTCAGGTCTTAAAATGGGAATAAAAATATGACCTACTTTCTATGGTTGTTGTGATGATTTAATGAGCTAATATATGTGAAGTGCTTAGAATGAAATAGTTTTCAATACAGATGAGCCATTAGTGGGTGTTTCTGTCCATCTCCCTTAACTAGACCTTCACCCTCCCTCACTCGTGGGAGGCAGGAATGTCATCTCATACCGCTGTCTTACCCTGTCACCTGGCAGAATGCCCAACATGCTAAATATCCATTGCTTGCTGAATGTCTGGAGTAAAATTAGCACTTTTATAGGTACAGATGAGAATTTCAATAAGCTATTTCAACTTAAGGCCAATATGTTTGTTTTTTTTATAGAGTGCACATGTATATTTATCATGTTTTGTAACTATACTTCTCCCTCACTCCCTACTGTGCTATGAAATAAAATTTTTGAAATCTTCTTCACTGTCTAGGATTGACATACACTATTCATTCCAACTGTACTTAATTGAAACATTTCTCAAGAGTTTTTCCTGAGCAGAGCCAGATGGGGTACAGGTTACCCTCCCAGGCCAGTAGAGACAGAGCTGGAGGCCTCACCCTCTTCCAATAATGTGCAGCCCAGGTGCATCTAGAATCAGATCCTCTTGGTTCTCTCTCTTAGTCACCTTCTTTTTACTCCAGAGACTCTGCCATCTGACAACCATCTGAACCAAACTTTTAGTTGGTTTTTCTCCTCACTGGCCACATGGGAAGCACCTGGTACAATAGCCACTACTTCTGTTTCTTGGTATCTCTCTGTGCACAAGGGGTGTTGAAGGAAAATCTTCCTTGGGTTCCAATCCTTTGGTTACTAACGGGTTTAAGATTGGGGGTGGGAGTTACTAACCAGGGTCCTCTGGAGAAAAGAGGGCTCAAGTCCTAGGTCTATCACCAAGCCATAGGCAGAATTTTGTGTATATGGCCACTGTATTGAAGAAAACACTATCATTTCCATCATATTTTCAAAAGCCTCTATAAATCTCATAAACCAAAACCCACAGCTTTGGGAAATGGACCTCATCCCTGTAAGCCTCAGTGTCTTCATCTGCAAAATGAAGGTAATAACAATTACCTTCTCTGACTTCACTTTAGAGAAATGTTATAAATGAGAAAATGAATCTGATCCATAAACTGCTAGACAAATAGAGGTAATTGTTAATATTTCATTATGCCATTTGTTAACTCAGAAAATACTTAGGTAGTGTGAATTTCAAAAGATGTTACACAAATTGTATACATAATTCTCAAGTTTTTTCCTGGATTTGGACATAGGTGAAATTTAGAACTAAAATGCACAGAGTTCTCAGTAATAATGATAGCAGATAATACTATGAACCTTATATGCACCATCTAATTCAATCCTCACAATGGCCCCACGAGGGAAGTTTATGTCATTTCCTTTTTACAGATGAGGGTTCTGAGGCTCAGAAAGGTTTAAAAAATTGCTCAAGGTCAGACAGCAGAGCTGGATGTGAAGGTAGTGCTGGTTACCTTCACATGCCTAACTAACCATGGTGCTGTCAACTGCGTCTCATTTTATAAAACTAAAAGAATGAGAATGTGATTGTTCATTCTGCATTGTTTATCTCTAGGTAAACATAATTCTCTCAAAAAACATAATTTTGCCTTTTCAGGGCTCTTTAGAGAGATGTCTCTCATTCCGAAAGCCAGGCTTTGAATCTGACTCAGCATCCCTCCATTTAGGGCATTTAAAGAAAGCTACGTGAGACAACTCCCAAGTCCCTTTGCGAGCCTTATTTTCCTCTCCTGTAAAATGAGTGTATACTCCTTCCTCCCTCGAAGGACTGCTGGCAAGGTCCCATGGGTCATTGTGCAGAAGCACTCAGACCAGTGCCTGGTGGGATCTGGTGTTCATTCTGTGCTTGCATCTTTTCCTTTCCTGGCATGTAAATATTAAGACAGAGGAAGTCAGCGAAGGGAGAAGGAGCAGAAGGAGGGCCGCCATGCACCTAAGCCACTCAGAAGTTTCAGATGGCTTCATCTCTGTGGCTGGGAACAACCAGAGAGGTGGTAGTGAGACACTATACAGAAGTGAGGGGATCTGCATCTTCTCTTGTCTGTTCTGGCTTTTCCAGACTCCCTGGGAGACTCTCTGGGTGACTCTGTGTCCCCTCTCTGTCCCCCAGCAAGGCTGTTGGGAAGATGAAATGAGAAGGTACCCTGTGACACCAAGCCCAGTGCCTGCAAAAAGGAACAATGACAACACCCCTTCCTGTGCCCATTGGCCCAGGTCCCAGCATGCCTTGCAGTGCTGACCTATGCAGGGGCTGGAGCTGTGCAGGAAAGGGAAGGGCCCTCACCTTTCACAGCTCTCGCCTCATTGTGCTTCTCCAAGAGCAGGTAGCGTGGGCTGTCCGGGAGAAAGGGAAGGCTCAGCAGCTGGACAACGGCAGGGACCACAATCACTCCAAACAGGTATGGCCAGGTACTCTCCTGCGGGAGAAGGAGATGCTGCTGAGTGCAGTGGCCTTTGGTCATTGTTGAGGGGACTGGGCCACTGGACCAGGTTGTTTCGACCGTGCAGAAGGTCTTCCTGCCCAGCATGATCCCAACGAACAAAGGCTGAGAGAAGGAACTGGGCCAGGTTGGGCACCAGTCCCATGTATATAGCGTTTTCCATGCATGAGTCCAGAGACTCCTCAGAGTCCCCTGTGAGATAGTGACCTGCGTGGTAGCTCTGAAAAGCAGGTGGCTCAGGTTGGCCAAGGCCACTCAGGGGCCGCTTGACCCCACCTCCCTGGGGAACCATGGTGAGCCTGGGGGATCTTAGGGTCTCCTTCTCTTCAACACCAGGGCTGCCTCCTGGGCTGCCCCAAGAATGGAGCCTGCATGTGGAGGTGACATGGGCACCACCACTAGATATCTAGATGCCCACGACATTCAACCATCTCTGTCTTGTCAGTGAGGACACAAGAAGGGCAGCTGGAGCTCTTGCAGACCCCATGGGAGTGAGGAAGAGGGGGCCTGTGGGGCACAGCTTACCCCTTAGGGAGAGGAGGCCTTTCACTTTCCAGCCAGCTATGAAAGGCAAACAGATCCCTATGACACACACTATTTAAGAGGCACTTGATGCACTCCAGACAGTGACATCCCCTGCAGTGCAGCTTAAATACAGCCCAGAGCACATGTTACGATGCCCGTCAAGGTAGTGTTCTTCCTGATCTGCTTTCTTCCTACCCAGGTTTACAAATAAGCTCTCACTGTGCCACTGAAAGAAGAGAATCCCATTCACAATGCAGTTCTGATCATGAGATGGAGGAAAAACCAGGACCTCAATGCCGCATCCTTGATATGTTTATTTCCCAAGAAGGTACAAGGAGATGGCCAAGGGCAAAATAAGACACACTCAGACCTGAAAAGACTTCACATGATGGGCAGAGGCTCTGTTGGCTTCAGGTGGGGCCCATGGGAAGGTACCCTCAGGATCCTGGGGCATCAGAACCGGCAAAGCCTGGGGACAGCCTCCCCACCTCTCCCACAGCTGCCCGCTGGGAGGCAGGGCTTCCCTCTGCTGCTCTCCCAAGACTCGCTCCCTACTGAGGTCCATGGTAACAGAGACTTTTGCAAGTTCTAGGATCCCATGAGGGGACAGCAGCAGGGCCCCAGGGCCCAGAGTGAGTGGGGACGTGGCCTGCCGGGGGCACACGGCCAGCAGCTGGTCCAATCTTCATCTCCATCTAAGGGGTGCCTTAGATTTGATTCCCTTTTCTGTATCTAATAACAATTTTTATTCACAAAACTCTGGTTCCGTCAGCCGGCATAGCCCTTCCATCGCCCTTTGAGGAACTGGCAAGGCCAATATCAGCTTTCTAGTTTCAGGAGGAGCTCTCGCTAGAAGGCTGGGAGGGGTAGGCTAGGGCTGCTGGGGGGCTGGGAGGGCCAGGGACAGGGGAGTAGGGAGTGACTGCGCATGGGTGTGGGGTTTCATCTAGGGTGATGCAAATACCCTGGAATTAGGGAAGGCCGATGGTGGCCCAACTCCGTGAAGATACCAAAACCCACTGAGTTGTATACTTTAAAAGGATGAATTTTATGATATGTGTGTCATAGCTTGATTAAAAAGAAAGACCAGGAAGAAAAAACCCCAACATACATAGGAGTGGAATTTCCACTAGGCCTGTGTGTGTGGTGGTGTTGATTTTATTTTCTCTCGGGGTTTGGCTGCCGTCTCAGTAAGGGTAAAAACAGAATCTGAGAAAACACGAGGGAACCAACCCCATGAAGCTCATACCACATGCCAGGTGTGGTGTGAGCCCTTCCCACGGCTGTCTCCTTTCACTGCACAGCTGCCAGCCCCACATACAGGCAGCACTCCTGCTGCAAGTTAAAGGTGTGGGGGGCGATTCCTGTGCTGAGGCCTCCCAGCCAGGAGCCACACAGGTGGAAATCGAGCCCAATATTTTCCCACAGTATCATCACATAGGGGGCACTTCCCAGGGGTAGTGTTTTTGGAGCTGCCACTGGGTGGAAGGGCACCCCCAGCGTAGGAACAGCATGTACAACCACACAGAGGCATGATCCGCCCAGGCTCATTGGGGAAAAACAACTGCAGTGGAAACGCAAGGTCAGGGGATGCTAGAGATGTGGGAGCTGAGGCTGGAGGCTTGAGCAGAGGCCAGGTCATGGGTGGCTTTGCTGCTTTCCATGGCTCTTGGACTTGGCTTGAGGACAACGGGAGCCTTTGAGGGGTCTATGCACTAGCTGAGATGGACACTCTCTATTTCCTTGAATCTACAATTCAGTGTTTTTGGAATCTTATAGTCAGCGGGTATGTTTAACATTGCATGACTTATTCCTGAAAGGATGTTATCAAGTTTATGGCATAGCCTTTGATCCCTGGTGTCTTAAATACAAGGACATGTGGACTCTTTCTCAAGGTGGGTTGCATGGGTGACTATGGTCTTATTTCTACCTCTGGAGAAAAGGTGGATTCTTTAAATCTCAGGGTGGGCAGCCCCCGGATTGGGATGCCAACATTTCTGAACTGGGAAAGGACAATGGCAGTGGCCACTCTGCACACATCCCCGGGATGAACAGCGGAAAAGGTGAGGGTCAGGAGTGTCCAGAGTGGAGCTCAGATAAGAGTTTACTCCAGAGGGACTGAACTTGGCCAGCAGCAGAGTCTGTGAACTTGGCTTTTTCCAGCAAGTGTTCAGAGATTTCCTGGAGATATTAGCTGGCTGCAGGGAGAGGTGTTGTAGTTAGGAGAGATTATTCCCCTCAACTTCTACCAAGAAAAGTGCGACTGGGTGTGTGGGTAGGGTGTGTGTTGAATGAAGTGTTTCCGTCCATATTATACATGTGGCCCACCCAAATAATAAAAATAGCTAGGATGACCGGTACACACGTCATCTCAATGAGTAAGTCTGCCTCCCCTGCTCACTCATTCCTGCCGTGGGGCCACAATAAAGGCTCTGCTATGCCCTGTGCTTTATGGAAGAATTTCTGATAATGAACATGCACATCTTCTCTCCCAATGACAGTGGGAAAGATGTAATCGCCATCAGCAACCCTTACTGAGTAGGGGCTTGTAGCCAGGGTCAGGGCAATCTAGTGAGTGGCTATGGGCACAGCTCTCTTGCAGGCCGTCTGGATCTGAATTCTGCCTCTACCCCCACTCACCGTGCTGTGGGCAAGTTATCGAAATGCCTATGCCTCAGTGTTCTCATCTGTAAAATGGGGACAGTGACAACACGTATTCCTAGGGAGGATTGCTGTTGGGAGGATTTAGTCCATGAATGGCTGTCGGGAGTGCTGAGCACAAGCCTGCACACACTGTAGGTGTTCAACAGGAAAGAGTGGCTTTTATTACCAAGCACGTTGGATAGTTCATCTCTTCTCATCCTCACAACAGCTCACAGACAGAGAGCCTGTGATTATCTCCACTATACGGAAATATTAACTGCAGCACAGAGGGGTTCAATAGCTCATTGAGGCCACAACTCGGTCATAGAGGCATGACTGGCCACCAAGTCTGAGATCCCAGAGTCTGAATTCAAATCCAGGAGGCCTGATAAGATATACCTAGTGATCAGGGAGGAGCCACAAGGCCACCAGACTCAGGGGAAGAGCCAGGAGAGCTTGGTCTGAACTTCTTCCATCTGACCCAGGCCTAAGACCCTCAGTGGCCCTCGATGGAGCTCCTGGGCACTTGGTCCCAACACAGAGCTGAGGCCTGAGCGTTTTACATTAGATGTGCATGGCCTGAAGGCAGAGACCTGCTAGCACACAGTAGCGGTTCAATACATGTCTATTGAAGGAGCAAATCAGCGTGGGAAAGGGCTTTCCTACACACTGGTCCCTTTCACAAACAGCCCTTGCCATTTTCAGACAGTGGCCTCTGAGTGTCTTTTTCAGGGGCTGTTCAAAAAGGAAGGCATATTACTCGCCTGACACAAGACCATGAGGTGCCACCAAACAACAACCTCAAAGATGAGTCTTTGTGGTGTCGGTCCAGCCTGCTGGGTTTGGTAAAGCCCTAGACTGTCCATCTAGGAGAACATGGGCAGAGTCTTTGCACCTGCTATTTCACTCAGGAGGAAAGAAAAGGATAGTCTTGTTGGCCAAGGTGATTTTTAACTCCCAGTCAGGTCAGGTGAATGGGCTTTGCAATAACTCTATTATCTTGTTCTTTAATCTGCAAGGTTTCCATGTTTTAAATAGACTTCTGGGTCATATTTTCCCCAAGCTATAGACTACTTTAGTCCATAAATAATATCATCCTGGACTATGATGAATCAGCAAAAAATGTTTAAGTAGAGTTGAAATCATTACTCTTACCCCAAGTCAAGTTCTTATAAAGGATGTTCCAATATGCTCATGGGCCCCCAGACAAGGGAGCATGGTGAGGGGGTTGATGCTGGCTGGGCCGCTTATGCCACTGACAGCAAAAGGGCTCCAGAGGTGGCCATTGCTCCATGCTGCTGGATTGGAAAGGGGAAGAGCAAGCCCTACCTTACACAGCTATTTGGGGGATTAAATGAAATGCTCTTCTTTATATTTCTTCATATTTAGGCTCTTATTCTAATAATGGCTGACATTGATCAAGTGGGCTCCACAGGCCCAGCTCCCTGCTAAGTGTGTTACAAATGTAACCTTGTGTTACATAAGAACAGTCCAGAATGTCACCTAAATACAACCTTGATCTTTGTCTCCTTGTTTCTCGAAAATTTAATCAAATTTAATCCCTGGGGCTTTATTTCCCTGCCCCATTCTATTCCCATTCATGAGAAAAGGCTCATGTCTTTTCTGCTGAAACTGAGCAGAGTCCTATCCTAGAATCACAATTTCAATTTAGACATCAGAATGGCCAGTACAAAATAATAATCAAAATCAACCGAATTGAATGGATTGACTGACACATCTTCCATCTCCCATACCCCTTCCTCCAAGCCTGCTTTAGGCTAGAAGCCTGCAGTGGAAAGAGCTGGGGTGGGAGGTAGATGGTTGACTTCTCTATTTCTCTTCTCCTTCCTACCCCTCTTCCCCAGCCTTGCTAGCCAGTATCTGACCCCTGTAGGGACCAAGTGTGTGAGGCTGTACGTTGGGACTCTGGGGCCAATGGACATGTAAAACTGATATTGTTTCCTCATGAGCACTTTCTGAGGGTTCTGGAGTGTCCCAACCTTGGGACCACCCACTTGCCCCTGCAGTTGTCCTAGCCTGCAGGTTTGCAGGTGCTCTTTCTCTGTCTCTGCTGCAAGGTGTACATCTCTTTCTGTCTCTGCGCTGCAGCTCAAGGGATCCAGGATCAAGGCTGCTCTGTGTATTTGTGAAAGGTGCACTCAGTACTCAGCTCCCTGATAAGGGGGTAAGATGAGGCTAAATCCAGCCCACTCTGACTCCCAACCTAGGTGGCCATGAGGTTAGTGTATTAATATTAATAATGTTTTATGTGTTCTGTATTTTATTTCGCTTTCATATTGTATGACCTTTCTGATTTCAGAGAGACCGACCTTTCTTGAGCAGTTATTAATAGCAGCTCCCTAGCTATTAACAACTCTTGGAGCTAGTAAACAACCTGGGAGCACGCCTTTCCTATGCAAACCCACCATTCCAAAGTCTATACTCCAATCACTTCCTTATCAAACTCTCACATTCTGAGCCAACATTTCCCCTCCACAGGCCACTCCAGAGCCAGGTATCAGACAACTAGGGAACAGCCCTGTAGCCCAGAGCCTGGCAACATGATCTCAAGCCTGCCTCCCCTGCTCACTCTTTCCTGCCATGGGGCCACAATAAAGGCTCTGGTGCAGGCTGTCCCCTCCCTCTTTCTGCCTCCTGACTGACCCAGTGCTTCCCTGCGTGGCCCTGCATGGTGTGGTATGTCCCCTCCTCTAGGGAACTGTGAGTAATAAATTCTTCTTTCAAATACGGTTGCCTCCATGTCCATCACCTCGCCATACAGGATTAATACAAATTCTGGGTAAATTTTAGAACAGCTCGTTGCCCCTCCCACTCAGGCCTGTATGTTCTTGCTGTAGGTGGCCACTTACTTCTTTCTAAACACCACCCCTCCAACCCCTTACCTTCCATGACACACTCTCCCTGGTTCTCTTCCAGCTTCTCGGGATACTTATCCAAGGTTTTGAGGCAAGCCCCCCTCTCATTCGTCTCACACACATCCCCCAGGCAGTGATTCTTGAACTTGGCTGCCCATTGGAATCACTTGGAGAGTTTTTACAAACTACTGACACTCATTTCCTACTCTCAGAGATTTGGGGTTAATTGGTCTGGGGGTGCGGCTTAGGTGTTGGGGTTGTTCAAGCTCTCCAGGTAACTCTAATGTAGAGCTATTTGACGGCCACTGTCCTAGGGCTTCCCCCACACCTGCGTCACCTGCAGTGGATGGTGGCGCATGGCCCAGAACTGACAGGCTTGTCTTATAGCTGCTGGGAGCATTGCTGGCTGTGGACCACTGCTGGGCCTGTCCTCTTGAATTGCCCTTGAAGGATGTTTTCTCCACCAAGGCTACCCAGCCCTCCCCAAGAACAAACTGCATCCAATGGCTGACTGATGTGGAGGCATAAAGATCTGTTCCCCCACCTCCAAATTATCCCACTCTGATGGGCCATCCCAGCTCCAGAGCTCCCTGTGGGCTCAACTGAGACCTCTGTTGTGCCGAGGGTTGCTCACCTTTTCTCTCTGCTGAATCCAGGTCCCATCTCTTCCCCTGCAGGCATTGATCTGAGCTCATTCTCCAATCAGCTTCCTGTCCACATCTCCATCTCAGGGTCTCTTTTCTGGGGAACTCATCCTAAGACACATCTATGGGCCCATGATTTCAAATCTTCATGTCCATCCATACATCTGACAAAAATTATTTACTTGGCCAAACATTAGTCAGGCCATTGAAACTTCCCCTAGGCCCATCTGTGTACTTCCCTGTAAAATACAGCTTTAGCAAAGGATGCTCCTAGGCCATTTTAGCAAGAACCCCTTTCTGCAGCACATCTATCCACTCATCCTTTACATTATAGCATTCCCTCCTGTGGATGACTTCTCTATCTGGTACCAATTTCCATTAAAGCACTTGTTACTCTGCATAGCAACGTGCTTTTTATGGGTGTGTTTCCCTATAGACGGAGCTCCTGAAGGGCCACCTGTTGCCTTCTTCCTTTATTTATCTGCCCAGTGCCAGGTACAAGGCAGGTGTTTAGTAAATGCCTGTTTACTGAATGCATGTTGGGGAGGATAAATGACAGCACAGATAAGAGATGCTCCAGCTAGATACAGAAATCCCTGAAACAATAGACACTCCTGCTCTTAAAATACTTTTTATGAAAATGCTAAAACTGTACTATATGTTGCTCTATTAGAGGGCTAATGTTTTATAGTATTATAAATAATATTTTCCCACAAAGTATTATTATAATTTCCAGTCCAGAGAAGAGAAAATGGAGACCTGTAAAGGTCAGGTAACTCACGCCAAGGCACATGAGAAATTAGGGGGTCTGGCAGAACAAGAGCCTGGCTCTTCTGATCCCTGCATGGGGCTCTTTCCTTGACATTATTCCTCAGATCTGCAGTTCTTGGAGCAAAGCACTGCTGCCTTGCCACCTTCCCTTCCCTCGTGGTGGCAGCTGCTAGCTGAATAGGGAATTTATATGCAGATTCTACCAGGCTGAACCTGTCACACTCCTCTATGGCAGGTCCTGTACAGAACTCATCAGTGATCACTCAAGCTTGCCTCCAATAGCTCATGCTATTACGAAAACATCAAGACTGTGAAGCCTGCACTCACATTCCGTAGGGTTGCCTTGTTACATCTTTGAACGCTTCCTGCTTGTTTAGCAGTGGGACCTCACAGGGAAATAGCGACAGTCAGCAAATGTTCATGGAGCTTCTTTGACCTTACCATCCCTCCCAACAACCGCCCCCTGGGAAGGACCCTGCTGGCCACAGCTTTACTGAATCCTGGGGTGGGCAGCATGTGGCTGGTTGTGTTTGCCTTACCAACCTTATGTATTGGGCATGAGGGTCAATGTCACCCTCTCCATACCTGATCCCACAGAGCACAAGCCAGCTAGTAAGATGGCTCAATTCATTGCAGCAAATATGTTGCTCTAGAATTGCTATTTTTGGTGCGCATTGATGCTCTGATTCTATTTCAACACTAACAATAACAGGTATCTCAAGAACATGGGCTTTTGTGATTACCCTCTCATTTTTCTCTGTTGGAAATAATAATGAGATGAACTTCCAAGGCTACAACACTCACCACACAAAAGGTGGTTTTGAGAATTGGATGTGAGAGAAGCACCCACATAGAGCCCCACCATGGGTCATCTTTCAAGAAATGCTCCTCCCCCTATTCCTAAAACATTTTCTATTTTTCAAAGGGTTTGGATGTCCTCTGCCTTGCTTGGTTCTCAAGCAATCTTATGGGAAAAAATGCTCAATATCACTAATCATCAGAGAAATGGAAATCAAAACCGCAATGAGATATCATCTCACCCCAGTCAAAATGGCTATTATTAAATGACAAAAAATAACAGATGCTGGCAAGGATGCAGAGAAAAAGGAAAACTTACACACTGTTCATGGGAACGTAAACTAGTATAGTGTGAAAGAAAACAGTATGGAGATTTCTCAAAAAACTAAAAATACAATTACCATTCAATCCAGCAATCTCACCTCCAGGTACTACTCAAAGGAAAAGAAATCCACATGTCAAAGGGATACCTGTACTCACATTTTTATTGCAGTACTATTCACAATAGTAAAGATATGGAATCAACCTAAGTGTCCATCAATGGATGAATAAAGAAAATTTGGTATATATACATAATGGAATACTATTCAGCCATTAAAAAGAATGAAATCATGTCATTTACAGCAACGTGGATGGCAGTGGTGGGCATTAACTAAAGTGAGATAAACCAGGCACAAAAAGACAAATATTGCATTTTCTCTTTCACTTATATGTGGAAGCTAAAAAATTTGATCATATGGATGTGGAGAGTGTAAAGACAGATAGCAGAGACAGAGAAGGGTGGTGGGGTGAGATAAAGAGAAGTGGGCTAAAGAGTATAAACATAGAAGGAATAAATCCAATGTTTGATAGCAGGGTAGGGTGACTAAAGTTAACAAAAATATATTATATTCAGGTGATGGATACCTTAAATATTCTGACTTAATCACCACACATAATACATGTAACAAAATTTCACACACACCTCATAAATTTATACAGATAATAAAGAATTATAATTGCCATATTCCACTTATGAAGGCTTGAGGAGTAAATGTCGAAATGTCAATATGGAATCAGAAAAGTTTATTTTTTAAAAAACAGTAATCATCTTTAGGAATTTGGCTTTTTGAGAACTGTCCTTTCTGTCTAAAGGCGATGTACTTCTTTTTAGAAGAATAAGCTAATAAAGATGTGAGAAATCAAATATTTTAAATGTTCCTCATTATTCCCAATGGAAAAAGGTGGTATGAAAGTTTTTGACTGGAATCTTTAAAAAGCTTGAAAAGTAAAATTGTCAGAAAAGGACAGGAAATTTACAAAAGATTCATTTAATGTTTGGATGAATGGTTGCAGAATTAGAGTAGCTATCAAAGCAGTGGGGTTAAGCTGACTGCCTGGAAGGCAGAGGCTAAAGCACCGTGGCTTCCACGTGCCACGGCTCAGCTCATAAGACTCCCAATGCCACAGAAGCCAAGAAAGAGAGTGCCCTCTGGAGTTGGCCCACCTCTGAGGTTGGGTCTTGAACCCTGGTCCTGCCACTTACTGATTGTGAGATAATAGATAAACCACTTCACCCCTCTACTCCTCAGTTTGCTCATCTGTAAAGTTTAGTCCACAGAGGAGTACCTCACATGCAGTAGGGGCTTTATAAGTGCTTGACATAATTAGAATATATGTCCCTGCCAACTCTCATGTTGAATTACAATCCCCGATGTTGGAGGTGGGGCTTGGTGGGAGGTGTTTTGGTTATGGGGTTGGATCCCTCATGGCTTAGTGCTGTCCTCATGATGGTGAATGAGTTCTCCCAAGATTTGGTTGTTTAAAAGTTTGTGGCACCTTCCCCTGCCTTACTTCTGCTCTTGCCAGGTGACGTGCCTGCTCCTGGAGGCCTCCCCAGAAGCTGAGCAGGTGCCAGTGCCATGCATGTACAATCTGCAGAACCATGAGCCAATTAAACCTGTTTTCTTTATAAATTACCCTGTCTCAGGTCTGTCTGTCTGTCTTTTTTTTTTTTTTTTTTTTTTTTTTTAAAGACAGGATCTCATTCAGTCTCCCAGGCTGTAGTGCAGTGATGCAATCTCAGCTCACTGCAGCCCCAACCTCCTAGGCTCCTCCCACCTTAGCCTCCCAGGTAGCTAGGACTACAGGCACGCACCACCAAGTCCAGCTAATTTCTGTATTTTTTGTAGAGATGGGATTTCACCATGTTGTCCAGGCTGGTCTCAAACCCCTGGGTTCAAGTGATCTGCCTGCCACAGCTTCCCAGAATGCTGGGATTACAGGCATGAGTCCGGTATTTACAGCCATGCAAGAATGGCCAAATACAGTGTTATAAATAATAGAAATAACAATGTCAGAGCTGTTTTGGAAGAGATTTCTGCATTCCAGAAGCGGTCAGGTCAATTTCTGCTACGGTGAATTTCTATTCACAGATTCTGTGATCTGAATGTCCTATAACTCTAACAAGCTGTAATTCTTGTGTTGTAAGATGCTTTGCAAAAGTCCTAGAATCACACACTTGTGATTTTAATGTTCTATATCCAAGTTTCTCTGATTCACAAGTTCTGTGACTTTAATTCTTCAGTCCTAAAAGTCTAAGTTTTTAGGAGGTTCGGTTCGCATCTTGGTCATTCCTGACTGGAAACTGGGCAAAGTGGGGCAAGCTTAGTTTGTGCTGTTTTCCAAATACCCACTGAACCCGCTATGCCTCTTGGCCGTGGGTAGGAGGTAGAGAACCAAAGCCCAGAGAGCCAGTGCTTCTCCTGAGGTAACATCGTTGGGCAGTGACCAGAGGTCCCATGCTGTATCATCTGCGTGTCTCAAATCTCAGCCACATGCTGTTGCTTAAAGGGCCGGAGCCACCGAGGGCCAGGTGGGCCCAGATGCGGGCATTGGTGCCTTGCCCATCTGAGTTTGAGTCCTCTCCTCACTGCACTGCCTGTTCCCTTTGTCATTTTGGACCTCAAATTTAAATTTAACCTCTATGAGCCTCACTTTCCTTATCAATAAAATAGAGATAATAAAACCTGCATTACTGGTTGTGCTGGGGATTCAATAGATTACATGTAAAGTGCTCAGCCTAATGCCCAGTTTTGGGGTTTTTTGTTTGTTGTTTGTTTTTTGAGACAGGGTCTCACTCTGTTTCCCAGGCTGGAGTACAGTGGTGCAATCACGGCTCACTGCAGCCTTGCCTTCCCAGACTCAGGTGGTTCTCCCACCTCAGCCTCCTGAGCAGCTAAGACTGCAGGCATGCACTACCGTGCCCAGCTAAATTTTGTTTGTTTGTTTGCTTGTATGTTTGAGACGGAGTTTTGCTTTTGTTGCCCGGCTGGAGTGCAACAGCAACATCTTGGCTCACCACAACCTCTGCCTCCTGGGTTCAAGCAATTCTCCTGCCTTAGCCTCTCGAGTAGCTGGGATTACAGGCATGAGCCACCATGACCAGCTAATTTTGTATTTTTGGTAGAGACAGGGTTTCTCCTTGTTGGTCAGGCTGGTCTCTTACTCCCGACCTCAGGTGATCCACTGGCCTCGGCCTCCCAAAGTGCTGGAATTACAGGCATGAGCCACCGCGCCCAGCCCTAATTTTTTGTAGAGATGAGGTTTTGCCATGTTGCCCAGGCCGGTCTCGAGCTCCAGAGCTCAAGAGATCCACTTGCCTTGGCTTCCCAAAGTGCTGGGATTACAGGCATGAGCCAATGTGCCCAGCCAATGCCCAGTTCTTAGTAACACTCACTCAAGTCACTGTTACAATTTCACACAGCCCAAAGGGCCTGGCTGTAGACATCGGGCTCCCAACCGGAAGACTTGTCTGAAACTATATTTGTTTGGACCCAGATTGGGCAGGAAGGGGCAACCCTTGCTCCCCACTGCTCTGGGCTACATAAGGAGGTCTTTGCCTACACACTACTGACCTCCTGCCCTGCCCTAACTTCATGATGGAGTTACTTATGGGGTTACTGGGTGACAGCCATTGGTCTATATTGGCTGGTGGCTGGCAGGTGGAGCCATACATGCAGGGGGTGAGACCTTTTTCTCTCTCTTCTTCTGGATCTGGGTGTGGTAGCGGCCCTAGGTGAGTGGGTGTCTACAGACTCTACAGACCCAAATGTTCCCTCGGGTAGAGGGTGCAAGGCCCAAACAAGACCTGCTTCCTGCTCACCTAACCAGGACCTACCATGACCCCTGATGAGTAAAAGAGGTAGTGTCTGACCCCTGCCTCTGTTACAGTGGGTAGTCAGGCATTCCCCACCAGGAATGTCAGGTGGCCATCAGGTGATGGTCAGGCAGTTGTTAAACTGTCTTGCTAAAAATAATAATTGGTCACAGCTGGCAATTATTGGGAAAGGCAGTCTCCTAGTAGAAAAAAACCTAAAACTGGTGATCGGAAGCTTCCCGACACGATCTCAGGAGTTGGGTGAGTGGGCTCAAGCATACACACAAAGAGGCAAAATGTCAGAGTTTACCTGGTATATGGCCTTCCTCTGGAAACTTTTGACTGGTAAGGGAAAAACGCCTCAAGTCAGCATGTGCACAACGTCAGTAAACACACCGAATGTGCGGCCCCTCCTAAGTGCCAGCAGGCCACTGTGCTTGCAAACAGCCCAATCCAAGGGGAAGAATCAGGGAGAGGAGACGCAACCCCCTGGAAGCATAACTTATAAAACTCCAAGTCAAAGTTCAAACCGTGCACTTGATCTCTCAAGTTGCTCCCTTGGTGCTCTCCAACTGTACTTTACTTCCTTTCATTCCTGCTCTAACGCTTTTTAATAAGCTTTCACTCCTGCTCTAACTCTTGCCTCAGTCTCTCCCTCTGCCTTATGCCCCTCAGTCAATTTTTTTTCTTCTGAGGAGGCAAGAATTGAGGTTGCTGCAGATCTGTATGGATTTGCTGTGGCGGACAGCTCTATCTCTCAAAGATTCCAGATTTGGGTCAGTATTAACCTTTTGAGCTCCACTGGACATTCTCTAGGGATTCTTATTCAGAAGGTCTGAGGTAGGGCTCAAGCATCTGGATTTTTTGTTGTTGTTGTTGAAGATGGAGTTTTGCTCTTGTTGCCCAGGCTGGAGTGTAGTGGTGCAATCTTGGTTCACTGCAACCTCTGCCTCCCAGGTTCAAGCGATTCTCCTGCCCCAGCCTCCCGAGTAGCTGGGATTACAGGCACCCACCACCACGTCTAGCTAATTTTTTTATTTTTAGTAGAGACAGGGTTTCATCATGTTGGCAAGGCTTGTCTCCAACTCCTGACCTCAGGTGATCGACCTGCCTCGGCCTCCCAAAATGCTGTGATTACAGGCGTGATCCACCCCACGAGCATCTGGATTTTTAAAAAGTATCATTGGCCGGGTGCAGTGGCTCACACCTGTAATCCCAGCACTTTGAGAGGCTGAGGCAGGCAGATCACAAGGTCAGGAGATAGAGACCATCCTGGCTAACATGGTGAAACCCCATCTCTACTAAAAATACAAAAAAAAAATTAGCTGGGCATGGTGGTGGGTGCCTGTAGCCCCAGCTACTTGGGAGGCTGAGGCAGGAGAATGGCATGAATCTGGGAGGTGGAGCTTGCAGTGAGCCAAGATCATGCCACTACACTCCAGCCTGGGCGACAGAGCAAGACTCCATCTCAAAAAACAAAAAAACAAAAAAACAAAAAAAAAGTATCATCGGCCATTCTGATACACAGCCACCTCCGCCTATGAGCCGCTTCTCTGGAGGTATTGAGAGCTTTGTTACCAGAGGCATTCACGTAGAGGCTGGGGGCTATTTGAGTCTCAGTCTCCCATTTATAATATGAATGCTTCAGGCTTTCCTTAAAGGGTTTTCTGGGGCTAGCATTTCAAATTGTGATCATTCTAAAATTTATTCATTTGAAGTTTCCTTGGTGCCTTTTGTGTATTGGGTACTGAAAAAAAATTTTAAGACTTCTTGATAAACAAGGCAGATTGTCCATACTGATTTATCTGATCCATTCCTTAAACGTGGTGGTACAGAAATTTCAAAGGTATTAAACACAAGGACATGGGAATGCAAGAAATGGCAATGGTGAACAAGAGGTTTTTGGCCCAGTTTTAGAAGATGGAATAGCAAAGTGGAGGAAGTGGCAATTGGAGCCTCTGTGGGGCACCGAAGGGAAGTGAAGACATTTGCCCCAAAGACCCCTGGTGGCTCAGCATGGAGGACCCACCAAAGACAGGGTGAGGGTGGGAATGAAAACAGAGTTTGGGTGGCAGGCCTTCAGGCCCATGCCCTTCATCCACTTCTTGATGGGAACCAGAAGATGGGGTTCATTCTCACAATCAATGGAACCACAGTCATCCCAGGCTTGGATATACCAGATACAGCAGCAAAACAGGAGGCCAAAAACATGAAAATAAATCTCAGAGCCCTCAGTCACCAGCAGTGAATCTTTTCCCAGAATAGGCATCTCCCATTCTTTGGAGGAGAATCCAAACCTCCAAAGATAAAAGGCATTCACACACTGACTTGTGGGGCCTTCCAATACAAATCCTGCTCATGCTCTCATCACTCTTGAGTGAAGCCTTGTCCCTCACCCACAGCTTTTGCTCACCTTCTTTTTAAATATGAATGGGAGAACCACACTTTTGAAAAAGTGTCTAACACAAAGGAGAAAAGCAAAAAGAAACCAACAGAAAGATAAAGCAATCTGGAGCAAAGAGACAAAAATGTAGCAGCAGAACAAATGCAGGAGACAATATACCCTATCAGTAATACCCTCTAAAATATAGTTGTAAATACTATATCTAAAAAACAAGAACAGGACTCCATGAAAAATGAACGGGGGCAGGGGGAAAGCCCTCAGAAATTAAAAATATGATAAAATAATAAAAATACAGTCGACAAGTTGGAAGATGGATTTGAGAAAATGTTCCATAAAGAACAAAATGATAAAGAGATGAAGGAAAGGACAGAAAATACTAAAATCAAACTTAGAAGAGCAGCCTATTATCTGACTGCAAGGAGTTTCAGAGAAAGGAGCAAGAATAGAAAAATGGGAGGTTAGGAGAAAATTATCAAAGAAGTAACATAATGATCTAGAATGAAAGGAAATGAGTATTGAGAATTCTGCACAATTAAAGAGAAAGATTCTCACCTATGGAAGTAATTATACAATTTCAAAACAAAGGATAAATAAGAAGATTCTAAAAGTTAACATAGAAACAACAGTTCACATATAAGTGATCAAAAATAAGAAAGGCATCAGATTTCTCATCAGCAATGTCAGATGCTACAGAACACCAAGCAATGCCTTCAAAATTCTGAGGAAAATTATATTCATACAAGAGTTCTATATCTAGCCTAACTATCTATTGGGTATAAGTATAGAATAAAGACATTTTTAGACATGGAAGGTCTCAAAAGCTTTGTCTTCATTGCGTGTTTTCTTCTTAGGAAAGTACTGCAGGAAATGATTTAGCAAAACAAGAAAATAAACCAAGAAAAAAAGGATGAGTTCATGTCCTTTGCAGACATGGATGAATCTGGAAACCATTATTCTCAGCAAACTAACACAGGAACAGAAAACCAAACACTGCATGTCCTCACTCATAAGTGGGAGTTGAACAATGAGAACACATGGACACAGGGAGGGGAACATCACACAATGGGGCCTGTTGGAGGTGAGGCCTAGGGGAGAAATAGCATTAGGAGAAATACCTAATGTAGGTCACGGGTTGATGGGCGCAACAAACCACTATGGCACATGTATACCTATGTAACAAACCTGCATGTTCTGCACATGTATCCCAGAACTTAAAGTATAATAATAGCTTAAAAACAAAACAAAACAAAAAACAAGAAGTGGAGGACACAGGATCCAGGAACCAGTGGTTTCTACCCAGGAGAGAGGCAAGAATCCCAGGACTGTTCTGCACCAGGACCTGTCCAGAAAAGACCCATTTAGATGAAAGCAACAGGCTAGAGGGCTGAGGTACAAAAATAAAGTGATAGAACATTTGTGATATACTTAAGAATTTTGTAAATTTATTACCAGGTGTTTAATGTTGGAGAATTGGAAAAAATTAATTGTAGGTACTTAGAAAACTAAGCAAATAAGAAAATAAAAACAATGATGGAATTAATAACTCCAGGAAAAACAAAAGGTTATATGAGAAAGGAAAGTAATTGGTACATAGTCATACCAATATAAATGTTAACCAGTGAACTAATAAAAAATTGTACTATATGTGTATTGGTAGGTTAGAGAAGGGAAAGGGAGGGATGGTGCTGGAAGAATGCTAAGGCAGGTGGATCACTTGAGGTTAGGAGTTGGAGATCAGCCTGGCCAATGTGGTTCGAGATCAGCTTGGCCAATCTTTTTAGTAGAGATTTAGGCCAATCTCTACTGAAAAACACACACACACACACACACACACAAAAATTAGCCAGGCGTGGTGGCGGGGGCATGTAATCCCAGCTACTCTGATGGCTAAGGCAGGAGAATCACCTGAACCTGGGAGGCAGAGGTTGCAGTGAGCTGAGATTGTGCCACTGCACTGCATTCTAGCCTTGGAGATACGCGAAACTCTGTCTCAAAAAAAAAAAAAAAAAAAAAAGAATACTAAGGCCTCAGTCATCAGGTTGATGTCTCAATCTTAGACATCAATGGATAATGTCTAAAGAAAATGAATTTAAAAGTTCTATCATCAATTATTTTAAAATATGGTGGAATTATCAAATAACAGGTAAAAGCATTGTAAGAGGTTGCCTCTGGAGAGCAGACAGGGAGCTTGAGGGGGTGGGACAATGGACCTCTGTTTGTCACTATAAGCCTTTTAGTAGTATTGAATTTTTTAAATCATTTGCTTGCATTGTTTTGACTAAAATAATTTAAAATTTAAGACAAATATTAGTTGAAATATGAATACTTTTCCTTTGGGGTTCCCTTACTGGAGTTTCAAGTGCCCCCTTGAGATTTGTTTTTGGTAGTGAATCCCTGGTCTACACTCTCAGGCTCCATTTGCTGTGACTGAGCCGCACAACCGGACTGTATCCTGGGCCTAAGAAATGTGGATGTTCTGGCTTTCGGGGAGGGGCTGAGTCACATTCAGGGTCTGACTTGATAGCTAGATGAATTTGGTGGTAGGCAGGGAGATAATTTATTTCCAAGCATTGTCCCACTTCAACACCACGCCCTTCTGGGCAGGAACCAGGGCTAAATGGGTTATATTCTCCCCCAGTGTTTAAAGCATGGAAAGGAATCATTATCAGTGGGCATTGCTTGGAAAAGCCGCAAGTCAAGGAAGTTATACAGGAGGGAAGCCTTATTGTTCCAAATATTAGAATTTGAAATCTGCCAGAAGCAACATCTGTCTCATCCAGTTATTGAAATGCAGCATTT
Source organism: Pongo abelii (assembly GCF_028885655.2). NCBI lineage: Eukaryota > Metazoa > Chordata > Mammalia > Primates > Hominidae > Pongo > Pongo abelii. The sequence goes on from NC_071988.2 coordinate 8,916,375, forward strand.
GAATTTACATCTCTCCAGGGCTTTGCGCCTACCCAAGTCACTCAGGCTCTGCTAAAACTGCACACACTGGCACTAAAGATGTAAAATAGGCTTTTCTGCCCGGAAAATAAGCTCCCCCTTCACCAGCCCTAGGTATCACTCTCTATACAAATAAGTTAATACAAAATGCTGCCTGACTGTCCCCATCAAATACCTAAGTTGGTGGACAATATTAATGACGCCTACTCTATGCTGGGCAGTGCCAGGGGAGAAAGGGGAATCTGAACAGGAGCGGCCCAGCCCCTTAACGGTTTACAGTCAAGGTGAAGTCAGAGGGAAGCAAGACACGGCTCCTCCCCATGTACCCCTATCTGATCAAAGGCACCCACAGCATGTGAAAATTCAACAGAGGAAGAGAAAGCTTTTGTCAGGAGCCAAAGCTCACGTGGCATTCAGCATCTCTTCTCGTTTCCATTTTCAGAAGGGTTGTGAAAATGCTATTTCTTTTTTGTTGTTGTTGTTTGAATTAGGCTTTTCTTGAAGGCTGAGTGACATGGATTGAGAGGGGTGATGAGAGAGGTGATTCCAGGCCCAGGGAGTGGCATGAGGATTATGGGATGATAGTCAGCAGAAGGGAAATGGGGGCAGTTGAATGGCACTAGAGGATAGAATGGGTTAAAATTGGAGACTGAACCCAAATTCAGGAGCCTTCAAGGCTAGACTGAGGAATTAGGGCTTCATTTGGTGGACACAGGATCTGTTGTTTGACTGAATGGCTCCCATTTGTAGAAACAATATAAAGTCCTTTACATATAGTGTCTCTTTTAATCATTGCATTAACTCCATGGAGTATGTATTAGTATTATTGTCCTCATTTTACAGAATCAGAAACTAAACCTCAGAGAAGTGAAGTAACTTGTTCAAGTCATACAGCTAGAAAGCAGCAGAGGTAGAATTCAAACCTTCAACTTCCTAACTTCCAAGTCAGAGCAATTTCCGTCATGCTATGCCCCTTCCCACAGAGAGGATTGGAGTGACCCAGCCAAAGCACAGTGCTAGAAAGATGTCTGAGCAGCATATAGCCAAGACAATCCTAAGCAAAAATAACAAAGCTGGAGGCTGGCTTCAAACTATACTACAAGGCTACAGTAACCAAAACAGCATGCTACTGGTACAAAAACAAACATATAGACCAATGAACAGAATAGAGAACTCAGAAATAAGACTGAACACCTACAACCATCTGATCTTCAACAAACCTGACAAAAGCAATGGGGAAAGGATTCTCTATTTAATAAATGGTGCTGGGAGAACTGGTTAGCCATAGGCAGAAAATGGAAACTGGACCCCTTCCTTACACCTTATACAAAAATTAACTCAAGATGGATTAAATGTAAAACCCAAACCTAAATGTAAAACCCAAAACTATAAAAACCCTAGAAGAAAATCTAGGAAATACCACTCAGGACACAGGCATGGGCAAAGATTTCATGACAAAAACATCAAAAGCAAAAATTGACAAATGGAATCTAATTAAACTAAAGAGCTTCTGCACAGAAACAAAACCAAACAAAAAACTATCATCAGAGAAAACAGACAGCCTACAGAATGGAAGAAAATCTTTACAATCTATCCATCTGACAGAGGTCTAATATCCAGAGTCTACAAGGAACTTAAACAAATTTATAAAAATCAAACAAACATCATTAAAAAGCAGGCAAAGGACATGAACAGACACTTCTCAAAAGAAGACATTCATGTGGTCAAGAAACATATGAAAAAAAGCTCAACATCACTGATCATTAGAGAAATGCAAATCAAAACCACAGTGAGATACCAATCTCATGCCAGTCAGAATGGAGATTATTAAAAAGTCAAGAAACAATAGATGCTGGTGGGGCTATGGAGAGATACGAATGCTTTTACACTGTTAGTGGGAGTGTAAATTAGTTGAACCATTGTGGAAGACAGTGTGGCAATTCCTCAGAGACCTAGAACCAGAAATACCATTCGACCCAGCAATCCCATTACTGGGTATATACCCAAATGAATATAAATCATTCTATTATAAAGATGCATGCATGTGTATGTTCATTACAACACTATTCACAATAGCAAAGACATGGAATTAACCGAAATGCCTGTCAGTGATAAACTGGATAAAGAAAATGTGGTACATATACACTATGGAATACTATGCAGCCATAAAAAAGAACAAAATCATATCCTTTGCAGGGACATGGATGGAGCTGGAAGCCATTATCCTCAGCAAACTAACACAGGAACAGAAAACCAAACACTGCATGTTCTCACTTATAAGTGGGAGCTGAAGAATGAGAACACATGGACACAGTGAGGGGAACAACACACACTGGGGCCTGTCAGGGGACCTAGGCAGGGGGAGGGAGAGTAAACAACCTAATGCATGCTGGGCTTACTACTTAAGTAATGGGTCACTAGGTGCATCAAACCACCATGACACCGTTTACCCATGTAACAAACCTGCACACCCTGCACATACACCCCAGAACTTAAAATAAAACTTAAAAAAGGAAGATGTTTGGGCAGGTGTGACTGAAACTGCAGATGCGTGCAGAGGCAGGGAGTGGGTGGGTGTGGCCCCAGCTGACCATCCACCTCATCACTTGTTGTCACCTCTGGCACTCTTATTAAATCACTCTCAGTTTCTAAATGTGCTGAGCTCCCTCTTGTTTTTTTTTTGTTTTGTTTTTGCACTGGCTATTCCCTGTGCCTGGAATGGTGTTTTTCTTCCCTTCATTTGGCTAATTGTCCTCCAGACCCCAAGGTGGATGCCACCTTCTCCAGAAAGCTTTCCATGGCCCTCTCTGACTGCATTAGGGCTATTAGGAAAGAGGTTTAACAGACTTCCACAGTTTAACATGGCTGGGGAGATCTCACAATCATGGCCGAAGGCAAAGAAGGAGCAAAGTCACATGTTGCAAAGTCACATGTTGCAAGAGAGAGCATGTACAGGGGAGCTCCCATTTCTAAAACCATCAGATCTCATGAGGCTTATTCACTATCATGAGAACAGTATAGGGGAAACGGCTGCCATGATTCAATTATCTCCACCTGGCCCTGCCCTTGACACGTGGGGATTATTACAATGCAAGGTGAGATTTGGGTAGGGATAAAGCCAAACCATTTCAGGACCATTAAAAAATTCACTAATCAGGGTCTTCTTCATAATTCCAAGGTCAAGGGCAATGTGTACCTTCCCTCCACATTGAAGGGGTATCTCAATGCTACAGACCCCACGGTCAGCTCTATGTTGATACAAAGATGAGAACTTGGACTTTGGTCCCGGGGAAAGGCAGACACGCGAATGACCACCTGACCACTATGTAGAACAAAGCAAGTCTGTGAGACAGGAGTACTGTTTTGGGAGGCTGAGATGGGGACAGCTGATTCTAGTGGCTGGCAGGAGAGAGGGTCTCTCAAGAGGCCCCTGCTCGCTGGGTTTTGCAGAATGACAACAGTCAGGGAATGTAGAAAAAGGAGGTCGGGAGGAAGAAACAGCAAAGGCAGAGGCTGGGAGGTGGGACCCGCATTGTGGGGTCCTGGAATGGGATGTGGAGCCACAGTGGGATCCTCTACCTTTTGTGTGTGCAAGAATCACACCCAGGGAGTCTGATAAACAATGAAGATTCTTGGGGAACCACCTGCTTCAAGATTCAGATCTTGAGGTCTGGAATGGGGCTGAGAAGTCTCATTTAACAAACACCCAACATGCTTGTTAATTCCAGTGTGCTGTCCACTGGGCTTAGCTGCTCTGTGAGGTGGAGGGGTGGTTGGGTGGAGAGAAAGAGCCTGGAGCCAGGTCATGCGGACCTGGCATGTCACCATCCTGGGAGGTCTAAATCCTGCAGAGGGAAATCAGGGAGTCAACAATGACTATCGAGGGGGAGACATTCGAGAATTCTTACAGAAGAGTTGCTGAATGTTTATTAAAGCCAATTTTGGATGCACCTGGGTATACAAAAGAGTTTGAAATTATATATGTTGTGTAGGTTTCAGAATCTTGGTTCAACAGGGATTGGCCAGGGCAGGGATGAGAATTTGCATTTCTAACAAGTGCCTTCCCAGCTGGTGCCAATTCCGCTGGTCCTGGGAACATGTTTTGAGTACTCTGGGTGTTATTTAAAGGAGTTCGGGCATTAACCTGTGAGGGACTCTGAAGTGGCAGGAAGAATGCAAACGTGACAACCTCTAATCTTCTTTTCTCCTATTTTCCTTCAAAGGAAATTCATCATGCAATGGCCCTCAACCCATCTGAACATTTTCTCTGGCTACAGAAAATGCCTGGGTTGTGCCCCAAAATGAATCTCCTTTTCAAAGAGAAACGGTAGGATTTACAGGTCAGTGGAGGATAAGGATGATGTTGCTGGGTGGCTGGGGCTTAAAATCACTTTAAAATAGATGAGTACATTTCTTCTAATATTTTTGATAAAAATCAAAAGTTCTTCTCTTCCTGGACTTGAATGAAGTCCAGAGAGTTCTAAGTCAAAAAGTTCACAGAAAACAAGTGCTTTCACACACTTAGGGTCTGGATGAGAAAAATATGAGGCTGCAAAGGACTGTTTTGCTCAAATTCCTATACCAGACTCTAAGCTTTGGGGACAGCCCTCTTGCCTCCCTATCAACAAGTCAGGACGTTGGTCCTACCACAGAGAGATTATGGGCTGCAAAACCAGGAAGCTCAAGTCCCACTGCCTCCCTGCTGCAGACATTCGGAGTAATTATCACCCCCCTCTGAGACTGAGCTTTTCATCTGTAAAATAGAAATTTCATAACATCTTTTCTAAGTACTGCCACATGACATAAATGACGTGATGACTGACATCAATTTGGCACCAGTTCCAGGCACTGTTCCAAGTGCTGAACATGTATTCTCTTTCTTAAGCCTTACAAAATCCCCACGAAAGAGGTCCCATTATTAATGCTATTGTATAGGTTAACAAATTAGGCTCAGAGAGGTTAGCAACTTGCCCAAAGTCCCACAGCAAGTGTGTGTGTGAGAGGTGTGGGGAGCTGGGATGCAGATCCAGGCAGTCGGGCATGAGGGCCCAGGTGCCCACTATGCAGCCCTGCAGAAGCTGTTTTGGGCCTTTCCCTTTGAAGCTCATTTCTCTCTGATAGAATCACACATTATCACCCTTTTTTAATCTCATGGGAAAACTTTCTGTATTTTACGGATTAACCATAATTATTGGGATATAATAAAAATCATTTTGTAATTTTGGATCTGTTTTTTACCATTATAAAATGGTAAGTGCTAAGAAAGAGCTGCCATCCTTAAGCAAACATGGAATATTAACAAAAGGTGATCACAAACTGACCACGGAATAAATTATCATATGTTCCCCAAAGAAGAAACTTATGGATGACCTTTCTTTATGCAATAAAACAAAACTGGCAATGAATGACGATAACAAAATCCCATCTACAAAATCCCAAAATCCCAATTGAAAACATTGTTCTAAATAATTAATCTGTATTCATTTGTGTGTTTTTTATGGTATCTGTTTTTACATTTGATTCTTAAAATCATTTCAGTTATTTTTTAAATGGTGTAAATTTATATAGTTGTATGCTAACAAATTTGAAAGTTTTGATGACATAGGGTGACTTTATTGAAAAGACAAATTAATAAAATCGACTCAAAAGAAAACAAAAATAGACTTTTAAGAAAGTAGTTAAAAGATATTCAAAGGATTTTTTTTCCCCAAAAGACTCCAGGGTGGGATGGTTTTACTAGTGAGGTCTTTTAATACTTTGATTATCCACTAACGAAATGTGAGAAATTACATTTCTGTCTCTGCTGTGGTTACTTGTTACAGCATCAACAGGAAACAAATATACTTATAAGAAATTTTCATCTATTATTTTTGCCTATCAAATACCAAAGACTCATTTAAATGCTTGTGGATGACATGGGCAGAGTGAGACCAATGCCCTTGTGCCCTGCCAGTGGGAATGGAAATTGAAGCAGACTATCCAAAAAAAAATTGCTCATATGTACAAAAGCTTTAAAAAAATTTACACTCTTTAACCTGTTATTTCTATTTCTGAAACACTAAACTACATGAATAATTACAGATTTGAATAATGATTAATGTAGAAGATTATTCATCTCAAGTTTACAAATCACACTTTTTCAGTAATAAACACACCGGAGGCAGGGCACAGTGGCTCACATCTGTAATCCCAGCACTTTGAGAGGCCGAGGTGGGTGGATCACCTGAGGTCAGGAGTTCAAGACCAGCCTGGCCAACATGGTGAAACTCCATCTCTACTAAAAATACAAAAATTAGCCAGGTGTGGTGGTGGATGCCTGTAGTCCCAGCTACTCGAGAGGCTGAGGCAGGAGAATTGCTAGAACCTGGGAGGCGGGGATTGCGAGCCAAGGTCTCGCCACTGCATTCCAGCCTTGGCGATGGAGTAAGACTGTGTCGCTAAATAAACAAACAAACACTGGAAACAATCTAAATGTCCAGCAAATAAAAGAAAAATGAAGCAAATTATAACTCATAAATAGAAACTAGTACAATTATTAAAATATGGTGTAATGTAAGCATTGCTTTGGTCTTTTTTCCTACCCTTTTCTCATTTTTTCCTAAGCTATTCATTAAACCAAACAACATTTCCTCTGTTGATTTTTGAGGTTTCCTTTTGCACACATTAAAATCATACATAGAAATGAATTTTCTGCTTCTGACCATCCCTTAGTGCCTTTGATCTTTCCATTCTTGTGCCCATGCTGCATTGTTTTAATTGTTGTCACTTTATTACATGTTTAATGTACTCACTAGTGTCCATTTTCAAAACTATGTCAGAAACATACACTTGCTTATTCTCTTGTGGGAACTTTAGAACTCTTTCCTCATTTTCCGTCACAGACAAAAATGTCATTGAACTTTTGATTGAAATTGTATTAAATGAATACATTAGTTTGAATACAACTGAGATTGTTTTTTAAAATTCATTATTATCATTATAAAATTAGTAAAATTATCACAGCAAATAATTTTAATGACTTGTTCACAACATCAGGTTGCAAAATAATCAGAATACAAAAAGTTATAAATGGAATGAACCAAATTATGTGCTTCTTAAATTTTATAAAAGACTAAATATCATTGGGCCTATTAATACACATTAAAATTATGTTATGTTGAAACATGTTTATAAAATTAAAAAAGATTTCATCTATAAAATATTTGTATGTGATAGTTTAAAACTTCTTTCTAGATTTTCACTAAAAATTAACATTAATAAGAGTTAAACATTCTGATTTCTACATATAATTCTTTATGTAAAATGTACCAAAAAAGTAAGAACTGTTTTTAATTAAAAAATTATAAGACCAAATATGTACTTCATTTAAAAATAATTTTGTTTAAATTAAAAGGTTATTAAAAGTTGTGTCAAAATATGGATTTACAAAGAAAATATAAACAAAAAGAATCCAGTAAATAGAAAGAGATATAAAGAAAGTTATGGGAATAAAGATATATTTCTGGTAAGAAAGATTTAAGAAAAGAAAATAACTTTACATTAAAAAATCTTGCCTGGTAAATGTTTTTTCCTAAAATAAAGTGACTGGTTATTTAAAAATAAGAAAGTATAGAACAAAACAAAAGTTATAAGCATGTCATGAAAGTTATGAAAGTCTGTGTAAGTTGTAAAAGGTCTGAAAAGGATAAATTTACAAAAGAAATTTTGTATGTGATCAAGTTGACTATATTTAAAAGGGAATTATTTATAAGCCTTTCTAAGGTTTGAGTTTTGATATTAAAAATACACCAACACAAAACTAAAAATTTGGTCCCTTATGTTAAAGCAACAAAGTTTTCTTGAAGTAATGATCTGCTTTTAGTAAAATTTACAAGAAGTTTTGATTTTTTTTTTTTTTTTTGTACTTTTTTTTTTTTAATTTTTATTTTATTATTATTATTATACTTTAGATTTTATGGTACATGTGCGCAATGTGCAGGTAAGTTACATATGTATACATGTGTCATGCTGGTGCGCTGCACCCACCAACTCGTCATCTAGCATTAGGTATATCTCCCAATGCTATCCCTCCCCCCTCCCCCCACCCCACAACAGTCCCCAGAGTGTGATGTTCCCCTTCCTGTGTCCATGTGTTCTCATTGTTCAATTCCCACCTATGAGTGAGAATATGCGGTGTTTGGTTTTTTGTTCTTGCGATAGTTTACTGAGAATGATGATTTCCAATTTCATCCATGTCCCTACAAAGGACGTGAACTCATCATTTTTTATGGCTGCATAGTATTCCATGGTGTATATGTGCCACATTTTCTTAATCCAGTCTATCATTGTTGGACATTTGGGTTGGTTCCAAGTCTTTGCTATTGTGAATAATGCCGCAATAAACATACGTGTGCATGTGTCTTTATAGCAGCATGATTTATAGTCCTTTGGGTATATACCCAGTAATGGGATGGCTGGGTCGAATGGAATTTCTAGTTCTAGATCCCTGAGGAATCGCCACACTGACTTCCACAAGGGTTGAACTAGTTTACAGTCCCACCAACAGTGTAAAAGTGTTCCTATTTCTCCACATCCTCTCCAGCACCTGTTGTTTCCTGACTTTTTAATGATTGCCATTCTAACTGGTGTGAGATGGTATCTCATTGTGGTTTTGATTTGCATTTCTCTGATGGCCAGTGATGATGAACTACAAACCACTGCTCAAGGAAATAAAAGAGGATACAAACAAATGGAAGAACATTCCATGCTCATGGGTAGGAAGAATCAATATCATGAAAATGGCCATCCTTCCCAAGGTAATTTACAGATTGATTTTTAACTCTAAAAATTTTCAGCCACTTTCTAAACTGTAGCTTATTTTTTTTGTTTGTTTTATAGTCTCCATTTAATTTAACTAGTTTTTAGTTTAAAATGTTATCTTCTTCTTAAAAATGGTATCTTCATTTCTCAAGGTGGAGTTTTCCTCTTGAAGCTTCTCAGAGTCCTATCTCAGAAGTTCAATTTTAATGTGTCTCACAGCATAGCATGTGCAGTTCATACTACATTGCCTTCTGTTCTTTCACTTTCTTCCCTTGAGAAGGCACATCTTTTTGCTTGGCTGGAATGTTAACTTTCTCCTTCAACTTCTTTTTTAGCTCCTATAACTTTTTCCTCTCATTCTAACAGCTATTGAGGCCTGACACTAAAAATGTTTGTCTCAAAGACCTAGAAAAGCAATGTTTCTTTTTTTCCAATATAACTTGATTCTGTACTTAGCTTTTCTTCATGTGTCTACATTGTTCCATGTAACCAGGGAATTTCTCATGCTTTTACTAAGAGCCATATATCCCCCTGCTTAAGGTAATACTTTTCTTGTTTATGTTCCACAGTGTACAGTCATAGCCTTGGATACACATTCTGAATAAATACAAGTACTTTTTCATCAGGCTATCTAAACAGGCTTCCCATGAGGTGAACCAATCACACAGAATGAGGTTTTTCTTTGCCTTTTTAGTAACTGGCCTAAGAAACAAATATTTTATATTTTATCAAGATAATTTCCTGTGTTGCCTTTACTAAATTTTTTTATTACTTTAAAAAAATGGAGACTTTAAGGGTTAAAGTTTTTTTAATATCTATATAACTTTCTGTATTGCTTTTAAGATCTATAATTATCACTCTAATTAAACAAATGACTATCACACAGTGCCCTGTGATACTGTTTTGATCAGGTATTTTAAAACTTTTGGCATCTTTGATGGACTTCCCCAGCATCAAAATGCTAAATTAAATCTTTTTGACATAAAATTAACTTTGAGATTTTCCAGTCAGGCCCCTAGAAAGCCTCAAAGGACTTCTCTCTCATCTCGTAGAGATATTAAATAATTAGGCTTATTTGGTAAATTATATGGGAAATATCAAATGCTAAGTGATACTAGATCTTTCAGTTACATTTATGGATATGTTATTGGTATAAATGTTCTAAAATGGTAATAAAACTCTTAAAATCTTCTATGTTATCAGTCATAATTTTGGTTATTGTATTGTAGGCCACAAAATAACTAAATTTCCTTGTAAATTTCTGGTTATGGGGAACTTTCATCCTATTTTCAACTATGGTTGTTTTAAATTTTTGTCATTTACAGTTATTTTAAATTTTTCTCTAAAGGTATCTGCAATTAGATTCATTACAAAGACTTTGACAAGTATTCTTAAATAAAAGTTTCAAAAAACTTTAAGATCAATGTGGTTTTTTTCCCCCCAGGATGGCAGATTAGAGGCATTGTTAGCATGCCTCTTGTATTAGTCCCTTTTCATGCTGCTGATAAAGACATACCTGAGACTGGGTAATTTATAAAGAAAAAGAGGTTTAATAGACTCACAGTTCCCCATGGCTGGGGAGGCTTCACAATCATGGCAGAAGATGAAGGCATGTCTTACATGGCGGCAGGCAAGAGAGAGCATGTGCAGGGAAACTCTCCTTTGTAAAACCATCAGATCTCATAAGACTTATTCACTATCATGAGAACAGTATGGGAAAAATCCGCCCCCATGATTCAATTATTTGCCACTGGGTCCTTCCCACAACACATGGGAATTATGGGAGCTACAATTCAAGATGAGATGTGGGCGGAGATGAAGCCAAACCATATCACCTCTCATACTTGAAAAGACAAAATAGTGTATAGAGACTCATGCTATAATTTTTTTCCCAAGAAACACCACAGGCATTTAACCAGAAAACTGAAAGAAACCACAGACTCTTTGAAAGAAGTAGTGGCAGCAGCCAGGTGGAAAACTGTGAGTCATCAGAGTGTGACAGCAGGAGAGACTGCCTCTGTGACACACACTCCCACTAGGGAACCTGATAATATAGGCCATGGGGGATGGCCTTGGCCCCACCCAGCACTGGAGCTGAGCAGTGGGGAATGTTGAGAAGGAGCAGCATTGGACATGCTTTGTGTGCACTCCAAGATTCCAGTGGGGATGGAGAGAAGACATTCCTGACTCTACTTCACAGGGAGCCTTGCAGAAGTCAGCCAGCCAACTCAGGCGGTAGTCACAGGTTGAGAGAAGGTCTCAACTGTGATTCACGACATAATCTTGAGCGGGGATGAACTCCCTTGGCCAGAACTAAGGGGCAAGTGGGGGTACTGTAGTCACAGGTACAGAAGCTGGGCACCCCTGCTTTGGGGTGGACCATGAGGGGCATAGCCTGAAAACCACAGTTTCTGTCTGGGTGGGGAAAGCTTACAGCCTGTGGCAATTTTGAGTTCCCAGTGCAAGGTTCCTGGAACCCAACTAGCTGGGTTAAACAAACAAAAAGAGTTTGTGCTGTTGCTAATACTACATGCTATACTTGGATAAATTCCCCTAGAAGAGTTAAGACTCAAAGACACAAAATTAAAAAAACAAAACAAAACAAAAAAATGCAGGTTACAATGAGGGAAGAAAGAGACCCTCTCATATTGTTTTATACTCAGTACCTGTTTTAAGAAAAAAACAAGGAAGTGAAACCAAAGGCAGGCAGCCCAGCGCCAGGCACCAGACCCAAAACCAGACCCGAAACCAGGCCTGGGCCTGCTTGGCCTAAACCTAGTAGTTAAAATTCCACCCCTGACCTAGCAACTGATGTTGTCTATAGATTCCAGACATTATATAGAAGGACATTGTGAAACCTCCCATTCTGTTCTGTTTCACTCTGACTACCAGTAGGTACATGCAGCCCCTGTCATGTACCCACTGCTTGCTCAAATCAATCACGATCCTTTCATGTAAAATCTTTAGGGTTGTGAGCCCCTAAAAAGGACAGAAATTGTGCACTCAGGGAGCTCGGATTTTAAGACAGTAGCTTGCCGATGCTCCCAGCTGAATAAAGCCCTTCCTTCTACAAGTCAGCGTCTGAGAGGTTTTGTCTGTGGCTCATCCTGCTACAACAACAAGTTTCGCCTAATTTCTCATGGTCATTTAATTAATTAAACTAATTAAATTTGTTTAACTGGCTGCTTTTAAACCTAAGTTCATGGATCACAACTATTACACAAGCTGAGATTGTCATATTACTATTAATTTTACTTTGTATTTTTCTTTTAAACCTTGTACCTATTGCTTGTTAAATTTCTACAGAACAGCTCTTCACAGAATAATGCTGGCCCAACACTTTCAGATAAGAGTAAATGTCTACAGAATAGACAAAAACTTAAACTTAACTCTTGATTTTAGGTAGATGTAGCCTGAGAACCACTCTCTCCAAACCCCTCTTGTTGCTCAAATGTAGCTAAAAGAGTTTAGACACTAACTCCAATTACACCCTCCAATGTAGGACCAACCAACAACATGAGACAGGTCGATCCCAGCTGCCTCACCTAGGGATAATCAAAACCTAACTACAAAATGGTTAACCAGTGATTTTTTAAAAAATCTTGATCAAAAAAGGAAATGTGAAAGTTGTCAGAATAAAAATAAAGTCACCTGTGTTAAAAAGCAAAAATAAAAGCAAACCCCTGGAAAATGAAGCTAGGGAAGGTCATGAAAGGAAGAGTCTCATATACAAATGCCTGCTGACAAAAACTATTGCAAAAGACTGCAAAAACCTTGCACAAAGGCCACTACAACCTTACACGAGAAAATACTGCTGCGAGAACACCTGCCTAGCAACTGCCTGTCCAACCTTGGACTGATGCCACCCTTGTTATTGATCCTTCTATTCAAAGATAACTATTTCAAAAACAATTACATAATTCTTCTCATTTTTTCTTTAAAATCCTTTGTCTTCTTTTACCTCCCTGAATATGCACATGGTTTACTATGGCACACCTATGCCAATTGCAATGCCCATTCCTGAATAAACATTGTTTTCTTTCAGAAAGTCTCCCTGTTTGTTTGTTATTTAGATTGAAAAAATTTGCAACAATTAGAATATTTCTTTCCTTGAGAGGAAAGAAAAGTGGGAGCTCAAAGTTAATCATTCTTATCTGAAATAAATGTTCTTCTGAGCATATAAAATCATTCCTTTATGGCCTCACATCATTCCTAATCTCTCTTCTCATACTTTTGCCTGTAATTTTCATCTAAGTCTATTTCTTCTTTATCTTTGCAAGAGAAATAGCTAATTGATTTGTTTTAAAAAAATATATCATTTGGAGTCACATAAATGTTCAGCCACGACAATTGTTTTATGATGTATCTTTGATTAAATTCATGGAACCATCATTAATTCCTACATTTATTTCCCTTTCTTGCCTTCTGGCAGCCTACTCTAAAAGCCACCTTCATCTACCACAGGTTCAGCCATAAAGCAAGTTTCAATAGATTCAAAAGAATTAAACTCATACCAACCACACTCTCAGACCACAGTGGACTAAAATTAGAAATCAACACCAAGAAGATCTCTCAAAACCACCCAATTACATGGAAATTAAATGACCTGCTCCTGAATGATTTTTGGGTAAACAATGAAATTAAGGCAGAGATCACAAATTATATGAAATAAGTGAAAACAGAGATATAACACACCAAAATCTCTGAGATGCAGCAAAAGCAGTAGTAAGAAGAATGTTTAGAGTGCTAAATGCCTACCTCAAAAAGTTAGAAAGATGTCATATTAATAATCTTATCACCACTCCTAGAGGAAGTAGAAAAACAAGATCAAACCAACTCCAAAGTTAGCAAAAGAAAAGAAACAGCTATAAAATCAGAACAGAACTGAACAAAATTGAGATCCAAAATCCATACAAAGAATCAATGAAACCAAAAGTTCGTTATTTGAAAGGAAAAATGAGATTAATAGACCACTAGCTAGATTAAAAAAGAAAAAAAGAGAGAAGATCCAAATAAGCACAATCAGAAATGATGAAGGTGACATTTTAACTGATTCCACAGAAAAATAAAAGATCTTCAGAGACTATTATGAACACTTCTAGGCACACAAACTAGAAAATCTAGAGGAAATGAATAAGTTCCTGGAAACACACAATTTCCCAAGATTCAATTAGGAAGAAACTGAAACCCTGAACAGAACAATATCAAGATCTGAAATTGAAAGAGTAATAAAAAACCTACCAACCAATAAAAGCCCTGACAAGATGGATTCACAGCCAAATTCTATTAGATGTACAAAGAAGAGCTGGTACCAATCCTGCTGAAACTATCCCAAAAAATTGAGGAGGGACTCCTCTCTAACTTGTTCTATGAAATCAGCATAACACCAATACCAAAACCTGGCAAAGATACAATAAAAAGAAAATGTGGCACACATATGCCATGGAATACTATGCAGCCATAAAAAATGAAGACTTCATGTCCTTTGTAGGGATGTGGATGAAGCTGGAAACCATCATTCTCAGCAAACTAGCGCAAGGACAAAAAACCAAACACCGCATGTTCTCACTCATAGGTGGGAATTGAACAATGAGAACACATGGACACAGGAAGGGGAACATCACACACCGGGGCCTGCTGTGGGGTTGGGGGAGGTGGGAGGGATAGCATTAGGAGATATATCTAATGTTAAATGATGAGTTAATGGGTGCAACACACCAACATGGCACATGTACACATATGTAACTAACCTGCATGTTGTGCACATGTACCCTAAAACTTAAAGTATAATAAAAAAAAAAACAGAAAACTACAGACCAATATCCCTGATGAACATAGATGAAAAAATCCTTAACAAATTACCAGCAAACCAAATCCAGTAGTACATCAAAAGTTAATTCACTATGATCAAATAGGCTTCCTTCCTGGGATGCAAGGTTAGTTTAACATATGCAAGTCAATATAGGTGATTCACCACAATAGATGCAGAAAAATGTTTTGATAAAATCCAACAAGCCTTAATGATAAAACCTCTCAAGAAACTAAGCATTAAACAATCATACCTCAAAATAATGAGAGCCAACTATGACAAACCCACAGCCAACATCATACTGAACAGGCAAAAGCTGAAAGCATTCTTCTTGAGAACTGAAACAAGACAAGGTGCCCACTCTCACCACTCCTATTCAGCATAGCAATAAAGTTCTAGCCAGAGCAATCAGGCAAGAGAAAGAAATAAAAGGCATTCAAATAGGAAAAGAAGTCAAACTATCTCTCTTCACTGATGATCTAGAAAAGACTCCACCAAAAGTCTCCTGGAACTGACAGGGGATTTCAGGAAAGTTTCAGGATACAAAATCAATGTACAAGAATCAGTAGTATTTCTATACACCAATAATGTTCAAGCTGAGAGCCAAATCAAGAATGCAATCCCATTTATAATAGCTGCAAAAAAAAAAACTAGGAAATAATCTAACAGAGGAGGTGAAAGATTTATATAAAGAGAATTACAAAACATTACTGAAAGAAATCACAGATGACACAAATGGAAAAACATTCCATGTTCATGGATTAGAAGAATCAATATCATTAAAATAGCGATACTGCCCAAAGCAATCTACAGATTCAACACTATTTCTATCAAGCTACCAATGTCATTTTCCACCAAACTAGAAAAAAAATTCTAAAATTCATATAAAACCAAAAAAGAGCCCAAATAGCCCAAGCCATCCTAAGCAAAAAGAACAAAAGCCAGAGGCATCATATTACCTGACCTCAAGCCATACTATAAACCTACAGTAACCAAAACAGTATGGTACTGGTACAAAAACAGACACATAGACAAATGAAACAGAATGGAGAACACAGAAGTAAAGCTGTACACCTACGGCCATCTGATCTTCGACAAAGTTGACAGAAATAAGCAATGGGGAAAGGACTTCCTATTCAATAAATGGTGCTGGGATAGTTGGTTTGCCATATGCAGAAGAATGTAACTGGACCCCTACATTTTACCATATACAAAAATTAACTCAAGATGGATTAAAGATTTAAATGAAAGACCTCAAACTATTAGAATCCTATGAGAAAACCTAGGAAATATCATTCTGGACATTGGCCTTGGGAAAGAAAATCGCAAAAGAAATTGCAACGAAAACAAAAATTGACAAGTGGAATCTAATTAAACTGAAGAGCTTCTGTAGAGCTCTTCAATTCAAGAAACTATCAACGGAGTAAACAGACAACCTATGGAATGGGACAAAATAATTGTAAACTATCATCTGACAAAGGGCTAAAATCCATAATCTATAAGGAACTTAAACAATTGAACAAGCAAAAAACAAATAACCCCATTAAAAAATGGGAAAAGGACATGAACAGACACTTCTCAAAAGAAGACATACAAGTGGCCAACAAACATATTAAAAAATGCTCAACATCACTAATCATCAGAGAGATGCCAATCCAAACCACAATGAGATACCATCTCACACCAGTCAGAAGGGCTGTGATTAAAAAGTCAGAAAACAACAGATGCTAATGAGGCTGCAGAGAAAAGGGAACACTTATGCACTGTTGGTGGGAATGTAAATTAGTTCAGCCACTATGGAAAGGAGTATGGAAATCTCTCAAAGAACTTAAAACAGAACTACCATTTGACCCAGCAATCCCATTATTGGGTATATATCCAAAAGAAAATAAATTATTCTACCAAAAAGAGTGATGCATTCATATGTTCATGGCACCACTATTCACAATAGCAAAGACATGAAATCAGCTTAAGTGCCCATCAATGGTGGACTGGATAAAGAAAATGTGATACACATACACCATAGAATACTATGCAGCCATGAGAAGAAGCAAAATCAAGTTGTTCGCAGCAACACGGATGGAGCTGGAGGCCATTATCCTAAGTGAAATAACACAGGAACAGAAAACCAAACACTGCATGTTCTCACTTATAAGTGGGAATTAAACAATGGGTACTCATGGACATAAAGATGGCAACACTAGACACTGGAGACAGTGGGATAGATGGAGGGGAGGGATAGAGGGGAGAAAAGTTGAAAAACTATCGGGTAGTATGTTCAGTACTTGTGTGATGGGATAAATTATACCCCAAACTTGAGTATCTCTCAATATACCCAGGAAACAAGTGTGCACATGTACTCTCTTAATTTAAAATAAAAGTTGAAGTCATAAAATAAATAAATAGCTACCTTCTTGGTAACCTCCTTCACCCTCTGTGTTTCAAAGCAATTGCCTGCATTGAAGCCCAGTTTTTCTCTCTCTTTTTTCGAAGCTTGGTTGTCTCAGTCTTTGAAGGTAAATGGGAAATATGATTAAAATAGTGAAAATGAAATTCTGACGCTTAGTGAAATAACTGTGAATTTCACTTGGCTGGAACACTGCAAATCCCCAGAGACATGAATAAAAATTTCCCATTTGATGTTCTTTCCTGGACCAGAAGACCTAGATCCACATTCCCAGAGCATAAATTTGAAAACAAAAGGATATTTACAGGGTTCCTCACCCATCTTCCTGGCCAGGGCCAGGACTGTCTGGAAACTCCCATCTGATGGGAAGAGACAGCCTATAGGGACCAATGGTACACCTTTTGGCTAGCTCAAGGCCAGAAGGTGGTCACGGGCAGCTGTGCCCCTCAGCTGGCATCATGTTCATGAGCCCTGTTGTCCCTGGGAGAGAGTGTCCCAGCCTCAGAATCTAGGTACCCAGGTCCTTGAATCAGCTCTTCCTTCCAGTTGCTCTGTAACATGCACAGTTCACGTCAGTGAACTTGTCACCTTTTCCCCCGCAGAGCTATTCCTCCTCTTTCACAGCTCCCTGTCTTAGCATCTGGTACCACCACTCTATCTGGCTGATGTGCCAGACGCCTGGGAGTTATTTTTGACTCCTCCTCTCTGGGACACCACATTCCATCACCACTAACCTCACTCAACCTCATCCACCTCTCTCCATCCACACTGCCATTACTCTGACTCAACTCATAACTGGACCAGTCAACCCCTTCAGTCCTGGCTGGGATCCAATCCTTTCTCCATGCTGCAGCCCAAAAGCCTTCTTGAAGCACTCATCACAACCTCAATGATGTCCCATTGCTTTGGGGTACAAATAAGCCTTCACAGGTACACACTCCCCATCAAGGTGTGTGAAAGGTGGCCCTAAGGCTGGACCCAGCCCACAGGTGGGAGGTTTTTTGTTTTTTAAAGGTCAGTTTCCAATATTTACAAATTATGAAATATGACAAATCCGGATTTGTAATGTCTCTTGAAAATCAGAAAACCTGTCATCTCTAGGCCAGTGTCTGTGATGGAAACAGTAGGGGATGCCCTTGTCCCTCAAGCAGCCACAGGTCCTGGGAACCCCTCACCTTTCCCATCCTTCCCTGTGCTCATTTACAGCATAGGTGTGGCCCTCTCTGCTGTCTGCCTTGCCAGTGGTCTCTCCCTCTCCGTCTTCCCCTCCCCCTCCCCCTCCCCCTGCTCCTGACACCTGAGTTTTTCTGCCTCTGAACAAATGACAGGGCCTTCCCCCATACTGTTACCTTTGCTGGAACTCCCCGCCCCCATTGCCTCTCTCTTTCTACAGACCCGCCCAGATAAATCCTACTCATCCTCAAGCCATGAGTTTAGATGTCACTGCTGCAGGAAAACCACCCCCGATGCCCTACCGGAGGTCAGTGCCTATTTTCCTATCACCTGTGGCCATTGGTCAATTGCCCTCCTGTGAGTTCCCAAGGGCAGGGCTAGCCTGATGACCTCACCACTCTACCACCAGCAGCCAACCCAATACCTGGCACACAATAGAAGCTTTCTACACATTTGTTGAATGACTGGATAAACTTGACGCCTCTGGGTTAGTGTGCACACAAGTAAGATGCCATCGACTGGCGGGACAAGATGCGGAAGCAAACGGAAATCAGTGTGGGAGAGGCACAGGTGCACAGTGTCCTAGGATATGCTGAACAGTCACTATTTGCCAGTGATGTTTTCCCAGAGGAAGTCAAGCTTGAGTGGGGTTTGGGAATTTGGGACTTGGAACTATGCCTGCTACTGAAGAGGACACTGGGTCAGAGAGGTGAGTTGACCTGCCCAAGGTCACAAAGTCCTTGCAGTCTGAGTAACAAAGATGTGGGCTGTACCAGCCGTGCTCAAAGCTGTAGCTCCAGCATCAATTTAATGTTTAACAAATGTGGTGAATGAATAAATAAAGGGTGAAGACAGAGGTTGAAGAAAGATCTTATGGACTCAAGCAAGAGAAATAACTTGATATTGATTTATAAACAAAGAGGAATTTGGAAATGATCCCCAAAGAGAAAAGTTTAGCTCTACTGAGGCAAATATTTATTTACTTTTTTACTCCTAAAGGACTATAGCACTCTTCATTGACTTTTAAATGTATTTTTGTTTAGGGAGCTGAGGCTGTTTTCTTGTTTTTATTGTCAACACGTGGTGGTTATTTTGAGAAATTTTAAAATATCTTTAAAAACAAAACGCAAAAGAGTCTCTTTAGTTTGGAACCTCACTTAGGTTGAGAAACTGTTTCTAACACACTCGCAATTAATTATAGAAATCGTCATGCATACGACAACCACAAATGTAAAATGTGAGCTGTTTCTGTTTTTGCAAAAGAAGAAACTAAAGTCATAGCCATAATAACCCAGAATGGTCATAATAAAAGATCAGAAGCAGATGCCTCTGAGGTGACCTCGACTGGCTGAAATATAAAAAGTTACTTATAATACCACAGAAAAGTACACTTAAGAATGGTCAAAATGGTAAATTTTATATGGATTTTACCACAATAAAAAATGTTCAAAACATTTAAAATTTGTTTTAAAAATGTAATGCAATGATTCCTCCACTTATAAAACCTTCCACTGAATGAGAAAGTAGCTGGCCCTAGAGTCAGTGAGGCTCAGCAGCTGGGACAGAAAGGACCCTGTGGGCAGAATTAACCCCTTCTCTCCAGAGCGCCCACATTCCCAGAAACACCAGTGTGATCCATCTTTGTATGTATAAGACACACTCCATACGTGGCTTTGAAAGCACACAGACCCGGGTTCTGGTTTCAGCACCAATATGCCCTTGTTTGTGAGAGCTCTGTCCCTTACCTCTCTCTGCTTGCGTCCAAGTCTGCATATCTGAGCTACTCACAAAGTAGCTGTTAGGATTTGAGCAGCATAACAAATGAGTTTTTTACATAACTGCTCTAGGACTTGCAAATTTGTTATGTTTGCCCCCTGCTGCTAGAATTCAGCTCCACAGGGAGCTGTTTGTCTGTTGCGCACTGTTCATGCCTAGAACAGTCTGGCATTGCAGTGGGCATTTGACCATCATTAGTGGTTTACTCTCTGCCCGCCCTCCTGCCCTGCCTGTGTGAGTGGGAAGGGAGCGCCCCTGCATCCCTGGGAGGCATCCCTTGGGAGGAATCCCAGCAAGTCCAGTGGCCTCTTTATCCCCATGTCTGCCACCTCAGTCACAGCTGCATCCTTCCCTTACCATGTGTACCAATAGCAGCAGCCCTCTGCCTCTCTCCTCCCCACCCTTCCCACTCTAGTCTACACCCACCACCTCCACCCCAGAGCCACCTTCTAACTGATCTGGCCATGTCACCCTCCAGTGCCAGTGCCACCCAGGGCTTCCTATTCCCCCAGGGTGAAGTCTGTGGTGGCTCAGTGAACAGACGCTTCATCTCTCACCACCCCCACCGTGCCTGCTTTCTCCTCAGCCCCAAAGCCATCTGAGTTCTTTCCCAGCGCTGTGCCCTATCTCGAGCCTTTTCTTTACTGATTTCCTTTCTCTGGTATATCCTCTCTCCCAATCCCCATCATCACCTGCCTAACTCCTGCTTACCCTTCAGGAGTCCATTTAGAGGCCACCTCTTCTAAAAAGCCTTCCTTGATTTTACCCCACCCCATTCAACCTGAGAGAAGTGTTTCTTTTCTCCCTGCCAAGGCCACACAGCAAGTAAATTATTGAACTGGGATTCAAATTCAGGCCCACCTGCTCCCAAAACAGCAAGCCAAAACTGGAAGACTCTACTTAACTTATTTATTCAGGAAAAAAGAGACTAAAGAATGAGGTAGAGCTAAGCTAACATCTTGAAAAGATGCCCAAAATATATTAAATGAAAACACCAGGTTGTAGAACAATGTGTACGGCATAATTCTATGAAAACCACAATAAACTATATATGTTTATATAGGTTTTTAAAGCACAGAAGATGCCTAAACAAACACAAATTGAGCTATTAATGATAATTACTGGGTGGGTGAACTTAAACACTCTATAAGGTTTCAATTTGTTATGTATTCTTTATGTCCTTAAAAAAAAATAAACTCAAAGGAACTCCACAACTTTTCTCCAATAATAAGTAAGAGGCTTGAATACCAGAAATTGCAAAATACAGGGACCAGCTTTTGGAGAAAAGCCTCCTTCCTGCAGTGGTAACATGAGATGAGAGCAGATGCGGTTGACAAGGGAGCCAGACTCACCTTTCCCAACAGCTCGGGCAGGCCCAGAAGCTGCCCAGTGAACACACCAATGCAGATAAAGATGGCGGTCACCTGCCCCAGAGAGCCACGGATCTCCTTGGGTGAGATCTCACTGAGGTACATGGGGAGCACACTGAGGGCGATGCCTATAGAGAGAAAGCACAGCAGCAGTTAGAGAGGTGTCTTCCTGAGGGAGCTGCACTCTGGTTACAATGCCTCTCTTGGCTCTGCTTTGCCCTGGACATTACATAGCACTATAGCCACAGCATCTTTCCCAGCACTTTGCACAAATTGCCAAAGCTTTCCCATGAACTTTATAATTTAATCCCTAAAGTATGACTGGAGGTGCATTTCAGAGGACAGGACACAGATGATGGTGTTGGTGGAGGTGATGGTATTGATGGTGATGATGATGGTGATGGTGATAATGGTGGTCGTGATGGTAGTGATGGTGGTGGTGATAGTGATGGTCATGATGGTGATGATGATGGTAGTGGTGATGGTAGTAATGGTGATGGTGGTGGTGGTAGTGAGGGTAATGATGGTGATGGTGACGGTAATGATGGTGATGGTGACAGTGATGATGGTGGTGGTAATGGTAGTGATGGTGGTGGTGGTAGTGACGGTAATGACGGTGATGGTGACGGTGATGATGGTGATGGTAGTAATGGTGATGGTGGTGGTGGTAGTGATGGTAATGATGGTGGTGGTGGTGATGATGGTGGTGGTAATGGTAGTGATGGTGGTGGTGGTGATGGTGGTGGTGGTAATGGTAGTGATGGTGGTGGTGGTGATGGTGGTGGTGGTAGTGATGGTAATGATGGTGGTGGTGGTGATGGTGGTGGTGGTAATGGTAGTGATGGTGGTGGTGGTGATGGTGGTGGTGGTAATGGTAGTGATGGTGGTGGTGGTGATGGTGGTGGTGGTAGTGATGGTAATGGTGGTGGTGGTGATGGTGGTGGTGGTAATGGTAGTGATGGTGGTGGTGGTGATGGTGGTGGTGGTAATGGTAGTGATGGTGGTGGTGGTAGTGACGGTAATGATGGTGATGGTGACGGTGATGATGGTGGTGGTAATGGTAGTGATGGTGGTGGTGGTGATGGTGGTGGTGGTAATGGTAGTGATGGTGGTGGTGGTAGTGATGGTAATGATGGTGATGGTGACGGTGATGATGGTGGTGGTAATGGTAGTGATGGTGGTGGTGGTAGTGACGGTAATGATGGTGATGGTGATGGTGATGATGGTGGTGGTAATGGTAGTGATGGTGGTGGTGGTAGTGACGGTAATGATGGTGATGGTGACGGTGATGATGGTGGTGGTAATGGTAGTGATGGTGGTGGTGGTGATGGTGATGGTAATGATGGTGATGGTGGTGGTGCTGATGGTGATGATGGTTGTAGCAATGATGATGGTGATTGTGACGGTCGTAGTAATGGTGATGATAGTGATGGTGGTGATGGTGGTGATAGTGATGGTGTGGTGGTGGTGGTGATGGTGATGGCAATGATGGTGATGGTGGTGATAGTGGTCACAATGATAACAGCCAATACACATAGTGGCTACCAAGTAACAGGAATCCTTCTCATCTCTTTATATGTATTAATGTATTTACTTTTAACAATAGTCTTCTGAATTAAATAAACTGTTACTATTTCTCTTCTAAAGATGAGTAAACTGAGACACAGAAAACTTGAGTAACTTGCCTAAATCACCAAGTAATGTCCAGAGATTCTTAAAAAAATTATTTTGCCCAATAGAGCCCCAGTGGGTCTCTGATCTTAGAACTTGCGCTTTTCCCACCAGCTAACATTGCTTCTTGTCATAAATTATGGGACTCAGTTATGGCAGATGCTATTATACTCATTTTATAAAAATATAATTTTTTTTTCTCTAAACCTTCTAGATGAAGAACACTCCAGGAAGATGCCCTGTTGTCCTATTATGGTTTCAAATACTCCGGGAGAACCTGGCTGGATTAGCAAGTCTTAGAGCCTTCTATCATCTCAAAATCCTTCAGGTTTATCATTTGGCTTTAAATTCTTTTTTTTTTTTCTTTTCTTTTTTTTTTTTTTTGAGATGGGGTTTCGCTCTTGTTGCCCAGGCTGGAGCACAATGGCATGATCTCGGCTCACCACAACTTCCACCTCCTGGGTTCAAGTGATTCTCCTGCCTCAGCCTCCTGAGTAGCTGGGATTACAGGCATGCACCACCATGTCCAGCTAATTTTTGTATTTTTAGTAGTGACGAGGTTTCTCCATGTTGGTCAGCTGGTCTCAAACTCCTGACCTCAGGTGATCTGCCTGCCTCAGCCTCCCAAAGTGCTGGGATTACAGGCATGAGCTACCGCGCCCGGCCCGGCTTTAAATTCTTTATTACAAACAGATCAGCCAGTTCAGGTAGTGGCAGCAATATTCCTTTCTTTCTGACCAATTGTCTCACCTTAAGTGCCCTTGAGTTCCTCTCTCTGCTTTGAGAGGGTTGTTGAGAATACATGACATGAAGTCTCCAAGTCCTGGCATACTCCAACAGGCCACGTGCCGCAAGTCGGAAAGATCGAAGTTTTTTCTTTCCTTCTTGTTCTTCTTTCTTTCCTGCTTCTTTTTGAAAAGCTCATAGGAAAAAGCGTCTAAAAGACATTTGTTCTATCTCTGTGGTTTTGTAAAAGGTCCATCTTGGAATGCAGCTTATTTTTAGTTAAGGAAATTCAGAGATCAATTAGTTATATGTTCGAAGGGTCAACTCCCCAGATTAGTCAAAGCAACAAGAAAGGGGATAATGGATAAAATATAAAACTGCCAAACTGAGAGAATCTCAGTCGCCTCCACTAGGAAAGGACTTCCCAGATGATCCACTGCAACCTCATCTAGCCTTTCTCCAAAGCAGGCAGGGCCTCTGAAACCCAAATCCTAGATCTGTACTTTATTAATTAAGAACACAAATAACAACAATGACAATAATACCATCAGCATTCCTGGAGTGAGGCACTAAGTGCCTGGAACTACACTAAGTACTTCACATACGTAGAACATCGTTCGTTTATTTATTTATTTATTTATTTATTTATTTACTTACTTTTGAGATGGAGTTTTGCTCTTGTTGCCCAGACTGGAGTGCAATGGGTGATCTCGGCTCACCGCAACCTCCATCTCCTGGGTTCAAGCGGTTCCCCCACCTCAGCCTCCCGAGTAGCTGGGATTACAGGTATGTGCCACCATGCCCGGCTAATTTTGTATTTTCAGTAGAGACAGGGTTTCTCTACGTTGGTCAGGCTGCTCTCGAACTCCTGACCTCAGGTGATCTGCCCGCCTTGGCCTCCCAAAGTGCTGGGATTACAGGTGTGAGCCACCGTGCCCGGCCCATTTAATTTTCACATCACCCAATGAGGGAGGCCTTACTACTAAGTTGCCATGCCAGGTGGGAAAGAGGCCAAGACTGTGAGGTCAATGGTTGCTGCGGGTGGTCCCTGATTTGTACCCCCTCCCTGGATCGACATGCTTGGGGAGTTAGTCCTCTCTGACATTTATTCTGCACCTGGCCATGGGACTTGCTTGGGCCAAAGGGACATCAGCAAATGTGCATGCAAAGTGCTTGCACATTGTGTGCATTGGGACTTTCTCCTTTGGCCGCTGCTGGAAGCCCAAGAACTTTATGTGAGGCAGCCCAGGCCCCCCTGGCCCAGGGTGGGAAGCCAAGAAGTGAGGTGGCCCACTGACAGCCCCTGAGACCAGGCCACCTGCTGACACCCAAACACCGGCGTGAGACCATCCCAGGTCATCCAGCCACTGACCAACCTGAAGCCACTGCAGACCCATGAGAAGGCCCAGCAGAGATTGGCAGAGCTGGCCCAGAGCGGAACTGCCCAGCTGACCCACAGAAGTGAAAGCACAGGAAAATGGTTATTATTTGAAGCCATTAAGTTTTGTTTTGTTTTTTAAGAGACAGGGTTTCACTCTGTAGCCAAGGCTAAAATGCAGTGGTGCCATCATGGCTTAAGTTTCGGGGTTTTTAAATGCAGCAAACCTAACCTATACAGATAAATTAATGAAATTAATGGGAGCAAGTGACAGCATTCAGGCAGTCTGACTCCATAGTCTTCACCCTTAACCACTTTCCTGCTCCAGCTTTCTGAGCATTAGTGCCCCCATTTGTAAAATGAGCATGAAAAAACAGTCTTTCATTATAGGAGGAGATCAAAAAAGATGAAAAGCATGAACACAGTTGGTCAATTATAAAACATTACATAGACACCAGCCATTATTCTTATGGATAAACTCTCAATAGCCATCAATAGAAGGAGTCTATTCAAGTAGTATAGACTAATGAATAGACAAATGATTGAGGAGTCATTTCATCTTGAGTTTGGACTATTAGAGAGGCCTAGATTGTTCACCTCCAGCAGGGCAACAAAGGTAACTGAAGCCTCTTCTCAACCTTACTTCCAGGCCCCCACTCTCCTGCTCACCTCTCCCTGAGACATTTTTGTTGTTCATCTCACTCAGCTGAACAACTTGGTACCCTCAGCTTTTAGGACATCGACAAGGAAGGGAATTAGCCTTTAAAAAGCTCATGCTAGGTTCCAGGCAGTACGTGTGTGTATGTGTGTGTGTGTGAGAGAGAGAGAGAGTGTGTGTTTCCGTTCAGCCTTATTATAGCCTTTCGAAGTAGGTATCATTACCTCCATTTTACAAATGGGAAAACCAAGGCTCAGAGCCATTAAGTAACTTGCAGCAGAACTGAGATCCAAACTCAGGGATTTCTAATCCTAAGGCTTGCAATCTTTCCACAAATGCCTAAAAGTGATACTTTATGGATTTGCCTATTTAGAAAGAGAGCAGAGTTTGCCTGACAATATATCTTAAGTCTCCTACTCTCACTCCCACAGCCAGGATCTGTCCCTTTCTCCGCAGCTCCCCGCCCAGCCCAGTCCCTTCCCCTGAACAGCTGGCTCCTCTGATTCCACTCCTGGCTTCCCCTCGTACTCCCTTATTGGAACAAACCAGTCCATGTCACATTCATCTCAACCCTCCCTGCATACTTGGCACAGGCCCACAGTCCTCACCATGGCCTACAAGGTCTTATGTGATCTGGCCCCAGCTCCTCTTTGGCCTCATCCGCACCCACACATCTCCTTGCTCTTTCCCAGACGGGCCATGCCTCCTTCCACCTCTGAGACATCATACTCTTCTCTCTGCTGGGAACAGTTCTCACCCTTGGCTCCTCTGGTCTCTGCTCAGGTTTCCTTCTCTGAGCAGTCTTCCCTGATTGGCCTTTCTAAAACAGCCCTCACCACCCTCCTGTCTTGCTTTGTTTTCTTCCTAGGACATGCTACTATCTATCTCATGTATTTGTCTGCCCACTAGAATGTAAGCTCCAGGGACAGGGTCTTGTTAATCATCGTGTCTCCATTGTGTCATCCTATAGTGTGCCAGCCCTCACAGGTGCTCTACAAATGCTTGGTGAGTAAATGAAACAACGAATGAGTCAGAGGCCAAGAGAAGAAACACCATCCTCATAAAAGCCCCCTGAAAACGACAAATAACCTTGGAATATTAACGTTATGATGAAGGTGACCAAACAGAAGGCATGACATGCTGAAGACCATCCAGGTCTTTGGGGTAGACTGCGGACCCTGCCCAGCATTCCTCAATTAGGGGCTAGAGCATCATGAATGGGATGGTTCATCCCATAGGACTGTCCCACTTTATGCAGAGTTCCAGTATCCTTGGTCCCTGCCAACTCAATGCCAGCAGAGAGCCCCAGTCATGTGACAGCCCCAAACACCTCTCACATTTTGGGATACCCCCAAGGAGTATGTTACTGTTCCCTCCCCGTCATGGTGAACTCTCACCTCCATCTATGCCCATGATGAAGCGTCCGACGATGAGCATTTCAAAGGCTCCTGCCTGGAGTGAGCAGGCCATCAGCAATGCAGCAGAAATTGCAAACCCATTATTGGCCAGCAAAGTGTGCTTCCTGGAAAGAAAGGAGAGATTTGATGAAGTCTCACCATGAGGCATGTCACTGAACTGTCCATCCCAGGAGCAGGAGCCAGGCCCTTCTGAAGGGTGAGTAGAGCAAGACTCAGGCACAGTGTAGGGAGCACTGGCCTTGCCACCTCTGGCTGTGTGACTGGGTTCAGCCCTGGGGTCTACTAGGTCACTTCCAAAGGCACCATCAGTCTTGACACCTATGAATTTCCTGTGGTAGTATTTTACTGCATTAATTCTAAGACTATCATTTAACATTTCTGAAGTCAATGGTCATCTTACAATTCATGGGTCAGGGTCTAGGCAGGAAAATGGAAACCACTCTAGGTATTTTAATGGAGAGGATTTAACATAGGGAATTGGTTAAGCGGATATTGGAGAACCAAGATGTCAAAAAGGAAGACCTCTGAAGAAGGGGTGTTTCCCATGTGGTGCTGACACCTCAGGGGCCTGGAGGAGGGCCCCGAAGACCTCTGAGAGTGGGCACTGTCCACTGGACTGTTTCCTCTGAGGAGCAATATGATTCTGGTTCTGGAAATGGACAAAAGTTGGAAGCTGGAATCAACTGCCAATGTCATCACTGGGACTGGCAGGAAATTCAGACAAACATGAAAAAGCAAGTCTCTTCTCTCTCCTCTAGTGCCCCTATTGGCAAAGGACAAATGGGGGTGCAGGTCCCAGCCCCAGCATCAGAGAGACAGATCCCAGAAGGGTAAGTGTGGAGCTGGGAGACAACAGCTTGACAACCAGCACAGCGTTCTACAACTTTAGTTGGCTCCTTCCCTCCTTCCCTCCCTTCCTCTCTTCCTTATTTCCTTTCCTTTCCAGTGGCTCATAAAATAACAATACTCCTTGGACCTAATGGCATCTTAGATTTGATGAACTACAGTACTAAGTGAATGGCTGGACTAATCCTCTCAAACAAGATCAGGGAAATTTCCATGGCAATAATTATTATTAACAGCTCTGTGTCAGGACTGCCATCACTGTTCTATAAACACATGCCTAAGACCTCATGGTTCAAATACCTGATTTGTTTGGAGGCCTGGGGACCTGGATTCCTGCACCAGCTGTATCCTTCAGGAGCTAGGAGACTTTGAACTTCATTTCTCTGTGTTTTCTTTTCCTCACTTTTGCAAAGTGATCCTAAAAGCCCACATTTATTGAACTCTTGCTATAGGACAGACCCTGTTTTAAGTACTTTGTATTAGTAGCTCATTTAATCCTCAGAATGACCCAAAGAGATAGGTACTCTTATAATCTTTATTTTATAAACAAGTTAACTAGGTTGCTGGCAAGCTAGAAACTTGTTGTATTTTTAATTTTTATTTTTGAGACAGAGTCTTGCTCTATCGCCCAGGCTGGAGTGGATTGGCATAATCTCTGCTCACTGCAGCTTCCACTTCCCGGGTTCAAGTGATTCTCCTCCCTCAGCTTCCTGAGTAGCTGGGATTACAGGCATGCACCACCACACCCAGCTAATTTTTGTATTTTTAGTAGAGATGGGGTTTCACCATGTTGGCCAGGTTGGTCTCGAACTTCTGACCTCAGGTGATCTGCCTGCCTCAGCCTCCCAAAGTGCTGGGATTACAGGTGTGAGCCACTGCATCTGGCCTAGAAACTTATTTTAGGTCATACAGTCAGTGAGTCAAGGAGTTGGGGAAACATCTTAGCCCTTTACAGCTTATTTTTTTCCTATAGACTCAATGAGTTAACAGATATTAAATTGTTTTGTAAATTGTGGGAAGCTAGGAACTTGATAGGGGGCCTTTTTAAAATTACTTTTAGGAGTTAAATCTCTTGACTTCTAGTCCAGAGCCATATACACTCTTTCTGATTTGTTTCAAACTTTCCACTAATTTTTCTTCTTTTTCTAGATCTTCCTGGAGAATTCCATGGTCAATAACTTTTGTAGCTCAATGATGACAGTACAAAGGTTGTTCACTGCAGTAGCGGGTGGTTGAGACAACCCAAGTGTCCATGAATAAGGGACTATTTAAATAAATTATGATATATCCACATGGTGGGACATGATGCAGACATTAAAACAGAGGCAGCTTTCTATGTTCTGACATGGAAAGATCTCCAAGATATACCAAGTACAAAGAGCAAGGTACAGAAGTTTTGTAAAATATGCAACAACATATGTAAAAAAGTGTCTGTGTGTGTGCACCTCTGTGTGTCTCTGTGTGTGTAGATTAGACATAAACCTTGGAAAAGACATACAAAAAACTGGTAACACCAGTTGCCTCCAGGGAGGGGAGCAGAATGTCCGGAGGACAGAAACGGAAAGGAAACCCTTCACTTTATATTCATTTGATCCCTTTGAAAGTTCAGCCACAGCAATGTATTAATTATTCAAAAAGAAATATAATGTCGTTTTTAAAAAATTAATTTAAATGGACCTGTCATAGTAGAAGAAACTCATTAACTTGGCAGACACTTAAAACCTCCATTCAAGACTCACGTCTCTGATTGTGTGAGGAAAGTCACAAGCTCTGGTGCAATCAAGATGAGCCTGAAGGTATTCATTTCTGTTGGTGGAAACTCCACACACAGCGGCCACACACGACACTGCTCAGAGTTCCTGGCCCTCCCTGAGGGCCTCTAAGGAACCTCCAGTTTCCTTATGGAGAAAGCAGGGCAGTGGGTGAGAGGAGGGGTGGGAGATAAGGCTTTGGAGTGGGGAACCTGGGCTGAAAGCATGTTCTCCAGCTCAGTCAGTAAACAGTGTCAGACACTGGTATTCCACTGGGAAAAGGGAGTCATTCCTGTTCTCACCTTATGGACTTTACAGTCTAATTAGGAACACAGGCATCAAATAAATTGTCACACAAAAGCTTATTAAAAAGCAATCCTGACTTGTAGAAGTAAAGGCATCGAGGCTATGGGCGTGTACACCTGGGACCCGTGCGTCTCCTGCCTGCTTGTTCTCCAGTATCTGCTCTGTTTCAAAGGGAGCTGCTCTCCCTGAATCCCCTGCCTTCTGGCTTCATAAGAGGAATTCCTGGTAGGATTGGCCACTCTTGATAGGGTTCTGGCTTTCTGGGGGCTGGGGTGTTGACCAAGGAGAGGCCTTCATGGAGGGCTGGGATGGGGAGAAGCAAGCTGCCCCACTCCCACCCTCTGGGACCATCACAGGTGCAGCTCCTCTGTGGCTCCAGCCTTCTCTCTGTGGTCCCCGCCCCCTGCCCCCTCCGCCACATGGCCCTAGCTTTGGGCCCCAGAAATGCTGCCTCTCTCTTTGACCTCCCATCCAAGGGGCAGAAGCATCCTGACTGCAAAAAACTTTTTTTTTTTTTTTAATTTCTCAGGACAAGCCAAAATATTCTCCCTGGGGTCTGTGGGTCTCCGTTCTACCCGTTGAGGCCTCACAGGGCAAATCTTCATTGCTGTAGATTCTGGGTTAAGAAAAGTTTGTGATAAGACTGTCGAGATAGGTCAGGCAGGAGAAGAATGCAGCAGCCGGATTCTGAGGGTTCTTGGAGGTTGGGCAAAATGATGTGTTCTTTAATCTGTAGACAGTGAGAATAAAGGGCTGGCGAGAAATCAGAACTCCACCCCCTAATCCCGTACACCATCTCCACTGCCCTGCGACAGGCAAACTGGACGTTGGATACTCAGATAATATTACTGATGATCTTAAGAGTAATGTGAGCCCCTCTGAGGCACTCTCAAGCCCGACTGCTTACTGGATTCACTAAACACTTACAAATATCTAGATTCTTGGACCCACCCCTTGAGGCTTGCGCTCCCTAGGACAGACTCAGTGTGAGACCTCTGGGATAGTGCAAGAAAGCTGACAGCTGTTATAGAGACTGTCTCCTTTAATCTTTGACACTTGTACCTGTCAGTGTTAATGATCAATTCACAGAGGGGGTGGCAAAGGCTGTTATCAGCTGAGGACGATCTCCTCCAGCCACCCCAAACTTGCCTGCCTACCTGCACCTGGATAAGCTCTCCCTGCTCTGATCCAGGGTGTGCCAGTCTCCTCCTGCATTGGATCTCACCTCGTCCTTCCCAGGCAGCCTCCAATCCAGTAAAGAATTCCTTCCAGTCAGGTGAAGTGGCTCACACCTGCAATCCCAGTGCTTTGAGAGGACAAGGCGGGAGGGTCGCTTGAGCCCAGGAGTTTGAGAGCAGCCTGGGCAACATAGTGAGACCTTGTCTCTACCAAAAAAAAAAAAAAAAAAAGAAAGAAAGAAAAATAAAAATTATCCAGATGTGGTGATGCACACCTGTAATCCCAGCTACTCGGGAGGCTGAGGTGGGAGGATTGCTTGAGCCCGGGAGGTCAAGACTGCAGTGAGCCGTGATTGCACCACTGCACTCCAGCCTAGGTGACAGAGTGAGACCCTGTCTCAAAAGAAAAAAAAAATTCTTCCCTCTCAACTCATTCACCCCTGCACAAACACATCTCAGTACACATCTCAGTACTGTCTCTACTGGCCCTTGCCTCTGCTCCTCTCCAAGTGAGACTCCTCGACAAACGTGGCCCCAGCTGTGTCCTGTCCTCACCCCCACGTGAATTAGGTGTTCCCACCACTCCATGGAGACTGCCCTTCTGAAGGTCATCAACATCCACCTTGACAAATCCAGTAGCCAATTCTCTCTTTCCCTTGTACAGCCTCTCAGCAGCATGTGATGTGTGGACCACTCCCTCTCTGTTGAAACCTGGTCTTCTCTGGACATCTGGGGTCCCACTCTCCCCTGTTTTCTCCCTCCCAGCCTCTCCTCATGTATTTAGGCTGGTTTGCCCTCACCCCTCAACCTTGGGGTGTCCCAGAGCTCCAGTCCATCTCTCTAGTCACATTTCTCCCTATATGCCCTCCCTAGGTGGTTTCATCCAGTCACATTGTCTCAGATGATGACAATTCCCACCTATGTCCCTGACCCGGACTCTCCTCTCAGCTCCAGACTCACATATTTAACCACCTCCTGGAATTTCCACTTGGAGGCCTAGGAGGTTTCTCAAAACAAGCATGTCCAAAACAGCACTCTTGGATCCCCACTACTAACCAGCCCCTGCCACGTGTACCCGAACTCTTCTTTCCACAACCCTCCCATCTGAGTAAATGAAGCCTCTGTCTTCTAAGTGGCTTAGGCCAAAAACCTGGGAATGATATTTAAATCTTTTATTTTCTCAACAACCATATCCAATCCATCACTGAGTGCTAGTTGTACTACTTCCAAAATATATCCTAAACCAAACCACTTCTCCCATCTCCAGTCCCCCAGTGTGGCTGTGATCCAGCCACCATCAGCTCATTCATTTCCAGTCACATCACTTGCCAAGTCCAAACTCATCAGCCTTTTCACAGTCCCCTGGGTGCACCACGCTGGCTCCTGACTCATGGCCCTTGTCCCTGCCGTCCCCTCTTCTTGTGACATCACTGTCTTATCTCACCAGGGTTTTAGCTTACATGTCACCTCCTGACACTCTGTCTGATGGCTTCTCCCAACTGCAGAGCCCCTTCCCCTCAATCCTGTCACCCAGTTCTATTTTCTTCACATCCCCAACAGCATATGAAGTTATTCTATAATTTATTTTCATATTCATTGTCCATCTTTACCCTCTAGAACGTAAGCTCCATTAAGGAGGACAGGACACAGCTGGGGCCACGTTTGTCTTGTCACTGTAGTTCCAGCCACTAAACCAGTTCCTGGCACATGCAGGCGCCCCACACAGATTTGTTGCATAAACAAAGTAATAGGCCAGGCACGGTGGCTCATGCTTCTAAATCCAGCACTTTGGGAGGCCTAGGTGGGTGGATCACTTGAGCCTAGGAGTTTGAGACCAGCTTAGACAACATGGCAATAGCCCATCTCTAAAAAAAAAAAAAAAAAAACAAAAAACAAAAATTAGCCAGGCGTGGTGGCACGTGCCTGTAGTCCCACGTAGTCCTAGCTACGCAGGAGGCTGAGATGGGAGTATCGCCTAACCCTGGGGAGGTGGATGCTGCAGTGAGCCACGATTGCACTACTGCACTGCAGCATGGGTGACAGAGGGAGACTCTGACTCAAAAACAAAAACAAAACAAAACCCACAAAAGAATAAATTCTAGGAGGTAAGGCATGGTGGCCTGGGCTTCCTTCATGTGGCCAAGCTCTGGTCTGTCCTTAGTCTCAATTCAACTTCTAAGTCTCTGGGCAGGACAAATGTTTCCCCGAATCCACCTCCCATAGTGTCCCTGCTTGGACAGCCCAGCCATATTCTAATTGAATGACTTTGGCCAGGTTCCTTATACTCTCTGAGCCTTGCTTTCCTTACCTGTAAAATGGATATAATAATGTCTACCTTGTAAGGTCCCCGTGAGAATCAGAATTAGATAATCTATGTAAAGTGAATAGGGTGGCACCTGAAACATATTTGCAGCCTCAATAAATTAGAGAAGGAATTTTAAATAACCAATGGTAACAGCTAATATTTACTGAGTGCTTAAGCCAGGCTAGGCATGGTTTTGAGTACTTTCTACACGTTGTCCAAAGTTACCCTATGAGTTCAGTGATCTTGTTAACCCACACATGGGGAAATATATCTGAAAGTTAAGTTCCTCGGTCAAGGTCACCTGCTATTAAATGGAAGATCTAGCATTCTATTAACCATGCTACTAAGCTACTTGCAATGGTAACTGTCATATTTATTCATAGCCACATTCTTTCAACAATCATTGATTTGTTCAACTCACACTGATTCATTCAACACACATGTGAGTATGCCCTGGCCGCTGAACACCATTCCAGGTCCTGGCATATAACAATGAACACAATACAGTCCCTGCTCTTATGTTCTTCCCAATAAACAAGAAAAAAAAATGCAGCATGTCAGATGGTGATAGGTGCTGCTGAGGCAGAGAAGGGGGTGTGATTTCACACAGCATGGACAGGGAGGGCCTCCCTGAAAAGTGACATCTGAATACAGACATGAAGGAGGAGATGAAAGGGGCCGCATGAGTATCTGGGAACAGCACCCCAGGCAGAGCACTACTGGAGCCAGGCTTGTCCTGTTACAGAAACATCAGTGATGGGGCGTGCAGATCACCAGAGGTCAGGAGTTCGTGACCAGCCTGACCAACTTGGCGACACCCCGTCTCTACTAAAAATACAAAAAAAAAAAAAAAAAAAAAAAAAAATGGTGGCGTATGCCTATAATCCCAGCCACTCGGAAGACTGGGGCAGGAGAACTGCTTCAACCCAGGAGGCAGAGATTGCAGTGAGCCAAGATCATGCCACTGCACTCCAACCTGGGTGACAGAGTGAGACTCCATCTAGAAAAAAAAGAAAAGAAAAAGAAAGAAAGAAACATCAGTGAGGCCAGCCTGGCTGGAGGCAGCGGGGAGCCAAGGAGCAAGCAGTAGAAGGTGAAAGTGTAGAAGAGAAAAGAAGAGCTCAGAGGATCTTCTATGCCACCATAAGAACTAGGGTTTCCCCTCTGGGGGAGATGGCAGCCACTGGGAGATTCCAAGGAGAGGAATGACACCGGCTAATACTTGAACAAGATCACCCCGTCTTGTCTTCTCTGTTGCTCCTGGACTGCAGGGGGCAAGTGTGAAAGCAGGGAGACCAGCTGGGGAGCTACCACAACAGCTGAGTCAACCACTGGTAATGATTTGGACCAGGCTGGGAGCAGCGCACTTAGTGAGAAGTGCTCAGATCCTAGCATATTTTGAAGAGTGAGTTGGTGGGATTTGCTGATGGACTGGACAGAGGTGGAGAGGCATAGAGGAGCCAAGGATGCCTCCAAAGGCTTTGGTCTGAACCCTTGCTTTGGACATGATTGTGTATTTTGTGCTAATGTTAAAATTGCATGAAAGGTTTGTGAGAATGTTAAAATTACATGAAAGTCTGACTTGAAACATGTGCAAATGGGACTGCACACTCTCTGGGCAAGTTTATCATGTTAATATATTCCTTCCCAAAATAACCCTCAGCATGACAGCATTGAATTGAGGATGGAAATATGTGCAAATCCTTTGCAAAGCTGACTCACTGGGCTTCAGAGCAGGACTTTAATCATTGTTTCCATTTGTTTCCTGTGGATGAATAGCAACATAAACAAGGGAGATCAATTCTGAAAGCAGAACTCCAGTGTCCCCAGAACTCCACCTGGGATACCTGATTCATTGTTTTCAGCTTCTCCAATAGTATAGAATCTTCCCCGTGAAACCCAGAAAGTCATCGGCTCTCAAGGGGAAAAAAAGACCAAATACAAGGAAGCATAGTAGGGTGATGAGGAGATTGGAGGGCATGTCCCTTGAGAAGTGTCAAAGGGGCTGGAGACATTTCGCCTGGACAAGAGATCAGGTGAGAGCCACCTTCCTTCATGCCATGCTTTAACTTGGTGCAGAGCACCAGGATGGATTGGGGGAAGACATAGCGAATTCTATTTCAGTTTGAATTTGGAAAGCACTTCTCATTAAGCCCTAGTAGACCAGAGAATCTATGGAAATAATGTATTTCTCCACAGACCCTTCCAATAAATCTTCAGCCTGACTGGGCCTATAAGCCAAGATCATGCCTTGTTTCCACATCCCTCACCCTCCTCGTGTCCATCCATTCCTGCATACCCAGCTTGAATTCCTTGGCTCATCCCTTTAAACATTTATATGCCCATCCACTCCCTTTCATTACATATGCCTGGCAAAACCCCAGCTGGTTAAATTTCTGTCTACTGGGCATCTACAAAGCTCAGCTTGGCTGGAGAAAAACATATGGCCGTGTTGTCCTTTCTCACCTGAAATTCATGACCACCGACCTCAAGAAGGTTTAAGGCTCCCCTGCACTGAGTCTATAGATTCCTGGTCCATCCAACACCCTTCTCTCCTAGAGGACTATTTCATATGTTTTCTCTCTCTCTTCAAATCCCCTTTTTATCATTCTCAGCTGATGACCATGCTTTCTTTGTCTCTGAGAACACAGAGGCAATCCCAAGAGACCCTTCCCACATGCCCTCTGCTTGTATTTCTGCACCTGCATCTGTGCCCAGACACCTGCCTTCCCTTGTTTTCCAACCCTGGTGCAAACCATGTCCTCTCTCACCTGGGCTATTGCAAGGTTCTCCCAACCAGGCTCTGAGACCCCCCTGATAACAGCACACCTTTCCAAATGCAAGTCAGATCAGTTCTTAATACGTTCCAGTGACTTCTCATTTTGCTCACAGGAAGAGTCTCAACCCTGGCCTGCAAAGTCCTCAAGATCTGACTCCAAATATCCCATCTAGCTTCCTATGATTATCTCCACACTGACCTCCACTCTCATCTTCAAAGAAGTGGAGCCTCTTCTTGCTCCTGGGCCTTTGCACCTGCTGCCTCCTCTGCTTGGAGAGCTATTTCCCAGGGATGAGCATGGCTCACTCCCTTGCTTCCTTCAGTGCTCCCTGCACAGGTCACCATTTTAGAGAATCCTCTAAACAAAGTGGTGAGCTCTTCACCCTCCCCAGCATCTTCTGACCTCCTTGAGCTGCTCTGTTTTCTGCATTGGTCCTTGTCACAGGCCGAATGGCACAGTCTGCATGCTTGTCACTTGGCTGTGCTCCCTGCTTGGCTGCATGCTTCAGGAGGACAGGGACTTTGGCAGCTTTGCTCGTGCCTGAGTGCTTGGCACATAGAAAGTACTCAACAGATACGTGGTGAGTAAATAAACGGATGAGGGAATGGAAAGTGTGCAAGCATACAAGGATGCTCAGATGCAAGCAAGGATGGCCACACTGGGGAGATGTGATAGAAAAATTCAAGCATCAAGCATTCTCCACCCATCCTTCCATTTATCCAACAAACGTCTACTGCTTGCCTGCTGTGTACAAGCTGCTGTGTTGGGTGCTAGGGGCCATAAATACATATGGTTCTTATGTCAAAGGGCTCCCTTATCAGGGAAGAGACAGGAACATAATGAAATGAATACAACCCAAAATGCCAAGTGACGTAACACAGGGAACCAAAAGTCCTGTGTGAGCTCAGAGAAGGCCAATATTTAGTTCTGGTAGATGTGTCCTAGGCAGTGGGGGATGGGGGTGAAGATTTCTTATGATTTCTAACCCTGCTTTCCCGGCTCATGCGTCTGTAATACCAAAGGGGTTGTGTCCATAATAAAACAAATCGGTGATGCAGGGACAGCTTGTACCATTGAAGCCTCTTGTTTTGGATGTGGTGACTCTGTTTTACACTTTGGAATCCTGCCATCCCGAAGTCTTCTGGTCTTATCTATCATGCCCAGGCTTTCTCCTTATTCCCATTATGAACCCAAGTTTCCTTCTTCCAGAGTTCTTGCCATTCTCACTATGCTTAGAAGACTAGTCAAGTCTTCTAAGGCTGGGAGAAGCAGGGTTGAGGATCAGGCTTCCTGGCTGGCTGGTATCTCCCTATCCCCTCAGGGATTCCCCCAGCTCAATGAATGCTGGCTTCTAAAGGCTCAGGGTTGACTCTTCTCCAGAAGATTGACATTGGCTCCGAAGGTGGATCTCCCTCTCCCAGGGCTGCCTGCAGCAAGTGACAGATGAGTGGTAGGGGTGGGTGCAGCCCCCTTACTTCAAGTTGGGTGACTCTTTGGTGTGATTATGCCCCAGAGCTCCCCCAAGTGAGGCTAAACTTGACCAGGGAGTGCAGCCTTGCCTGGCTCCTTCCCCTGCTGCTTTCTGCTTTCCCCACCTTAAAGATTACTCCTGAAGAGCCCTTCCTCCACAAGCCATGTGTGCATCCCAATCCCTGTCTCAGGCTCTGCTTCTGGGCAATTGACTTTCTGAGACAATTCCAGCCTGAAAGAAGAGGTTGTCGGCAGCACGGTGCGTTGCTCAGTCATGGACTAAACTATGT
Organism: Pongo abelii; assembly: GCF_028885655.2. Taxonomy (NCBI): domain Eukaryota; kingdom Metazoa; phylum Chordata; class Mammalia; order Primates; family Hominidae; genus Pongo; species Pongo abelii. The sequence continues at coordinate 8,954,504 of NC_071988.2, forward strand.
TCCTGCCCCCTGGCTGAGAACCCTTGAACGCAGGTAACCTTGCTCGGGCCAAGGAGATTCATGCCTGGGACTTTAATTACAATGATTGGAAGGAGAATTTCCACGAAGCTGGGGCCATCTTGCACCTCCACGGAAGAAACTGCCTGACAATGAAGCCAACACAAAACAAGCTGAGCTGAGAGGTGGAGAAAGAGACAGATTTGGATTTTTTTAAGGCTCACCTGTTAAAGCCCTAACCCCTAATGTGACTGCATTTGGGGACAGGGCCTTTAAAGAGATAATTAAACTAAAATGAGGTCATAAGGAAGCGGCCCTAAGGTGGGATGATTGGTGTCCTCGTAAGAAGAGGAAGGGACACCAGGGATGCACACACACAGGGAGCACACAGCGAGAAAGCAGCCATCTGCAAGCCATGGAGAGAAGCCTCGGGAGGAAAAGACCTGCCGACACTTTGATCTTGGCCTTCCAGCCTCCAGAACTGTGAGAAAATGAATGTCTGTTTGTTGAAGCCACTCCATCTGTGGTATTCTGATATGGCAGCCTGGGCTAACCAGTGCATGCTTGCCACATACACTGCAGGCTCCTCCAGCAGGCACCTAGAGAGACACAGCTATTTTCCACTACTATAAAATACAGATGCCTTTTAAAGGGTTGAAGTAGAAAAAGATGACGGGAACAACAGTCCTTTTGAGAACCTGCTATTTCCCTAGAGTGATGTATGGGATGCCTGTTGTTTGTGCTTGCCCAATCTCCATCCTTCTTCTGGGAGGAGTTCCTCAAATTTCCACCAAGAAACCTTCCTGCCTGTCTCCACCTAGCCATGGCTTCAGGAGTGGATGCGTGGTACAGGCCTGGCCAGTCAACATACAATCACTCGTCATTTTCAAGGCATTTAAGATGTGCTTTTTGAAAAGCACTTAATCCAGAGTGTTAGAATGTTATTTGCCAGGATTTTCTAACCTTGGCACTATTCACATTTGGAACTGGAAAATTCTTTGCTTTGGGGGCTGTCCCGTGCATTGTAGGATATTTAGAGGCATACCTGGCTTCTCCAAGATGCTAATAGCACCCTTGAGTTATGAAAACCAGAAACATCTCCTGGCATTGTCAAATGTCCCCTGATGAGGCAACATTGCCCTCTGGTTGAGAACCCTTGAACGCATGCAACCTTGCTCAAGTCAAAGAGATTCATGCCTGGGACTTTAATTACAACTATTGGAAGGAGAATTTCCACCAAGCTGGGCCCATCTTATACCTCTGTGGGAGAGACTGCCCGACAATGGAGCCAACACAAAGCAAGGTGAGCTGAGAGGTGGAGATAGATTTGGATTTTTTAAAAGCTATCATCTGAGCCACTGGATTCAACCAAGTTATATTTTAGTTATTGTGAGCCAAGTAATTCCCTTTTGGGCTTCAGCCAGTTTGCTTTGGGTTCCTGTCACAGGCATTCAAAAAGCCTCCTTAGTGACATGAGACACTGTAAATTTGATCTCGTTCCACCCTCATAGCTGCTCCCTCAGGTGGGTTTGTTTATCTGCACTTTACAGATTTAAAAAGTAAAGGGCATAGCAGCTGCCTCTTTTATCTCTACCATCCATTCACAGCACTGCTCAGAATCATAAAGACTTGCATAATGAATTACTCAGGGGCTGCCTCCCTTGCCCAAGCAAGGGAGCCCCAGTGCCAAAAACAGTACCTTACTCCTTGTAGGTGCTCAAAAATGTTTGTTTGGATAGATGAATATGGTTACATGGCTTGTCCAAGAGTCTGGCCCAGGATCAGATTTCAAAGCCCATGTGTGTTTTCCTATAGTTTCTTATATGTTTTTTCTGTTTTGCTCCAGACGGAAGAATTAGATCCAATGATATATGTAAGGAGAATCATTTCAGTGCAATTGAAAGAACAGATGCACAATTGACTCTGTCAAGTGATGGAATGACCCATCTCAAATAAAGCCAATGAGGTTGGTGATGGTGAAGATGATGATGATGATGATGATGATGATGATGATGATGATGACACTAGTGAACAAAGGCTGGGCGAAGAGTCTGGGTCAATTGCAGGGATGAACACTTCACATCCACCATTTCATTTAATCTTCACAACAACCCTCTGACATGGCCATTCTTTATCTTCATGTCATAGTGAACTAAGTAAAGGTCAAAGAGTTTAAGAAACACATGTACAGCCCCATGAGCTGTGTGTATCAGAGCCCAGACTTGAAGCTCGGCCCGTAGCTAGTGTTTGTGCACCAAACATAGTCACTGTCCTGTCTCATGAGGGAAGGAGGGTCCTGTCACTGTGGCCACGCAAGCAGAGGACAGAGGATGCTAAATGGGTCACTGAGATTCAACCAGAATTCTTGATCGCTGAGAATTCCCTCAGCCAGAGACTCCAAGAGGTGAGGAACCTGCATCTGTGTGAGGCCCAGGTCATGTGGTATGGCCCATCTCCAGAGATTCTTCCTGGCCCCCTTTGCTTCCCTGCCCTCCTTTGTCACCCAAGTCACAAACGAGCTCGACATTCCCTAGCTAGGAACAGCCCCACTGCTGGAGCAGTCAGTGACCAGCCCCACCGGAACTCTTCCCCACTTCCCTGGAATGTCTCCCCCAGCTATACCTTTGAGCACCTTCCACTGGGCCTCCCAGGCTGCCATTGCAGTTTCCTCTCCCTCCCTGACAATCCCCATGGGAGAGGAATAACAGAGCATCAGGAAGGCGTTTCAAATAGCATCATGTCACAGGAAGAGTGCTGGCCTGTGGTCAAACACACACAGATCTGAACTTCAGTTCAACTCCGTTTTGTAACCTTGGTCCAATTGCCCACTGGGTCTTGGGCTCATCATTTGAAAAGTGCAGGCAATGATGCAAACATGGAGTTTTAAGAAGTAAATGATATATGGGATGTCAAGGACAAAGCAGGAGGTCAATAGATGGTAGCTTTCTTTTTCAGTTATTGCTCCTTTTCTCCTCAGCAGAGTTGCTCTTCAAGCTGAAACTTCAGCCCAATTCAACTTTTACTCTCATAATGATGAAAAGGAAACTGGCAGTTGCTTGGGGCATAACAACCAACACCCTTTGATCTGATCTTTTTCTGCATCCTCACTTCTTGACCACCTCTCCATTATTTAGAGATCGAAGGTATTTTCAAAGATGTTTTCTCTTTTGCTTTCCTTTTCCTTTTTTTTTTTTTGCTGCCATGCCAGTGAGGGTAGTAAAGCTACTTTCATTGCCCTCATTTTATAGGTGAGAATAATGCTGGCTGAGAAGTGAGGTGGCAAAGTCCCTTGGAACACACCTGATACACAGCAGAGTCAGGACTTGCTGAGCCACAGCATTCCGACCTGATTCCAGTGTTCCTTTTCCTATTCCATCTGCTTGGATTCAGAGCCTCCTTGAGGAGCAGCCTTGGGGTATAAGTGCCATGGTCAGGTATAAAGCAAGGAGACATCACAGGCCAGATCCTGGGGCATGGGGAGTGACTCCATCCAACTAGGACAAGCAAGAGGACAATGGGCAGGGTCTGGCTTGGGCAGGAGGCTTAGTGACCACGCCTCAGGGACCCTGGCCAGTGATGCCAATCTGGGTGCCAGCCTGTTGTCAAACAGTCACGGTTTTACAGTACATTCCCAGCATTGGGAATTGGCCCCTAACTAAGATCTGCTTGGCATAGTGGAAAGATCACGATTCCAGCCTATGCTCAGCCACAGTGCGAGCTAGCTAAGCTTGTGCAGATGCCCTCACCTCTCTGACCTCCCGTTCCACATCTACAGACCCCACAGAGGACAGAAAATTAAACAAGAGAATGTGTGAGTGCCTGGAACCTTGAAGGACCTCAGACAAGGGCATCTCTCACTACATCATGCAGTAGTTTTACTTCCCGGCCCTGAATTCCCATTAGTTACTGCTCTGAAAGTGGGCTTGGGGACAAGGAAAATGTCAGCACCTCCCCTACCTCACGGGTATCACAGACCCTCATAAGCACCACTTGGATGTTTTCAGGGTGGCTTCCTGTCCCAACTTTTGGAAATCTTGCTTTGAAACATCGTCAACTCTAGTTTTCTCCTTGTTGGGCTGTGAGGAAGAATGTAAAGGGTTAGTTCATTTCAGATTGTGAAATGGGCTCCTTCTTAATAGGGTTTCTGTAGTCCCATGGTCTGAGGAGATTTTCTGGAGTCTGATAAATCTCCTCTACAACTCACATCAATGCAATATGGAGTTTTGTCAAGTACTTACTAGGTAGTGATGTCAAGGTGATGATGAGGGAAATGCCAAATAATGTGGTCAATAACAAGAATTTTTATTTATTCAGCTACAACTCATGGCCATTCTCCTTCCAATCATTTGGTCTAACTCTTGTAACATTCCCTGCAGGTAGAAACTATCATCCCTGTTTTACGGATAAGAAAATTGAGGCTCAAATAAATTAAATGATTTGGCCAAGGCCACACAGCTAGTAAGTGGAAGACACATGATTCAAGTTAAGACACGAATGTTCTGGCCCCATCAGATTGATGTGACGACTCCTCCATCACTTGGAGAAGCTCTACTCTTTCCACACACAGCTCACTGGCTCCCAGGATGCTGTTGTTATGAACAAGAATACAGAGAAAGCATTGTTTGTGGGGATTCATTGATAAGTCAATCTGCTCTGAGAGAAGGATTCCTGTCTAAAATAAGTGAGGAATGAGGCTCACAAGGTCAGGTGAGCTGATTGGAGAGGGCCTGTGTAGGAAAGGCTGATATGAAGTTTTTGATTCTCACTGCTTCCTTATTTGTAATGTAAACGATCTGAAATGACCTAAATGTCTATCAGTCAGGGAGTGTGGCTAAATAAATGATGAGACAGCCATATAGTGGAAGACTGTCTAAGCAGCCAATTTTCTGGAAAAGCAGATCTGTATGTACTTACATGTAACAATTTCCAAGGCACTGCACTGTGTTTTCTATTTGCCCCAACACCCAGATCAATTCCCCTCCCCTCCCTGCTCTGCCCTGTGCCCCAGGAGCATCTCCTGGATGGCAACATGGCTTCCTGGTTTACTGGCTTTCACATGGGTGTGACCAGTGTGCACCTCTGCAGCAAGATGGAGGGTGGGAGGAGGGAGAGGTCAGGGCATTTCTTCCCTGCTCCTCCCCCATGTGGGTGCTGTGGCTCTGACACAGCCCAGTCCCTACACGCTTCTGCTGCTGCTCATCAGCCTGCAGTCCATGGCTTCAGTTATCTTTGGGCCTTGGTCTCTGATTTCTTCCCCTCTCCCCTTTGGGCATTTGAATCTCTCCAGTTGAACTGTCTGAGTGGAGTTCTGTCGCCTGTCAGGACCCTGACAATGACACAGATATATTATGAACATGGAAGGCACCCCCAGATAGAGACAGCCTCCTACTGACCTCCCAAGAACCTTTCCAATCATCTTCACCATTAACGTCCCCACAAGTCCACCGATGGCGAATATGGACACAGTCACAGACCAGAGCAGAGTCAGAGTGTCTGGGTCTATTGGACGTCCATGCCTTCTTTCCCATGACTCATTGTAAAAGGCCTTGATGTACTGAAAATAAACAACAAACCATGTTATTTCCTTCTGTTCTGTCCTGCTGCTTGAAGCAAGCCAGTGTATAAAACAAAACAGCTTTTATAGAGCATTTTCATGCATAGCACTTTGCTAATTTCTGTTTGAGCTTTATCTGATTGGCCTCTTCTAACAGATTTTGGGAAGAGCAGAAGATGTTAATCTTTATTATATTCAAATGAGCATTTTTTTTCTTTTATGGCTAGTTTTTTTTGTGTTTCTTGCATCTTTGCCTATCCCAAGGTACTTTTTTTGTAACAAAATGTTTCCTCTTTTTACCTCATTTTGGAGATAGGGAAACTGAGGCTCAGGGAGACAAAGTGACTTGCTAGGTAAGTGCTAAACCTGGGAGCTGGACTCAGATCTGACCCCAAGCTTATGATGAGCTTCATAGCTGGGCTTCTCCAATTCTAGTGCACCATAGCATTGCCGTGGAGGTGTGTTAAAGGGCACATACCGGGTGGGCGCAGAGGCCCACGCCTGTAATCCCAGCACTCTGGGAGGCTGAGACGGGTGGATCACTTGAGGCCAGGAGTTCGAGACCAGTCTGGCCAAGACGGTGAAACCCTGTCTCTAATAAAAATACAAAAATTCGCCGGGCGTGGTAGCATGCACCTGTAATCCCAGCTACTCAGGAGGCTGAGGCATGAGAATCTCTTGGACCCAGGAGGCGGAGGTTGCAGTGAGCCAAGATTGCGCCATTGCCCTCCAGCCTGGGTGAAGAGTGACACCCTGTCTGAAAAGAAAAGGAGGGGGGGGCACATACCTAACAAAAAAAATAGGCAAAAATGCAACACACACAAAAAAACTAGCCATAAAAGAAAAAAAAAAACGCTCATTTGAATATAATCAAGATTAACATCTTCTGCTCTTCCAAAGATGTCATTCAGAAATGAAAAGACAACCCATAGACTGAGAAAACATATTTGCAACACATAGAACTACAAATAAATCCTATCCATGATATACAAAGAACTCTAACATGTCAATAAGGAGGCAAATGATACAATTAAAAATGAGCAAAAATTTGAACAGACTCCAGAGAAAATACAAATGACTGGTATGCTAATGACAGAATGCCTGACATCATTAGTCAACAGAGAAATGAGACCACAAGGAAATACAACTTCACATTCGCTAGAGTCTCATCACTGCCAATTTTGATTCAGTGTGTTTGCGACAGGGACTAGGTGATTCTGATGTACACCAAAGACTGAGGTCCATGGCACTCAGCTCCAAACAGAGTTCAGTCCCCAAGGTACTTAGAGTTCCCTGTTGCTACCCAATGTGAGCCCGCAAACCTCAGCTGAGCCAGTACATGACACTGCAGAAAAAGCTTAGGTTCAGGTTGCTCAGACCTGGGCTCAAATCCCAGCACAACAACTTGGTAATGATTTAAATCAGCTGAACCTTGGTTTTCTTATCTGCAAAATGGGAATGATGACATTGACCTCTCAGGGCTGTTGTGAGGGTCAAATGAGAGCTTGAAGCAGTGGCCAGTACTTGAGTGGAGCTTACAAAATCCCACACAGGCTAATAATTAAAAGATCTGGAAAGACTGAGGAGTGACAAGCAGTGTGTAGTCTGCTGGTAGGAGTTTGACTTGTACAGCCATCTTGGAAAACAGCTTTGGCATCATCTAGTCAAAGGGAAGATGCCTGTAGCCTACAACTCAGCAAATCCACTTCTAGAAAACTCCCCTGAAAAACTGTTTCCGGGGAGCCCTAGGATATATGTACTCAGATGTCCATGGCAGCATTGCACATAATAACTCCAGATGAGAAACAGCCCAGGTGCCCATGGTCGGTAGCAGGGATAAACAAATTGCAGAATCATCATCATATGAAACATCACAGCCACAAACATGAATGAATATAGCTCTGTCCAAACACACATGGTAAAACCTGGCAAAAAGAACACCGACCAAAAGCGGCCGAAAACAAGACATACACAGTCTGATTCCATGTGTAAAACCCCAAAGTATGCCAAATTAAAATTTTTTGGAGAATTATATATAGACGGTAAAACTACAAAGAAAGAATTATTTCAAATGTCAGGTCAGGGGTCATCTCGGGGGATGACAGAAGAAATAACTGGGGAGGGGCACTTGGTAGGTTCTTCTTTTTTTTTTTTTTCCAGGCTGGAGTGCAGTGGCGTGATCACAGCTCACTGCAGACTTGATCTCCTGGGGTCAGGAGGTCGTCGTACTTCAGCCTCCCGAGTAGCTGAGACAGACGACTACAGGTATGTGCCACTATGCCTGGATAAATTTTTTTTGTTTGTTTCTTGTACAAAGGAGGTCTCGCCATGTTTCCCAAGGCTGGTCTCAAACTCCTGGGCTCAAGTCATCCTCCCGCTGCAGCCTCCCCGGACCTTTTATTCTTAACCTGGATTGTGACATGAGTGTTAGATTTATACTGTCTTTAAAGTGTGTGTGTGTGTGTACGTGCACACAGGCATAATGCTTATGTGTGTATTTTATATACTCTTCTGTATGCATAATACATGCTGCCATTTAACATGGAAAAGAAAAATGGTAGGAAAGTGTTCCAGGCAGAGGGAGAATTATGCCAAGACAGCAGGACAGAAGAAAGCTTGGGTGGCCATGGAATTGCAAGGAGGCCAATAGGGGAGGAACAGGACCAGAAAGGGAAGGAGTGAGCTGGATGAAGTTGGAGGGGCAAGAAAGGGCAGGTCATGTGGGCCTGATAGGTCATGGAAGTTAGCTTGGTTTTTACTTGGATTCTACTCTAGATGAAGTGGGAAAGTATTGGAGGGTTTTTGGCAGGGGGAGGACATGGTGTGGCTTGCATTTTCAGAGGATCCCTCTGGCAAGTGGATGAAAGAGGAGCTAGACAGGAAGCCAGGCACACTTGGGGGGCACTGCAGTGGTCCAAAGATCATGGTGGCCTTCACTAAGCAATGGAAATGAACAGAAGTGGATGGATTTAAGATATATTTTGAGAGTAGAATAGGCAGGACTTCCTGGGTGATTGGCTCCAGGTTTGAGAACAGATGGTGTTGCAGAAAGTGAAAGAAGAACACAGAAGACTCCCAGATTTCAGACGTAAGCAAATGGTCTGATGGAAGGAAATGAGGTGAGGAGGGGAGACACCCTCTGCTTGCAAGGTATTTATCTTCTTTCTGTTTTCTCTTTCTTTCTGGTTTCACAACTATCTTACTCATAGCATGGAGTGAGGATAGAATATATTATCAATAGCTACAGCTATTTCTATTGATGATGAAGTTTCCAGATCTCAATGCGCAAGATACCGATCTGCATCATCCACTGACTCATTCAACAAACATGTGCTGAGTACTGGGCCCTGAGACAGACACAGAGATAAATGGAACATAACCCTGGATCTCAAAGATCTTCCATCCACTGGAGCTGATAATGCATTGTATCATTTAAGGATGCTCTTGGCAAGTAACAGGAAACCTCAACTCAAAATAGCTGAACAATGAGGACACTTACAGAAATGCAAATTTACAGGAGTGGTGAGCTTCAAGGATGGCCCATTTGGTGACTCAGTAATGGCCAAGAATCCAGGTGCCATCTGGTTGCTTCACTCTGCTTTCCATAGTTTTGACCTCATCCTAAGACAGCATGCGCTCACAATTGCAGGATGGCTCCTAGTAGCAGTTTTGGCTACATGCTTTTCTATTCATGCATGGCTGGAGAGAGTAACCTTGGCCTCTCATAGGTCTCTTGGTGCTAAGAGGAACCTTCCCAGAAGCTTCTAACAAACTTCTCTTTATGTCCTACTGGACATAGTTGGGGCACAGATCCCTTACTAAACCAGCGTGGAATGGGACCCATTAGCCTGTACCTCTGCGCCTGAATTCCTTTCCTTTATTTGTTCCTCCCTACCTGAGTGAATGGGACCACCATTCTCCAGTTGCTCAGCCAAAAACCATGAAGTCATTCTTAACTCCTGCCCTTAATTCTATCTCCTCAACTAATCCACCCTCACTCATCCCTGACTGTTAGGGTTGAATTGTATCTAACGTCACACCTCCAGATTTATATACTAAAGTCCTAACTCCCCATACCTCAGAATGGGTCCTTATTTGAAATGAGGTCATTGAAGATATAATTAATTAAGAAGAGGTCATATTGGAGTAAGGCCCACCCTACTCCAATATGACTGGTGTCCTTTATAGGAAGAGGACACAAAGACAGACACTGGTACAGAGTGAATTTTGTTCCCCTCCAAACTTCATATGTTGAAGTCCTAACCCCTAGTACTTCAGAATGTGACCTTATTTGGAGACAATCTTTACAAAGCAAATAACATTAAAATAAGGTCATTAGAGTGGGCCCTAATCCAACGTGACTAGTACCCTGATAAAAAGGGGAAATGTGGAGATAGACAGGCACAGGAGGAAGATGATGTAAACAGGCATGGGGAGAAGATGGCCATCTGTGAGCCAGAGAGAGAAGGCTGGAACTGAGCCTTCCTTCAAAGCCCTCAGAAGGAATCCACTCTGCCAACACCTTGATCTTGGACTTCTGGCCTCTAGAACTGTGGAATAACACATTTCTGTTCTTTCAGCCACTCAACCCATGGCACTTTGTTACAGCAGCTCTAGAAAAGTAATATATTGCCTAGCTTCCAAAAGCTTCTCACCACTTCCACCATTCTACCACCCAACCAGTCCAAACTGCCATCCCCTCACTGGGGCTACCAGGACACTGATTCCTGAGCCTTCATCAGGGTGCTACCAGCAGCCTTCAGAATGGCCACTGTGTTCTTTCTTAGTGGCTGGACATTTACCTGACATTGACCATTTAGTCAATGTCAAGGCTTTATGTCCTCTATTGGACATTTATCTGCCTTTTAGGCTCCCCAGCATCAGAAGCCCTCTTCCCGCCTGGGAGACTTTCCTGCCTTAGAATCCTGAGTGGGAAACAGAGGACACATAACTACAGAAGCCAAACATGCCAAACACCCGCTCTCCCAGCATCCTCTGCAGCTGGAAGTGGACATGTGACCAAGGCTCAGCCAATCAGACGCTGGAACTTTGACCAAGGTGCTACTGGGGCTAAGACATGGGGCTGAGGAGGATTCTCCAGCAGCAGAGGGAGCTCTGGTGGGATTGGCTTTGGGGGCAGCAGCAGGGGAGCTGCAATGTCCTGTACCAGCGGGGCAGTCAATGGCAGTGGTGGCTGCAGTGGAGACCATAGGACCAGCTCTGGGAGTGATTTAGGGTAGTATCTCCAGCTACAGAGCTTCCAGGCCTGGCTCTCCAGCCCTCCCACTGATCCTGTGAGCAACCCACTCTTCTCAACAACTTTTTTGGCTTTAGTTGTTCCTTACAACTATGGAAATACAGAAACTCTAGCAAAGCACATAAATAATCTCACTTCACCCTCACGACAACGCTAGTGGTAAAAGCCCTCATTTACAAACAAGGGGCCTGAGAGTTATACAACCGACCCACAGTCACGGCTTATATGCACTGGAGAGGCTTTTGTGCTGGAGCTACCAAACTTCAGGGCACAAATACAACTGCTCCACAAACTGAACTCTTGAACTCACGATTAAGATGTGAAAGTTAAGCAGATAAAACTAATGGTGCATTTATTGATTAAAGAGTAAATATTGGCTGGGTGCAGTGGCTCATGCCTGTAATTCCAACACTTTGGGAGGCCAAGGCGGGCAGATCACCTGAGGTTAGGAGTTTGAGACTAGCCTGGCCAACATGGTGAAACCCCATCTCTACTAAAAATAGAAAAATTAGCTGGGTGTGGTGGCGCACGCCTCTAGTCCCAGCTACTCTGGAGGCTGAGGCTGGGGAATATCTTGAACCCTGGAGGCAGAGGTTGCAGGGAGCCAAGATTGCGCCACTGCACTCCAGCCTGGGTGACTGAGCGAGACTCCATCTAAAAAAAAAAAGAGTAAATATCAACTATATCAACTAAGCCTTTGCTTGGGCTGGATACTCCGTCAGACCCTGGTGAATACAGCAGCAACCACCCCCAAGGAGAACAGAGTCTAGTGTGAGAAACAGTGATGATTGCTAAGCGCAAGGATTAGAGGGGCCACAGCAAGACAAGGGGTAGAGGCTGCCCCAAGAACTACTGCAAGTATGTACAGAGTAAAGACCCTTCAGAGAAGCTGGCATAAGTAATGAGTATCCAGGACTTCACAGACACCCCTCCTGCCACCTGATAAACAGGAGACCTCCACATGTGCAAGGTCATTCTTCCACGTGAACTTGCTCCCTATGGCACTCTTATAGTAATTCAAGCAATTGCAGCTGTCTTGCAAGGAGTCAGGCTGATACCCACCCTGGAAGGCCTCAGTAATGACTGGCTTCCCGGAATTAATGTAAGGAAATGAAAAGGATGCTGATTGGGAGGAAATTTTGTCTTTTCCTTTGTGTTGCACTGCACTTAGGAGCCTGGTGGGAAAAGAGAGGGTTTTCAGCTCACCCACTGCCAAGCATTGCTTTGGGAGTCTGTGGAAGTTTCTTACTGTGATGTTGGGAAATGGCCGACAGAAGCCTCTATAGACCCTGGAGGGGCCGGAAGACTTGCTGCATAGCCTGGGTCCCCTGCAGGAACACTTTTCTCAAAAGTTCCCCGAAAGCTGTTTGTAAGCCAATGCTTTTGGCAACTGAACGTTTGTCTTCCAGGTCTGAATTCAGCAATAGCCCAGGTGAAAGGCCTTGTTACCACAAGGCTGAAGCCAGTGATGAAGTTTGCTCAGAAAATTCACTGCACTAACATTCCCCAAGCTTGAGATTTGTGAACCTCGCGTATGGGAACACATGACTGGTCATGCATGATACAGAATGGGTGCTTAAATAATAATTCGTTTTGAGTTTCTGCTGTGTGACAGTAACCACATAATAATAAAACAGGTAACCCACACATCATAGTTACAATATGCCATGTACTATTCTAAGAACTGGAGCATACTGACTCACTTCTTACCCTCCACAAGGGTACTATTTGTTACCTCTGTTTCGGGCAGATGTGGTATCTGAGCCACAGAGCCACAAGGGGCCCTCCCAAGCTCACACCATTGGCATGCAATGTCACCAGGACTCAGCCTCAGGGAGCCGAGATCCAGAGTCCATCTCTTAACCATTACTTTTTTCCAACTCTAAGTGTAGAAAATACAAAGATGATGATATCAATACCTCTGTTTTAGGGGAGAAGAGGAGACATGGAATGAAGATTGGTTGACTGCTAAGTATGTATCAGACATTTGGATATCTCATCTCATTCAACCCTTGTAGCCATCCTGAGAAGTTTCATTCACAACAGAGAACTCTGGAGTGGAGAAACACATCCCATAGCCATGCCGAAGATGGTAGAACTGCAGGGCCTGCTATACCTCACAGTGCTCTCCTCTTCCTGGACATACTGCCAGGCCACCTTACCTAGTTCCTTGCATCTAGGTGGGGCCGTATGACTACTTCTCAAGCAAGCAGTGTAAGTACAAGGGACAGGTGTGACCTCCACCAAGACACTGAGAGTGTGTTTGCCTGCTCCATGCTTGCTCCTGTCAGCTGGCCAGCCACAGAGGAACCAGCAGAGGACTCCAGAGTCCTAGAGAATGGTGGAACCACTTCACTTAAGGAACCTGGGTCCCTGAATGGCTTCATGGAGCACAGTGTTCCTGCTCATCTCCTTCAAATGAGGTGATATAAATGGGAATTTTCATTGTGTTAAGCCACTGAGATACAGGGCTTGTTTATTATAGCAGCAAGTTTGCCCTGCTGACACAATCAACCCAACTACAGAGCCTATGCCATCACAATTGCACTGTGACCTGAGGCTTCAAGAAGGAGGAGAGATTTAGGCCAAGTCATGAAGGCTTGGAGATATAAACCCTTACCTAGAGCTTTCCTTTCTTGTGTTGGGAGAACTTTATCCTGTTTGAAGAAAACAGTCTGCAATAAAAATTTGCTTTAAGACCACTGTGGTAGGTAACCTCTAGGCCTGCTTTGGGACATCTCACTCATTCCTATCTTACTTGGGATTCCTTGTTTTACTTTTTCATTCAGCCAATGACCACGAGGCACATTCTTGTATCTTTCCGTCTGACTTTACAGGTCTGCTTCCTCACTACCAGGGGCCCAGCTTCCCAACCTGTCTTCTAGATACAAATTCTGCTGTTTCTTGCCTTCAAGGAGTTCAAGATCTAGTGGAGACAGTAGTCAAGTAAACATACAATTATAACATGGAATAAAAATGCCGTGACAGTAGGAAGCCAAGAAAGGCTGTGGAATCCAAGTCAAGCAAGCAAGAAGGGCAGATGGAGTGGGCTCAGTTAGAGGATGACAGGCAGAGTGAACAGAATTCTTGAAGGTGCAGAAACCAGAGACCACAAGTTGCCACACAGGAGCTGTAAAAGACGCAGTGGGTTGAAAGGTGGCCCAGTAGAAGGTTGGAGGCTGCCTGTACCTGGTTTTCCCTGCCAGCCTCAGGAGTCTACAGAAAATTCTATGGGCACTGGGGAGCCATTGGAGAGTTTTAGCATGGAATTGATAGCTCTGACTTGTGGTTAAGAATGTTCTTCATAGGTGCAGTGTGAAGGACATTGCAGGGATTAGACTAGAGGCGGCTAGGCCTGTTAGGAAGCTCCTACAATTGGTATGAGATGATGAGTCTGATCAAAATTGTTATGAGTTGCTCCAGAAGCATTGATGTTATGGCTAGTACTAACTATAGCCTAAACTGCAAACTGAATAAAAGGCTACATGGTTAAAGCAAAGGAAGCTTAAGAAAGAGCCAAGAGTTCTGGGTTTAACACTTGCTTGTATCACTGAGTCTTTCTGTGGCCTTGGGTGATCTTAAGCAATCTGTGTGCCTCTCTGGCAGTGCTGTCAATGTTAAAGGTACTTGGAATTGGCTTTTTTCCACTCTCAGCTCTGCCACATCTTTGCTGGGTGACCTTGAGTAAGTTGCTTAACCTCTCTGTGCCTCAGGTTCCTCATCTGTTAAATCACTGCCCTCCTTGAAGAGTTATTGTGAAGATTTAATGAGAGAATGAAGATACAGCACAGTGTTGGGTCGATATGAAGTACACAATAAAAACCGGAAGTTGGGGTGGTTGGTGGTAGTGTTGTTGATATTTTTATTTCTATATTTGCAAAATAAGGGGCCTAGACTCATTTATTTGTCAGATTCAAGAACCCATGAATCACTTACCATTATCTCCCAGGCCAGGAACCTGGGGACCAAGCTTCTGGACATAAAATTGAACTCTGCAATTCCCAGCCAAGAAGACTGGCTTAGGGCATCTCCAAATAATAAAAGAAATTGCCAGACAATGGGAGGCAAATTACCTTGTAGCGTGTTTAACAATATTAATGTGCCTTACTGATTCACACAAAGCCTGCCATGAACTCACTTGGAACAATTCTCAGGAGTGCTATAAAAATACACGGAAGTAGAACACTTGGTGGCTGGGTCAGAGTACACACACCATTGCATAAGAGAGGAAGTCATGCCACAATGCCTTAGGGCTTTATAAAGACAGTCTGCACCACTGAACACACTGGCACAGGGAAGAACGCAGTCCAGAAGTCCTTAAAAAAGTACCCATGCTGAACCACGCCCTCTGAAGTTAGGGCCACACAAGAACAAAATTCCACAACCCCAGCAGTGCTACCTAATGTCGCCTGGCTCCCCGAGGTAAGGCCTCCTGTGTAGAAAAGAGCTCGCACAGCAGGCCTGAGACTGCTCTTCCTAGAAAAACCTGCTGCAGGGTAAGCCCCAGGCTTGCATCTGGGAACTTGGATGTTGGAAGTGTTGCCACCATTCCCAGATCTAGTAAGAGTGACTCACTGTACCTAAACTGTGCAAACAGTGTGGTTTATGCTGTCTCAGTGTGGTTTATATCTGCTTTCTTTCTGGGAATCTGGAATTTTCTGCTTGCCAAGTAGAGAGTGCCTATGTGACCACCCCCCGATAAAAACCCTGGACTCCGAGTCTCTAATGAGTTTCCTTGTTAGACAAATTTCAGAAGAGTTGTCACAACTTGTTGCTGTGGGGATGAAGCGCACATCCCCTCACGGGACGTGAGGCTCTGCTGGAAGAGTTCTTTGGAGCTTGCCCGTGGTTTCCTCTGGACTTCACCCCTGAACCTTTTTCCTTTGCTGACTTAGCATTGTGTTCCACCACTGTGATCAGTCATAGCTGTGAGTACTACCTCATTCCTGTGCCAACGCCTGTGACTCATGCCAGTGAATTCTCCTACCTGAAGGTGGTGTTGGGAGACCCCAGTACACCTCCCTTGTCCTAAGGAAAACACTTAGCTCCCATTTTGGCTTGACTTGAACATTAGGTTTGCAGGTTTGTGGTGTTTTTTCCTCCTCCCCAAGTGATTCTCCCAGAGGAGCCTGGCTGACTCACTGGGAAAGAGGCTCTTGTGCCTCCAGACACCTGAGACTATTTTGTTCCCACAGCTAGCTTTCAGAATGAAATGAAACATGATGAAAGAGGAAACATCAATTACAAGCAACAGCCAGGCAAGTAAGGCTTTCAGAGCCTCCTGGGTTTCCCCTCAACCACCTTTGCAGTGAGGGGGCAGCCAAATGCTTGGGTTTAATTAGATGAAACATAAAGAAGTTAAATTTCTTTGTCTATTTGACCCCAGGCAGAAGCAGAGAAGTGAATGCACTCCCAATATCGTTCTTATTCAATCACAGTCCTGAGCCTTCCTCCTGCTGGAACATTCTTCTGAGAGGTTGCATAGCTGTGTTTATAGGGGACAGTGCATTTACGCAGACTTGAAATGATATTTTGCTCTCCTTTTTGCATATCCTCCGGTTGGCCGGAATGAAAAGGGCAAATTGTTTTCATTATCAGTCAAATCACTTCTGGCTGCTTGAGGTAGCAGGGGCCCCATCTGCAACATCAATTCTGGAATAACTCATTTATAGAATGGGAATAAGAACCCCTAGCTTGTAGATGAGACTGCCAGAAGGATGAAATGAGGTGTGTGAAGTCCCGAGCATGATGTCAGCATAGAGCAGGTGCTCAATAAATTTCAGGGTCTTCCCCTGTGAGTCAGAAATAGGGTGCTTCTAGTTTCACTTGTCTGGTTTGTTCACATCAGCTGTGCCACTCCAACATGCCCCTCCAAGTTTCCCCACCTCCCGTCTTGCTGGATCAGCTATCCCCAGCTCTCTGGCTGCAGCAACCACTGCCCCCACTGCACTAAGCTAAGCTTCCTTGAGATTTGATGGGACCGGGTTCCTTTCCCCATTTGGCTCAGCAAAGGCATTTTTCTTGGAGAAACTTTGTGAAATGAGAAAATTCTATATCAAAGAGGCAGGTTGTCCAGCTCTAATCGCTGGGACCTCCAGGGCATGGTGCAGGGGGAGTTGGCACCCACAGCCTGGGACACCTGGATACCAACGCCCCAGGCTGGAAAAGGTCCTTGGGCCCTCATCAGTCAGCAGCTGTGCTGGCTCTGATCAAACCAAACCAAACCAAACCAAACCAAACAATGACTCACAGCTCCCAATTTAAACAATGCAGCAGCATCTCATATTAGAGAAAAATTGGAAACAACCTCAGAGGCCCACATTAGGAAGATAGGACATCACAGGAGGCAGCTCCACACTGCTGTTAAACATCCTGGTGATGGAGAACTTCCAATAGCATAGAAAGGTACTTACAAATAAATAGTAAGCCAAAAAAGAGAGTATTAAACAGTATATATGGATGATCTTCAGAAAAAAGAGTGGATTTAGATGAAACATTAAAAGCGGCCTCTGGATGGAGTCTGGGTTTTGACTGTGTTCAGGCCGAAGTGTACCATCTATTAGCTAGGTAGCCTTAGGCCAGTCATTCAATCTCTCCCTTATTTGTAACATGGGGTTATCAGCATAATATCTGCCATGTGGGGCTGGTATATAAATGAGACAGATCATCTCTCACTCACAGAAGAATGTTTGTATGTGTAGCTTCATTATCAAATTTCTGTGCTGTGTTTTTTGTTTTTTTTTTCTAATGGAAGTCTGTTGCATTTATAGTTACTGAGATAAAGTGAGACAACAGCAAGAGTAAAAATGAAAAGAGCCGGGGGTGAGGGGACAAAACTCTAGGATTCAGAGATACCCATTTCATAGACATAATTGCCCGTTGTTTCTGCAGTGACAAAATGCACAGGGTCTTCCTGTAATCTCAGCCCTCTTCCACCAAAGTCTTGAGCCCTGCTATGCCTCCCCTTCTCCCCAACCAGAACTTATGTCATTTGACACAGTCTCTGCTCATCATTCCCTCCTGGTTTCCTTGAGAACGGGTCTCAGGCCACACCAGAGGCACCTGCCATGGGACATGCTTCTTTCTCTAAGAGCGCCTGGGTTCCCAGAGCAGCCTGCTAAGATGGCATTGGGGGGATTAACTGAAAGCACCAGAACTTGCTTTTGGGTTCTCTCTCTGTTGGTTCACTTGAATCTTCTTTGATCAGGTTCTAACATCTGTGGCTAATTGGGTAGCTCTACCCTTATAGAGAAAAACGTTGATTTTGCTTTTTATTACCATTTGTTTATCTGCCTTTAGGGAAGGAGCAGACAGGAGAAAATAATAGAATATATCATTTATGCTGGGAAATGTATGAGGAGTCAACTTAATTGCTCTACAGAAACCCTGGGCTTAAATACTAACACCACGGAGGACAAGAGTCTGTGTCTCCCCTCCCAAGAAGACAAAACATTGCTAACTCAAAAACCACTGGAAAGGTGAGTAATTTCTTATCAAAGCCAAGCCATTCAGTATTATTTGTGTGGCTGCCAGTGTTGTTTCAAATAAGTCCTAATTTATATTGGATGGTGTGGGGCCAATAAGTTAGACTCCTAAAGTTAAGTTCTCATTCATTCTTTCTCACTCCTTCCTTCTCTCACTCACTAATTCATTTAACAAACATTTTTTGAGTATTTTCCGTTTATAATATGCATTTGTGTAATGTAAATCTTATATATACAGTAGACAATTGTATAATAAAATTTGGCTGGCCTTTGTCCCTGGTTCTTGGGATGTAGCCTATGAATTCTTGGGATTTCTCGAGTTATTCATGGCAGACCTCTCAGAACCCCTTGATAGTGTATGTTAACAAGATAACTCAGGATGGGGGTTGGCCATGCCAGAAAGACCAGCCGTGTGATAGAGGGTCGGGGCTTTGAGCCGAGTGACATCAGCCCTACCTCCAGGGAAGAGAGGAGGACCAAAGATTGAGTTCAACCTTATGGCCAATGATTTGATCAATCACATCTACATGATGAAACCCCAATAAAAACTTGGAACACTGAAGCTTGGGTGAGCTTCCCTGGTAGACAACACTCTGTGGGAGGAGAGAGAACACCAGAGCTGGAATCCTTCCAGACCTTACCCTGTGATCTCTTCTTGTGGCTTATTCTGATTTGTATCCTTTTTGCTATAATAAAGCTGTAATTCTAAGCATAGCACTTCCTGAGTTCTGTGAGTCATTTGAGCAAATTATCAAACTGGAAAGGGTAGTGAGAACCCGCAAATGTGTTACCATATGCTCAGGGAACCCCTGAGCCTGTCACTGGCATCTGAAGTGAGGCCAGTCTTGTGAACGGCTGTGCTCTTAACCTGTGAAGTTTGGCCTAAATGGCTAGTTAGCATCAGGAGTCATGGCGAAGCTGTGTGCAAGGTACTTTAATAGACACCACAGAAACAAATGAACAGTGTTGTTTTGAGTAACACTTTGATCTGTACAATCCTGACTGCTATACTTTTGCTAAACCTCCAAGCATTTCCCCCAAGCTACAGGCCAGGAACTGAACAAGCAGGCACCAAGTTCACTGTCTATCCTTGTGATTAGCCCTGAACTGTCCCTCCCACCTCACCTTCTGTTCCCCCAACCACTGCATTCCATGTTTGCTTTTTAATTTTTATTTTCACTCATACCTCCTATTCAACACATTCATTATCTCAACTTTGGTCCTTTTTTCTTGGCGACTTTTCTTAATGTCCATCTGCCAGTGGTCATTCTGCCTAGGCTGACTGTTCTCTTGGGCTCACTGCAATGTGGGATCCTCCTACAATCATGGGAAATGCGTGAGTCCTGGGTCAGGAATCCATCCAGGTCCATCACCTCAATAGTTGCTTCTCATGGATCAGCTACTCTTGAACCCCACACCCTTTGGCTTGTTTTTTGTCTTGGTTGGGCCCTTTTGGATTGAAGTCTAGGCTCCATATTGTCTGCCCTGCCACAGACCTTGCATTTCTTTAGAACACTGCTTCCAGAATCTTCCTGTAGGCTCTGTGGACAACACCCATGAGCAACAGGAGCTTTGACTCATGCTTTGCCCAGGCACCATCATCCCACCCAGGCCTGTATCAGCCCTGTCTGCCCATTTCAGTCCCCAGAGAATGGCCCTTGGGGCTCAGAACCCCCCACTCCAGTCTGTGGGTCTCCATCCAGCCCTCAACAACTTCTCAGTTGAATTCTAGACACTGGGTGCTCACAGGTACCAAGAGGACATCTTTAAGCACAACTCTGGCAATCATCCCAGATGATTCTAGCAGTATAATGAAGCAGGTTCCAGGCACTGCAACATTTTCCTACTAAAGGTCAACTATTACAGTGGCATAAATCTGAAGCCATTTGGAAGGATTCAGATTAGCACATTTGCATGCATGACTGTCTGAAAATTCAGGCTACATTTCATTGGTATGCAAATTAGCCCTAAATTTGGCAGTCTTTTACAATAACTTCAGGATGATTTAGACAGACAGGTAGGTAGGTAGACGGATAGACAGAAAGATACAACTATGCCAGTTAGAGCTAGTCACTGGAAACAGAAAGGACAAAGCCTAGACAATCAGCAATACATGAACAAAAGAAAGGAGATTAGAAAGCAAACATCTTCAGGAAGATTTAGGTGCTCCTATTTAGATGCTATGCACCATAGGCTGTGGATTAATTATTCAGCCAGCCAGCCCTCTGCCCAGAGGTACTAATGACACAAGGAATCTACAAGAGCCTCCTCCCTTTCCTGAAACCTCTAGCACAGGGGTTAGTCAACAATTGGCCAGCAAGGGAAATCCTAGACCACCATCTGTTTCGTAAATAAAATGTTATTGGCACATACCCTTGCCCATTCATTTACATATCATCTATAACTGCTTTATCTCTACATAGCAGAGTTCAGTAGTTGCAACAGAGACCATATGGCCAACAAAGAAAAACCACGCAGTATCTGGACCTCCACAGAACATTTGCTGGACCTTTACAGAATGTTTGCTGATTCACAGAATGCAGCAGATCAGCCTAGTGGAACAGAAAGAAGGGATACTCGGGAATTAGACAGACCAGGGTCCAAGTCCCCATCTGTGAACATGGTGGAGGTGGTCCTAGAAGTTTTCCATAGGACAGACTCACAGCTGGCAATTTGTTTGAGAGTGAAGATACCTAAGGACTTGCCCTGGACTCACTTTAAATTTAAATTTATCCATTTGCTCATTTAGCAAATATTTTTTATAAATGCTTACAATGTGACAGACATTGTTCTAGGTGCTGGCACTGCAAAAGCAAAGAACTTTCTAAAGTGAAGGGAAGGAGGACAAGAAGTAAAGGAATACATCATATCTCAGGTAGTGTTAAATACCATGAGGAGAAATAAATTCGGTGAGGGCTAAAGCGTGATGGAGGGGCGCCATTTTGGATAGGCTGGTCAGGGAAGACATTTCTGAGGAGGGGACGTCTGAGCAGAGGCCAGAAGTAATCAAAGGAGGGTGCGCAGGAAAATCAGGGGAAGAGCATTGCAGCCAGCAGGAGCGGCACGCACAAAGGCCCCGAGGTTCCAGTGTGCAGTGTGTTTGCGGGGTAGCAAGTGGGGAGAAGGTTGCGTAAATGGAGAAGAGGGAGTGAGGGGCGAAATGATGATGACAGAGTGGTCACAAGGCCCCAGGTGCCGTGTAAGTCACCACGGTCTGGCTTGCTTTCTAGATATAGTGGGTTTTGAGTGGAGGGACAATATGATCTTCCTTCATTTGTCAAGGATCCCTTTGGCCTTTGGGTGGAGAATGAACTGTAGGAACCAGAGTGGAAACAGAGAAACCAGTTAGGGTTTGGTCTAGAGAATGAATAGAGCCTAGCTACTGTGGTGTTCATCTTGGTGATCAACGTGCCAGCACAGCACAGATAACCCTGATTTTCAACAGCTGAGGACAATAAGAACCTCTTGGCAGTTCATGCAAAGTCCAGTGTGTGTTTAATAGTTCTCTGCCACCTGGAGGAAGAAAGAACTGAAGATCTTTCTTCAGTGCTGCCATAACCAGGGATGCTGCCATAAACCAGGCCTCACGTGGCCTATCAGAACCTCTGTTCACATCCCATCCACCAAGCTGACCAAGGACCCTTGTGGATGCACGAGGTGCAGGTGTTCTCTTCCAAATGGGGCATGAAAAGTAGTCAGATCCTGGGGATTCTTGGAAAGTTGGGTGGCCAGGAGGCACATCCAGGTGATCGTGTTGAGGAGAGGCCAGTGGGAATTTTTAGGAAGTGTCCCACCCCTGAAACTTGGATGTATTGGCTTCCCTCAGCCTCAGTTTCCTCGCCTTTAAAAGGGGGTTAGTGATCGCTGCCTTGCAATATTGTAACAAGGATCCAGTGTGCACACAATTCTGAACCTGGGCCAAGTGCAGAGCTGGTGCCCAGAGGTGAGTTATTTTCATTTTCGGCATTACAGAAAGTTTCCAAATATCTGAGGAGAGAGGAGCACCGAGTGTTTTTAAGATTGAGGCTGGGTGGCAGCAGGGCCAACGGCAGCTACTGCATGGATTGTTCTAACGGTGCAAGCTGCCTGCCCTGAAGGTAAATGCCCACTGCCTGGAGTCTGTGCCCTGATCACCTGGGCCCCCAGTTATCCAACAGCTGGAGAGGTGAAGCTGGCTGGGTGGAGGACTTACAAGCCTGGGCTAGTGCCTTCCCATGGGGCAGCATCCACACACCACCCCCTGGTGGCAGCCTTTGTTCATCACCTCTGTGAGCAGATACCCTCCCCGCACTCCAAAGCAGCACTAATATCTGCACCTCTTCCGTTCCAAGGGTTTCTTTCTCCTTCTTGAGAGCCCAGAACCCCAGATGAAGCCTAGCTCTCACACCACAAACCCCTGCCAGGCTTGGGTCCTTCCAGCCTGTGTTAGATCCCATTCCTTAGAGTCTCTGCTCTGTTCCTGGTCTCCCTGGTTCTGGGGCTGCCTCACTCACCCGTTCCTAAGCCCACTGCAAGGGGAAGAGAGAATTCGAGGTGATCGCTGGACACTGGGCTGAGCTCCTGGACCCATGGCTGAGCATCACGTCTCCTTTCATTTCGCAGCGACCTCACAAGGGGCTGAACACCAGCCCTTTACAGAGGCACCTACGTGGGGAGCTGGGATTCTGTGCAGGCCTGCTCAGCTCACACTCAGGGCAGTTTCCACCTCGGGAGGGCCTCCCAGGGCGAGCCTTGGCCCTCAGGCTGCTCATAGCCTGGGTGGTGCTGGATCGTGCTCCTGTTCTCACCTCTGCAATCTTTCTGGTCTGGCTTCAGCTCCCCTTTCCAGCCTCTACTTCTCCACCCCCCTGGACCCCACATCCAGCTACCATTAGGTCTCCACCATTCCCAGAAAGCCTTGAGCTCTCTCTTTCAAGCCCCAGTGAGGCCCCACTGACCTCCCCAGGTAGAATAAAGTCCTTCAGCTGTCCTGTGGCTCCATGCAGCCTGCCTCACTGTCTGGTGATTATTTATTGAGCCTCTGTCACTGCTGCTGGTCTTGGAGCACCTCGAGGACATGGATGTGTGTCGTTTTCATCTTTCTACCCCAGATACAGCAAGGTCAACACCCAGGGAAGGGCGCTGAAGGATTGCCTGAACAGCTACCCCTCTCTTCTCACAAAGCAGCACAAGTAAACATAAAACATCAGGACCTTTAGGCAGAGCAGGAAGAGGTTACATGACCCCACACCCCATAGGGAGGGGAACAGTTTGGGGAGTGATTCTAGCTAATGATAAAGCCATCTTTGGTTTCTCGGTGAGATCAGGTCCTTTGTGAGGACTGCTCTACAAGAACCCCGAGGCAGGGAGGGGTCGGGACAGGATTCAGACAATCACAGGTGCCTACTTGTAACACGATGGCAGCATCATCCACCTTGTGCTTGAGCCCCTAGGGTTGTTGCAGTGAATCCTTGCCCTGTCTTTTGGTTGGTAGATGGACAGGTAAGCAGCCCTGGGCTTGCTGTGGCTCCTCCCATCTCCCCTTGTTCCTCTTTGCCTTCACTGATCATGCCAAACTCCCCCCATGGCTGGACTGTTGGCACCTGCCATTAGTGGTCAGGGGTAGGAAGGAGAGGCAGAGAGCATGGCATGGATCTTGGATTCAGACAGACCTGGGTTTGAATTCCAACACTGCCACCTCCCAGCTGTGTGATCCTGGGCAAGTTGCTTAAACTCTGAGCCTCTGTTTTTTGGTTCATGAAATGAAGGTAACATCAGTAATTAACTACCTTGAGCTGAATTGTGTCCCCTCCAAAAATGTTGCATGACATTTTTGTTGCAAGAATAGGGCATGTTGAAGCCCTAACCCCGATGTGATGGTATTTGGAGATGAGGCGTTTGGGAGGTTACTGGGGTTAGCGGAGGTCATGGGGGCGGCCTCATGGTGGGATGAGTGTCTTGCTCCCTTGCACTCTTCCTCCCTCTGCCATGTACAGATAGTGAGAAAGAGGCCATCTGCAAGCCAGAAGGAAGGTCCTCGCCAGACAACGAATCCACCGGCACTTTGATTTTGGATTTCCAGGTTGGAGAAGTATGGGAAAATAAATGTCTGTTGCTGAAGACCCCAGGCTGTGCTGTTTTGTTACAGCCAAAGACTCTGATGTCTCTGTATTTCTGAGAATGGAATGCGCCTGGCATGCAGTACGTTTTGGCAGAGTTGATGAGCTGGCCATCACAGTCTCTGCTCCTCTTCAAAGGCAGACAGCACATGCTGGGAAGTAGCTACCCAATTGGGGATGACACTTCCCAAGCCCCGGATCTGGGCAGATGGCTCAGTCCTGGACTCAAGGCCTCCTCGGGGTGCTTGCCCTGGGCTCCGCTAAAGTATGCATGACGAGCCATGGTCTCAAGGTTCAAAGGACACCAGGCTAAAAAGCACCTTGTGATGTCTCAAGACTGAACACCTTGCTGCGCATGCTGGCCACAGAGGTAGAGCTCCGATATCCCAAACAAGAAGTCTCATGGCCTAACACTGCCTGGCACAGAAAGGATCTGTTTTAAAAATGACTGAAAATGTGTCTGATGCCCGGGAAACCATAAGCCCGCCCAGGGCCAAACTCTGGCTCCACTTATTATGTGACTGTGGGCAAGTCAGTGAACAGCGTGCCTCAATTCCCTCATCTGTAAAATGGGGATAATGATGATCCATACCTCACAGGGCTGTCATGAGGGTGCAGTGAGCTGATTAATGCATGAAAAGTACATGGAGGAGGGCCGGCACCTCGTGCGGGCTTTTTCCATCTGTGCTGTTACTGATGCTGCCATAATATGTGTTACTCATCTTAAGAAAGGTAAAGGCCACCCTAGCTGTGTAGGTCTTCAGAAGTCCCCTCCTTTCCTGAAATGGAGAGAGGGCACGTTAAACTCTCTCTGTTTGGCTTACCATGGTCTTTCCCATTAAATACCTCTAAGCTCTAGCCCCTCCTGTCCTTCTCACTGACACCAAAGTTGCTTTTCTAAAAAACAGTAAGCATATTAAATAAGTAAATAAATAAGGAGGCACGTGTTCTCAGGACCTCCTGAGGTTGTGTCACGGTTAAAGAAAAATAAATTTTAATTAAAAAAATGTGAGTTGCAAAACCCCATCCCCATGAATCTGCCATGGCTCCCTAGTGCCCAAGACTAAAATCCTCCTCCTCAGCCTAAGATCTTAGGCCCTCTTCTTTTGACTCCATCCTGCTTTACCACCTCTTCTTTCATCCCAGCTCCCCATTCCCCCTAGGTACTGGCACACCACACGCTACTAACTTCCCAATATGCCACCATGCGGGCACAGCCAGGCCTTCGTGTGTGCTTCAGCTCCCCACCTCCCTTTGACACCTGTGGAAATTCTACACATCCCTCGTGGCTCAGCTCAAATACCACCTCTTCCAGGTTGTCTTCCCTGATCCCCAGAGGTGGACACATCATAAACTCTCAACAATGCTTGCTGAATGAATAAGTGAGTAATGGGATTGCTCCTTCCTCATGTTCCCACAGTCAGTGCTTGAACTCATATCATTCTATCCCAGGTGTAAGTTTCACATATCTCTGCTCCACAAGCCATGAGTGCAAAGGTTCTCCCCGCCCTCTCACCTGGATGTTTTGATGAACTTTCAAGATGAAACAAGAGGAGTCCAAATTCCTAGCCCTCTTTCAAAGACAAATATGGACAAGTCAGATCCCCATCTTGGGATGACATCACAATGACAAAATCAAAGATCACTGACTGTTGACAGTGCTTACTGAAGCCATCTAGGCCCCCTGGTTTTCAAACTGTTTTTAGCAACAGAACTGAACAATGTCAAATAATTAACAGACTTTTTAAACATAGAACTGACCTGCCCAAATAGTGCTTAGATCCCTGAGGCACCTCTGCAAAATTCCAGGGCTCCTGGGAACCTCTGAAACTCACTGACCCAGTCTTCCCCTATGTTTTCCACACAAGGATGTTGGACTCCCAAGCAAGGAAAAGCCTGGAAGGCACCCAGGGCTGTCCTTGGCCTGCTTCTTGTCTGCCCCCAAAACAGCTTGTGCTCCAAGAACCTGGAGCTCCCCGCATTTCCCCAGATGTGTCCTACATCCGTGTCCCCAAAACAGCCTGTGCTCCATGAACCTGGAGCTCCCCGCATTTCCCTAGATGTGTCCTACATCCCGGCCCCCATCCATCACTCCACCTTCCAAACTTGGTCAGGCATCACTTCCTGCAGGAAAGCTTCCCTCAAGCCTCCAACCTGCCCTTGCCTGTGGGTGGTGGTAGGTCAAAGCCAAAGCTAGCACCCACAGGATAGCATCTAAACCTTACAGCCTAGGTAGGCGGTACCCAACCTTTAACTGCAAACCAGAGGCACAATGTGAAGAGGGCCTGGGAGAATTGCACCTGGATCTGATTTCAGAGTAAAACACAAGCCAAAGATGGGTCTTATCCAGCAGATGCCTGAGTGGCCTCTGGTTGTAATTTAAAGTCAACAACACCAGGCCGGGCACAGTGGCTCAAGCCTATAATCCCAGCACTTTGGGAGGCCAAGGTGGGTGGATCGCTTGAGGCTGGGAGTTCCAGACCAGCCTGGCCTACATGGCGAAGCACCATCGTTACAAATACAAAAATTAGCCGGGTGTGGTGGTGCATGCCTGTAGCCCCAGTTACTCGGGAGGCTGAGGCAGGAGAATCACTTGAACCTGGGAGGCGGAGGTTGCAGTGAGCCGAGATTGCACCACTGCACTCCAGCCTGGTGACAGGGTGAGACTCCATCTCAAAGATAGATAGATAGATAGATAGATAGATAGATAGATAGATAGATAGATAGATAACAACAACAAAACAAATCAAGAAAATGTCCAAGTTTCCATGCATAAGGCCCCTCCTGCTTCTTTCCCCGGCATTAGGGGCCAGAGGATCGCCCCTGACCCCACCCCGGGACTTCCGAAGCCCCCTCTCATCTAGTCTCCCAACGTTCTCCCAGGACACCCACCCTGCAGCCGCAAGAACTGTCATCCCCCCGCCCCTGTCCCCGTGTCATCATTGTCTGTTTCTGTGCCTACCCTCTCCCCCCAGCGGGCGCTGGTCTCTGTCCCCGCTGTGTCCCGCGCCGCGAGCGCAACGGGAGGGGGCGCTGGAGCCCAGGGCCCTTGCGCACCCGAAGGTTTCCGAGGGGCCGCAGCGCCCTCTGCCGGGCCTTGGCGCGCACTCACCGGGGTGGGGGCGTTCACCACAGACAGATTGTAACCGTAGAGGAAGGAGGAGCCGAAGGCGCCCGCGAGGGAGGCCACGAGGAGCGAGCAGGACCAGTCCTGGGGGGAGAGGAAACCACGTCAGAGCCGGCAACGGGCGCGCAGCCAGGGCCGAGGGAAGACCTGGAACGTTCCCTCAGCTGGGGGAGGCCTTCGTGGGGAGAAGTCTTTGTCCTTGGCTGGGCTAGAGACAGAGAGAAGAGACGCAAGTTGGGGACCTGCAGATAGGGTTCCAGTCCAGGTCCGCGTGCGCAGGCCGGGCGCCCTCAGGTTTAGCGGCCACGCCCTTGCGTTCCTTCCGGGTTGCGTGAGGATCCCTGAAACGCAGACCTGAAACGCAGTTTTCAGCAGATGCTGTGGGCAGCTCCACGCGATCCTTTTAGCGAAGTTGGCGAGTGTCTGAACCAGACAGAAAAAAGCAAAGCCAGACTCCAAGCGCTATCAGCCAGGTGTGATTCTAAGCACTTTCTGCGCATTGTCTCTGAGTCCTTAGATCAGTGCTGTTATATCCTGTATTACAGGTGAGGAAAGAGGGGCACAGAGCGTGGCTGGTGCTGTCTAGGATGGGGACTGAAGTCCAGGTGGCCTGGCTGCAGTGCCCCTCTAGTCACCACTGCACTGTCCCCTGCTGACCCGTCACCTGAGTGCGTTGTCCAAGGGCCTGAGACTGCCGACAGCCACACAGATGTGCACACACGCTTACATGCACATACTGTTCCAGGCTGAGGCGTCAAACTACAGGGGCTGGTCCAAGCCTCGGGACAAGGACCTGCAGACATAGAGATGCAAGGTTTGGCACAGAGAACAGGGCGCCTGCCTTGGTGTTGTCCTGCCCTGCAGCCCCATCTAAGGACAGCCACCACCAGTACAGGGCCATAGGGCAGAAATACCTGGATCCCTGGCAAAGGCTGACAAGCTGGCATGAGCCAGGGCAGGAGGGACGGCTGTCCTCAGCTGGTCAGGGAATATGGGCCAAGTGGGCAGGGACCAGGTGCTCCGGAAGGCACCTTCTTTGCCATCATTTGACATATTTGTGAGTGTGTGTGTGTGTGTGTGTGTGTGTGTGTGTTGTAGGCGCCAGGCCCTGACAAAACTGTGGGGATGCAACAGTGAAGAAGACATATGGATCCATGGTTCAGGGACCCAAATCAGTCAAATCCCGTCTGGAAAGGAATGTGGGTCTCTTGATGGCCACTTGCCTGCTCTGCTCATCTCGTTTGTCTCCTCTAGTGCCACCAGCCACGAGATAGAGCTTTGGGGCTTTGAGCCAAGTGATATCAGCTTTACCTCCAGGGCCAGTCCCTTCAGCTTTAGGAGTCTGAGCAAGTGACTTGACTTTTCTGGGGCTCAGCTTGCCCACCTGTGAAATGGGATCTTAATAGCAGCACTGGCTGCATATGTTGTTGAAGAGCCTGCTGCAGAGGAGGTGCTCCGTAGAGTCTGCTGACCACATGCGGGGGCAAGAGGGAACATTTATAAGCCTTGGGGATGGGTGCTGCCAAGTGAAATGTAGGACCAGAATATTTTTCTGCAGTGAGAGGAGCTTGAGCTGAATGGGGATCCCGGATGGAACAGAATCACATTTCAGATGAAACGCCTGTTCTCTATCACTCTCTCTTTAAACCTATCCTCTGAGTCTCGGCACAGATACCACTTCTTCTGAGCCCCTGGGCTGTGCTGGGCATCGTTTCTGTGCTCTGTGCCTTCTTTGCTCCCAGCCCCGATGACCTTAGAGGACACAAACTCCTTCCTCGTCTGCACCCCATCAGATTGGGAGCACCTGGTGTGAAGTGCCCCTGCCAGAGGCTGGCGAAGGGCAGGTGGGGGCTGTCTTCTCCTGCCTCAGCTGTGCTCCCTGGAGCCCCCTGCCTGTGTGGCCCGCCTGTGCCCTCCACCCGCTCCCCACTCACTGCAGGGGCAGAGGGTGCCCACTGACCGACGGTGCTGCTGCCCGTGCCATGCCCTGGGGAGGGTAAGAAGAGGGACACCACCATGCAAGTGCGGGGCAGGGCAGCCTGCCACCATAGCCTCGTTCCATGTACACACCCAGTCTACCAGTGACGCTGTTGGCCCAGTCAGCTGGGGCTTGGAGAAAGCATGCCAAAGTCACACAGATGGAGAAGTGCAACTCAAACTGGGGCCTCCCTGCCTCAAAGCCCCAGATCCCCCGATCCCCCAGCTACACGCTGCCAGGCTGGGGCTGAGCACTGTCACACGGCTGCTACCCAGGCCTGCCTTCCCCACAGCCCTCCAGCCATGCAGAAAAGCTGTCCGTAGTTACCTTTCTTCTCCTCCCATCTGGCAGCCCGCTCCTCAGGTGGTCACACTCCAGCAGTGCCCTCCCTGGCCCTGGAGGCCCGGCGTGGCTTGTGTCATCTGCGAGGGGAGCTAGGCCCAGTTCCTTGGAATTCCTATTTTGTTTCCTTGCCATGGGTCTCAGTGACTCAGCTGATGGCTCGGCCCAGGGACCCCGGACTCTGCCAAGGCATCTCCGTGAATGAGGAGGCAGAGTCCACCGGAAGGAGGGTGGGAGTTCCTGACAGGAAGTGTGGCAATTTGATCATGCCTGAACAGGCAACAGGGCAACATTTTTTTCTCTGCTCCTAAGTTATCACAGCAACGAAACAGTCCAAAAAGGGAAATCTGTCCTCTCCAGGATTACCACCCAGGGGGTGGATTTTTTTTTTTTCTTAGCATCTTTTTATTTTTCTCTCTTAACAAAGCCTGGAGCAGGGTGACTGCCATTAACCTAGGATACCTCCCTAATGGTTGGAACAGAATGGAGAGGTGGCTGACTTTGACTCAGAAGCCTGAATACAGCTCTGCCCCTGACTCCTCCACTTTTTTTTTTTTTTTTTTTTTTTTGACCGAGTCTCGCTCTGTTGCCCGGGCTGGAGTGCCTTGATGCAGTCTCTGCTCACTGCAACCTCCGCACCTGGGTTCAAGCAATTCTTCTGCCTCAGCCTCCCAAGTAGCTGGGACTACAGGCGTGCACCACCATGTCCGGCTGATTTTTGTATTTTTAGTAGAGACTGTGTTTCACCATGTTGGCCAGGCTGGTCTTGAACTCCTTACCTCAGGTGATCTGCCTGCCTCAGCCTCCCAAAGTGCTGGAATTAGAGGCGTGAGCCACCACGTCCGGCCAACTCCTCCACTTTTTAACTGTGTATCCTCAGGCAAGTCACTTTATTCTCTGAGGTGCCACTTCTACCACTGCAAAATGGAATATTGACCCCACTCTGACTGTCCTGCAGACTTATTCTGAAGCTCAAATAGAAAACTCCAGCCCTGAGTGGCGTGCTGGAAATGAGTATGGGCTGTCCTGCAGCCTCGAACAAAGGCAAGGGCTGTGGGTTTGGAAGAAAAAGCATTCGCCTTTTAGTCATTACTCTGTCCTGCTCATTCAGCACTGGCTGAGGGGACATGTCCTATGTGCCAGCCCCAGGCTGGCTCAAGGACAGTACTGAGAAGGCAAGGGCCTCATGCACACCAGGAGGTTGTTCATCACATGGCCATGTTGCCTCAGACGCCAGAGAAGCACCTTCAATTTTGGCTGGAACAGTTTGCTCCCAGAAGCAGAGAGCAGTGCAGAGGTGGGGCCAGAGCCAGGGACAGGCTTGGTGAATGCAGAATGTCCAGGAGGCAAGGTAGGGCTCAGTCCACAAAAGAGAGACTGAAAAGTTAGCAAAGTATGTTTAGTAAAAAGCACACACTAAAATAAAAGGTGTGGAGTACGGCAGACATGCCAGGAACCTGGAATGTGAAACGCACACGGAAACATCCAGCCCCGAACTGCACGGTGGTGAGAATGTGGCTGCTCAAAGCAAGTGGGGAACCAAGACTTCCAAAGAGGAAAACCACCCTCAGGAGTTAGGCTGAGGATGTGCTGAGCACACCAGTCATTCAGTGCAATCGTCCTTCTGCATGTTAATCAGTCAGGCACGCCCCTGGGAGAAGTGGTATTTCTTGAACTGGATTTCAGCTATGCAGCCTGGTTTCCTCACTGAGTGGTGGGCCTAGAGCAGCATTCTGATGTGCAAATCTTAATTATAACATGAGCTAAAAAGGCAGAGGATTCCCCAGGACAGCTTGGAGGAGGCACCACTCCAATCTCAGCTGGATCTTGGAGACCCCCTGGAAGAGGCGGCTTCTGAGCAGACAGAGAAGGATATAGGGTGAGAGGGCAAGGAGCAAAGGCCTGCAGGCACAGATGCCTGCAGTGTGTGGAAGTGAAATTGTCAGTGAAGCATGGTTGGGGCCTGAAGTATAGGAGATGGGCCGAGGAGGGGCAGGGACAGCTGCATCCCTGTGCATGGAGGGCCCCTCTGCCCCTATGCTGTCCTGATAGGGACTGCATTTTCATCATCTCATTTACCCCTCCTCATCCCATTGCTGTGACTCCCCTCTCTATACCCTCCCTGTTTCCTCATCTGTAACAGTGGGGACCTCACCAGATTTTGCTAAAGCTCAAATTGGATCAGGTGACCCCTCATCCTGTTAAAAATTGCTTCGTAGTTCTCTGTTGGGATTGAAAACTCAAAAGGCACCAGAAATTAGGCAGTGGACATGAATGTGCAACTACAGTAAAAGTAAAAGAGAGCGGGGATGGGTCCCTCCCGAATCCAGATGGCAGCTAACCAGGGCTCCTGGTAGCCAGAGCACCTGCCTCACTTTCAGCTCATATTACACGTGCACAGGGCTTTCCCAACTGTGTTCACGTTCATGATATTATTTAGTCCTCAGAGGAACTATCAGACCTACATTTCGGGGCAACTGAAGTTCAGGGGGAGCATGGAGGAGCCCGCCTCCAAAGCGAGGGCCGGTTCCCCATTCCACAGGGCCATCGGCCCTGCACTCCGGGCGACTGCTAAGGAAGCGACTCCTATCACAGATGAAGTCATAAGACAAACATCCCCAGATGTTCTGGGCTGGGGCACGTTCTGCCTGCTCTGACACTCACTGGTTCCTTCATTCAGTCATCACTTGCCTGTCTTTATGAAGCTCCTACTCATTCAGGTTCTCCTGACCTTGCTCAGGCCCTCCGTTCTGACTGCCCTGAACTGTGCTCACCCTTCAGCGCTTAACTCCCTTGCCAACCTCTTCCCAGCAGCCTCCCCAACCTCTCGCTGCCTCTGTGTTCCACGTGCTGCTGCTCACATGTGCCTTCCCCTTTGCACGGGAGCTCACCGTGGGCAGGGATGGTGTGCGTCTCAATGGGCTGATTGTGTCCCCCCAGATTCACATGTTGAAGTCCTCACCCCCAGCACCTTACAATGTGACTGTATTTGGAGATAGGGTTTTTGAAGAGGTAATTAAGGTTAAATGAGGTCATATGCATGGGGCTGTATTCCAGTATGCCTGGTGTCCTTATAGGAAGAGGAAATGAGGACACAGACACACACAGAGGGAGGACCACGTGAGGACGCAGGGAGAAGGCAGCCACTTCTGCCAAGAAGGGAGGCTTCAGAAGGAACTAACCTGCTGACACTCTGAGCTTGGACTTCTGGTTTCCAAGACAGTGAGACAATACATTTCTGTTGTTTAACCTGCCCAGTCTATGGGACTTTGTCTTGGCAGCCCCAGCAAACCCACAGTGTCCTAAGCCTCTTTGTATTCCTAGACTTCCTCCAGCCTGGCTCAGGGACAGGGTCCAGTAGATAGGCATCACTTCTGGAACTGACCTTAAACTGTCCTCCGGATGGTTTCCTAAGGCTAAAAAGTTGTCTTGGACAACGTGGAAATTTTCTAGCAGGGAAGAGTTGGAAAAGAAGGGGGGTTTTCTCTTGAGTGTCATTTAAGCAGAATGTTTGAAATGACTACATCCCTTGCTTCATTACACCAAATACTTAGACAGTAGATCCTTGACTCACCTAATGTAAGCACCAAGAAAAGATATAGCGTCCACTTAGAGGGAACTGCTGTCTATTCGACATTATTCTTGCGTGGGGTCTTGGGTAACCTCAAACAGGTGACTGCACCCTTATTCTCCATTTCACACCTCTATGGGGACAATGATGTTCAGCTTGCCAATTTCACACTTTCTTGACAACTTGGTAAATGGACTTGTGTTGATCTCTGTCCTACCGAATATAGGTTTATTATAAATACAAATACATTTTCCCTGGAGTCACAGTAGCTTCCACACCCATCACAGGAGACGAGGCACAGATAATCCAAGGTTTAAGAAGGGCTCAAACCTGTACTAGCCACATAGCCTTGGACAAGTGGCTTCATCCCTTTCTGAGCTTCAGTTTATCACCTGTAAAATAGGCCAGTGATGCCTTCACCATGGTTTGATCCAGAGAGAACCATGTGAAGAGTCTCTCTTTAAATGGGAGCCCTGTGTAAAGGTCCAGCACAGACTAGGCACTCTCTGGCTGTTCTTGAATCAGGCTTAAAAAGAGGGTCTGATGAGTCCCAAGAAGAAAGAAAGTCATTCTATTAATAGGTGCTGAGGACTTCCTGGAGGAAGGGGCAGGTGGACTAAGCCTTGTGATGGATTAAGGGGGTGGGTTTTAGTGTATCATCTTTAATGATGATGACATAATCATTGTCAACCTCAATGTCCCCTTGTTGAGAAATGACCTTTGTAATGGAGACTTTTGCCCCAAGCCCAGAAAGTCACCAGCAGATCAGGACTGTCCATTTCACTCTTCTGAGCCTCACCCCATACACTCTACAATCCCCATGGCTCCTTCCCACAGAACTTGGCTTTCAGCTGCTGCTCACTCTTTTCTCTGCCCAGCTTCACCTTAACAGCCTCCCACTGATCCAGGGGAAGGGAGAACTACCCCCTGGGTGACCAGAATAGTCATATAAGGGAGACAGAAAAAAAAAAGGACTGACCAATTTCTTTTTCGCTGAATCACTTTCTTCGTCTTCTCCTCGGTCCTTTTTACTGAGCTTCATGGTTCACTTTTCAGGTTTTGAACTTTTGTTGTTATTGTTTCTGAGAAAGAGAAAAAGAGAGAAGCCATTAGACAGCTGCTTTCTCAGATGTGCAAGTCAGGGGAGGTGGCCAGGAGCAGCCTTTGAAAGGTTTGCTGTGAGGAGCTCTGGCTGGGATGCCAGGATGGGACAGAGCAGCATCCTCGCTTGGGCACCTCCCTGCTCTCCTCTGTCCTCAGTTCTCTGTTTTTGAGTGCAGGGCTTCCCACACTTGCCTTGTTGCTTATTAAATACAGGCTGCTCTCTGGAATATTTTCATTCAGATGGTAATTCTTATGATGAGGCACATTTTGAAAACACTAGGCTAGCTGTCTCTAAGATGTGAAAATAAAATCAGTGCAAATTAAAACAAAGTGCCAATCTCACCTGTCAAATTGGAAACAGTTGCCAAAATCATACCCTGAATCACTGGCATGCAGAAGTAGAACATTCCATAGCTTTTCTGGAGTTTGGAAATATGTTTCTAGAACCATAAAAATATTTCTGCCCTTTGGCCCGACTACTACACTTATAAAAATGCATTCTAAAGCACGAATAAAAATGTGCACAAAAAGTTAAGGTCAAGATGTTCATTGCAGCATTTTCCATGTCAGAAAAATGGTATTTCTAATAGGATAAAAAATATCTAGCAGAAAAATATGGATAAATTGCAATCCATCGATATGATGAAATCTCACGGAGTCCTTAAAAATTGTTATAGGCTTGGCACGGTAGCTCACGCCTGTAATGCCAGCACTTTGGGAGGCCGAGGCGGGCAGATCACGAGGTCAGGAGTTCAAGACCAGCCTAGCCAAGATGGTGAAACCCTGTCTCTACTAAAGATATAAAAAATTATCTGGGCATGGTGGCGCACACCTGTAATCCCAGCTACTCAGGAGGCTGAGGCAGGAGAATCGCTTGAAGCCAGGAGGTGGAGGTTGCAGTGAGCCGAGTTGCACAGTTGCACTCCGGCCTGGGTGACAGGGTGAGACTCCATCTCAAAAAAAAAAAATTATGTTATAGGAGAATATTTGATGTGAGGGGGAAATGCTCATAATAAATTCTTACTTGACAAGAAAAAGGAAGATATATAAACAAACATTATTCAACATTAAAAATAGATGCAATTATTAATAGATTCACAAAATATATGTACTTAAACTATGTTCACGTGTCTTTTTGCTTAAACCTAAAACATCATATTTATACATTAAATTATTTATTCAACAAATATTAAATGCCTCATATTCTAGGCTATGGGGATACAATTCTGAAGAAGGTACACCTTGCCCTGCCCTCATGGAGCTCAAATTTTAGGAGAAGAGGTAGTTTCAGAAGAGCAAACAGACTATGCATAGATGAGTGGAAATGGAGAGCCCTGGCCCAGCACAGGACAGGAGAGCAGCAGAGACCGGTCACGGAGATGAGCAGAGGACAGGTGCATATTTATGAGCATGGAAAATAGACTGTCAGGAATCCGACCAAACCATTAACAGCAGTTACTGCTTGGACGGGATATTCTAGCCAATTTTTATCTTATTATTTGTTTTCCTATAGTTTTCTGATATTTTGCAGTGAAAAAAAATACTTCTATAACTAAACAAGTTTTTTTAATTGCTTTAAATTAAGAAAACAAATTGATGTAAGATTTAAGCCCTTAAAGTCTAAGGTAGCCAAGTAGAGTTAAAATAATGCTTGAATGTCCTGCTTCCTAGGGCAGAAAATACAATTCTGGAAGAATATCCGTTTCTTACAGTATGATGGGCTCTGAGCTAATGATTTAGGCTCAGCTGGTCTGACAAGAATGATGGTTGCTGAACCACTGGGGCCAAACTTCACTGTGATGTTTGAGGCCCTGCAATGAGGGGCCAGCCCTTCCCCTCATATCTCAGCATGCATGTGAGGGGTGCACCAGCCTCTGGACCTCCACGTTCCGGAAGCCATGTGCTTCTCAGGCCTGCCTTCCATTGCATAGGCTGCACCATTGGTCTGGGATGTCTTTGCTCCTTTCTCTGTCTCACCTTAAAGGCTCACCTCCTCTGTCCATTTGTCCCTTCTGGAAATCTGAATCCCTCCTCCTGTGCATCCCACAGCATATCCATTAGCCCAGCAGGAACCAGAAGTTACGGGCTGACTGTTCTGTCATTTGTGTCCTTGCCACTGACTGGGACCTACTTGTAATGGTTCATTTTATGTGTTGAGTTGGCTAGGCTGTGGTGCCCAGTTGTCTGATCATACATCTGGAGAATGGTCCAGATATTGCTGTGAAGGTATTTTTTTCAATATGATTAATGTTTGCAATCAGCTGATGTCAAGTAAAGCAGCTGGCTCTCCATAATGTGGGTGAGCCTCACCCAATCAGTTAAAGACCTTAAGAGAAAAAGCTCAAGTCCCCCGAAGAGGAAGGATTTGGCCTCAAGACTGCAACACAGAAATTCTGCCTGTGTTTCCCAGCTTCAGACCAAGACTGCAGGCAACATCAGCCTTGCCAGAAGTTCTAGCCTGCTGGCCTGCCTTGTGAATTTTCGACTTACCAGCCCCCACAATTGCATGAGCCAATTTCTTAAAATAAATTTAACTAGATAGACAGACAGATAGGATGTGTGTGTGTGTGTGTGTGTGTGTGTGGTGTGTGCGTGCATGTGTATTTATTTATTCATCTTATTGGTTCTGTTTCTCTGGAGAACCCTGACTGATACACTCCTATACTCCTTACGCTCAAGGGCCATAACAGATTCATCTCTGCATCACAGTCTGACAGAGTTCCTGGCCAGAGGTAGGCAGGGTAAGCAGAAGAGATGGGGTGGAAGAGAAGAGAAGAGATCAGACAGAATGGAGTCAGGTGGGATGGGAGGGGACAAAGAAAGCCAGAATGACAGTAGTCATGGCCACCACCCTGCCCGCCTTGAGAGACTAACTCTTGTTCTAGTTTATGTGAATGACTGTCACTACATAACTCCAGGAACTGCCATCCTCACAGATGACATGGTAAATGTCCCCTTAGAAGTATGCAACATGGTGGCCTTATAGGTGCCTAAGGATGAAAGTTGTCTCCAGATTATTGAACAAGAGTCAGGATTTGAAAAGATGTGAGTGGAGCAGAAAGAGCAAGGCCATTAGAATCAAAGACCTGAGTCTCCCTCCTGGCTTTGCCACTGTGATCCAGGGCAAGTGACTTAACCTATAAGTTTATTTCCTTATCAGTCAATTGAAGATAGATATCATTCTCTCATATCATGATTGTTAAATGAGGGATACAGTATCTAAAAGATCCTGGGAGATGCCTGACAAATCCTTGTTACATCATTAATGGCAACTATCATTCACTGAGATAGAGAAGACACAGAAAGTAACAGATTTGCATGTGGGGGAAAATGAAGAGTTCTGGTTAGGAAATGTTGACCTAGAAATGTTTGTGGGACATCAAATCATACATATTGCTGGGGCAGTTGGAAATAGGAGTGGTGCTCAAGAAGTGGTCTGGGCTGGAGATAAATCAACTGGTATTTAATGCCATGGGGTTAGGTGAGGTCACCCATGAAAAGAGGGCAGAAGGAGAAACTTTCTAAGGAACTCCAACCTGGAAAGAAGCTAGAGATGGTAAATGGCAAAGGAGACTGAGTCAGAGAAACAGGGAGAGCAAGGTGTCAGGAGTGGAAAGACAAGAACTATAAGGAGATGTGAGTGAATATTAATCAGGGGTCACGTAAGAGGCATGATGGGCATCCATGGCACGTGGCCACATGGAGGTCCTTGGTGACTGTAACAAGGGTGCTTTGAGTGGAGTGGTTGGGGTCAGGCTGGAGAGCCTGCAAGAGGAGTCTGTGTATAGAAAGTCATCAGAGAAAGTTAACGTGAATAGGAGCAGAAGAGGTGATGGGGATGTGAATCAATGTGTGGGACATGGGTCAAAGTACAGCAAGGATTGCAGATGTGGAAGGGGTGAACATGGGGGACTTCCATCCAATGGCATCTGTATTGAGTCCAATGGTACCCACATGAAGGATGAGGAAAAGCAATCAACTGCAGGGGAAAGAAGGAGGGCGATGGTGGCAGGAGTGAGAAGCTGGGAAACAGCCACTGGGGAGTGTGGAGAGCTGTCTTAACAAGCCTGGTCAGGATGTGGGAAGGTGTTGAGGGCCTATTCCTGGCTCAGTAGTGGAGAAGACAGTTGGGGGGAAGATGGTGGGTGTCTGGAGCTAACACTTTAGATCAAGCTTGTCCAACCCTTGGCCCGAGGGCCACATGCAGCCCAGGACAGCTTTGAATGTGGCCCAACACAAATTCGTAAACTTTCTTAAAACATTATGAGATTTTTTGAGGAGTGATTTTTGTCTTTTAGCTCATCAGTTATCATTAGTGTATTTTATGTGTGGCCCAAGACAATTCTTCTGCTTCCAATGTGGCCCAGGGAAGCCAAAACATTGGACACTCCTGCTTTAGATTTGAGAAGAACTGAGGGAAGCTGTGATGTCAGCTGTGGTCCGAGCATGGCTTTCGTTGGGATATGCCATGTCCATCCCAAATTGGGACACCTAGAAACTGAGGTCAGAGCAGATGAGCAACCACAAATGTAGAGGAAGAAGTGAGTACAGAAACGGGGGGAAGGAGAAGAGAAGGCAATGAGGGGCATTTGCAAAGGATATTCCTGTAGGATGTGACTAGGAAAAGGTAACATGGCCACAGGGCGGGTGAAGAGTGCTCAGCAGACCCCAAATGATGAAGCCTCTGTGCTGGGAGAGAGGAGGCCGAGGACAAAGAGACACTTATGCATTCTTCCCGGAAATCATGTTGCAGATAGAGAGCATTGTCAGCTCCAGGAGGATGTGGGTGGTGGGTTGTCCTTCCTGGGTCACTGTCAACTTCCATCTTCTCCTACTCCTGATCGGAAAAAGCAGAGGGTTGTTCAATAAGAACCCACTGCCAGGGGAGCTGTATCCAGCAGAGGCTCAAAACTGTGTGCCTCACTCTTCAGAGATCACTACAGAGCTGAAGACACTTTCATTGTCCCTGGGATGTCGCAGTGGGAAACTGCCTGCCTGTGCAGTGCAAGGCCATGTACAGACAGTTTGCATCCCAGGCATGGACTCTGAAGCCATGGGTTCAAATCCCAGCTCTACAGCTTACTAGCTGTGTGATGGGGAAAATTACCTCACCTCTCTGTACCTCCATTTTTTAAGATTTCAAATGGAGGAAATAACAGGACCCACCTCAGTTGGCTGTTGTGAGGATCAAATGAGTTCATGTATGTGAAACACATAGCAAATGCTAAATGCACCCAAGCGATCCTCATCATCCCCAGAGACACAGAAACTAATAGCCTCTGTGGAACACAGAGAAGGTGCTCCTTGTTCATAAGCAGCTCGTGGAAGGGATGATGTCTTAAAACTGGTTTTAAGAAAAAAGGGGCTGGGTGCCATGGTTCACACCTATAATCCCAGTACTTTGGGAGGCCAAGGTGGGTGGATCACCTGAGGTCAGGAGTTCATGACCAGCCTGGCCAATATTGCAAAACCCCATCTCTACTAAAAATACAAAAATTAGCCAGGCATGGTGGCACACACCTGTAATCCCAGCTACTCGGGAGGCTGAGACAGGAGACACCTCTCTTGAACCCGAGAGGTGGATGTTGCAGTGAGCTGAGATCGCATCACTGCATTCCAGCCTGGGCAACAAAGCAAGATTCCATCTCAAAAAAAGAGAGAGAAAAAGGAGAGGGGCCCATTTGGTCTTTGACTAGAGAACCCTAAACTTCCTCAAAATAATTTTCTAAGGCTTAAATAAGATAATAAACAAATAAAATCCATAAGATGAAGCACAACCTCCGTGTATGGTGAGAGCTCTGAACATGCTAGCTCTCTGTCTTTCCCATCCACAGTAACAATACTAAAATCACTGCTATTCAAGACTAATGCTCTGCTGGTGCCCACAGGTGCAGTCATGCTGGTTCTTAAAAGATCAAAATGCTGTGCCTATTGGTGAATAGCCACCTCTCCAGGTCCCCTGAATGCCCATTTGCAGCCTAGGCAGCCCATGCCCCTTTCTGCAGGGCCTCCCCACAACCTAGCAGCTGCAAAGTTAATATCCAGTGCAGCAGAGGATGAGGACTCTGCTCCAGGCAATCTGACTGGCCCCTACCTAGGCTGCACCTGGGATTAAAGATTTAGAAAATGACTTTTGCTGCTGCTAATAAGACCTTGTGTCTGATGCTATGCTGGACCCATGTTAGAAAGAAAACAACCAAAGCTCGGAGAAGTAACTTCATCCACCCAACCTGTCACAGAGGTTGGATCTGAGCCCAGACAGCGGGAAGGCAGACCCTCACTCAGAAGCTGAAGTTGGGTAGAAGGACCAAGATGAAGAAAAGACACTGATGAGCGTCAGTGTACCCAAATGTCGGCAAACTGCGAACGTGGACTTGTTCTCCCAATCCTGGTTCATGCGAGCTGGAGATCACGCTTCCTTGAAGTGCGTGTAGTCGCTGCCTCGGACACTGTCCACTCTAAGATGTGGCACTTCAGGGCAAAGCCATGTGCGTCTGACAAGTCCCTGGCCAACAGCTCTGGACAGAGAACCCCACAACACACCCAGGGCCCCGAGTTCTCTGCTTCACACGTGGCTGTGATTTCATTCTTAATTTTCAGGGTTGTCTGCTGCCTTTGGCATGAAACTAAAGTAGATCCCAAAACAGGAAATTGAAAGTGAATGTAAAAAATAGAGCAGCTTTAAGGTAGGGGGAGAGAGAGAGAGAGGGAGTAAGGTGCAGGAGAGGAGGAAGAGGGGGAGGAAGGGAGGGAGAAAAGAAAGAAGGAAAGAAGGGAAGGAAGAGAAGAAAAAAGAGAAAGAAGAAGAGAGAGACAGGAAGAAAGAGGAAGAGAGGAGAGGGAGGAGGAGGAAGAAGGGAGAGAAGAAAGACAGAGAGAGAGGTAAAGGGAGAAAGGAAGGAATAACGGGAGTGGAGTGAGAAAGAAAAAAAATGATTACCAGATTATCAGACACTGGAATAATTACTGTAGCCATAATCACTCATAATCAACTTCGTTTTCTGGATTAACACTTGTCAGATACCACACTAAGCACTTTATGTGTGTATTCCCCCTTAATCTTCACCAGAATCCTGTAAAGTTGATTTCAAATCCCTCAGTTTTCAAATCTCTCATTCCTGCTGTTCTGTAACAATCTCGGTAATTCTTGAAATCCTCTTTGAAGCACACCCAGGTCTGTGAGAGTGACTGACCTGTCTCCCGGGGTTTCCCTTGCCTGTTCTAGTCTAAAGAGCAAGCGGAATACGTTTCATATATAGATGGGCTGTCAATGTAATCAGATGTAAATCCAGGAAATTGTCAAGGAAAGCAACATTGATTAAACTCCATCCAGCTGTTACTGTAAACATTTTCTAATGCCCATCTTGATAAGTGATTAATGGCTAACTATTGATGGCTAGTTCAGCTTATTACAAACATGCTCAGGTGTGCATCAGCATATTCTAGACTGGGAGTCTGAAGGCAGAAGCATGTCAGCAAAACCACTGCTGACTAATGGATTCACCTCAGCTTCACCTCCCTGGGGGTCAGATCCATTGTTTTTAACATGAGGATGTGCCCAGCTCAGGGCCCACCTGCCTGGTCTGAGGGGAGGATCAAGTAAGTGGCATGGAAGAGTGGTAAAGCAGGAACCAAGAAGTAGGTGGATTGAGTCCTACATCCAAATGAGCAGGACGAGAGGCTGGCGCTTGCTGCCTGGTCCATGCAGCAGGAAAGTCAGCTATGGGGAAATAGCTGATCACCATCACTCGCAAAATGCTATGCTCATGGTCACTGTCATTGTTAAATTCTATCAGTGCCTTGTTGCCCTCTTTCCCTAGCTCAAAGGGCTGCACACATCCGAGCTCTTCGCACTCTGCAGCAGCCTGAGAGAAAGGAGGGCTGAGTGTCAGGGAGATGGGATGGAAACAGGTGAAGGATCTGGGAGTGTTGCTGGGCAGCCCAGGGCAAGATCCAACCAGCCACGGGCTGAAAAGCCTCCTTTGGACCTGTGCAGTGAAAGAGGTGAGGGCATGGGAAGTGAAGGGCAGGGGGTTCTCTGGGAGGAGCACAGAAAGATGGGTACCATGGGAAAGGGAGGTTGTGCCAGCTCAGGCACAAGCTTAGGCCCTGGGTGACAGCACTCTCTCAGGAACCTGGAAAAGCTCACTCCAATTCCTTGGCACTGATTCAGAGCCGTCGGGAAGCCTTGTCATGGCTAATTCTGTTTCCCTGGTGTGCTGATGTTGACAAAGGGGTGGCCTGGAGCAGAAAGATCACCCAATCCCTGGGAGACATCTATGTGAAATGTTTTTATCAACCAACCTCCAACATCTGACACCACCTGAGCCCGGAAAGATGGCATTTCTGTGCCCAGGGTGATGTCAGCTGTGCTTAAGGAGATGCAAACACAGGGAGGTAGAGGCTGCCTGTGGGCGAAGGGATTGCTTTTCCAGGAAGTTCAAATCTTCCCTAAGTATCCAGCTAGTGCCCACACCCTTTATTCACATGGTCAACCAACCTCTTTCTTGAC
The DNA here is from genome assembly GCF_028885655.2 of Pongo abelii. Lineage (NCBI taxonomy): Eukaryota > Metazoa > Chordata > Mammalia > Primates > Hominidae > Pongo > Pongo abelii. The sequence goes on from NC_071988.2 coordinate 8,997,528, forward strand.
ATCTTTTTTAGGTGCAATAAGTTATTTTCAAAACAATTATGTAATCCTCTTATTTTATTCCCTTTAAGAAACCTTTGTCTTCCTTTACCTCCCTGAATATGCACATAGTATACTGTGGCATGTGGATTCTCACTGCAAGGCTATAACCCCAAATAAACATATATTTTTTTCTCAGAGCCTCTGTTATTTAGGTTGACAATAGTATACTATAATGACTAACTGGAATTGATGTGAGACTTCCAGGTCCAAATCCCAGCCTGCCCCTCCCCAGCCTTGCCACAGCAGGCAAGTCACTCCCCTGCAAAGTGGGGACAAGGGGTATTCACCTCGAGGTCATGTTGTTCAGATCAAAGGAGACGCTGTCCTTTGATTGCCTGCCACACAGCAATTGCTCAGTAATATTTGCTGCTGCTGCGATTGTTGGGAAATCTCTTTATCATTATTTTAATTTTTGTTTATTGATTTATTTTCAAATGTTTATGGAGCACCATGTGCCTAACATTGTCCCTAGATACTAAAAAGGCCACAAAGAAGAGCAAAGCTAATATTTCTATCTGGTAATTCACAAGCTAGCCTAAAGGAGGAGTTGATGGAAGGGACCTACATTTAGGAAGCACCCACTAAATGCCAGACACATGTTGTGCACAGCCTCATTGAATCCTAGAGCAGCCCACCGACCTAGCGAGGCTTTGTTATCTCTATTCAATGGCCTAGGATACTGAGGTTCAAGAGGTTATACCACTTGCCCAAAAGCACCATGTCTGTGGGTGAGAGTCGAGGTTTAAAGAGAGTCTTCTGCTCATATCTTTCTCCTCCCCATACCCCATTTATGCTGCTCTATGGGAGGGCCCCTCACTAGGAGGGGACGAGCTCACCAGAGTGAGCCTCAGAGCCTTAGTGTCAGAGATCTTTCTCTTTTTCCTTCGGACGGTCCAGCATCCAAGTAGACACCTCATTCTGGAGCATCCCCCATTTTGAGGGTCTTGTGTCCCCCTCACCTTCCAAAAATTTCCCCCCAGCAATGATCCCATTCCTCTTCTGCATCATCAATTTCTTTCCCTGTATTGGATCTCCCCAGGCTATGTACAAAAATGTCCTAGTGTCACCCATATTTAAAAAATAAAAAATCAACTAAAAGTTGTTGGCATGGATGTGGAGAAATTGGAACCCTTGTATAGGATTCTCTTTGCTAGTGGAAATGTGAAATGGTTTAGCCACTGTGGGAAATAGTTTTTTTGTTTCTCTAAACATAAAATCACCACATGACCCAGCAATTCCACCACTACATTGATGCCCAAGAGGACTGAAAGCAGCTGCTCAAAGAAAAACTTGTGCACGAATGTTCACAGCAATGATATTCCAACGGCCGAGAGGTGGAAACAGCCCAAGTGTCCTCCATTGAATGAATGAATAAGCAAAATGTGGTCTATCCATATAGCGGAAAATTACTCAGCAATAAACAGAAGTGAAGCGCTGATACAGGCCACAACACGAATGCACCTTGAAAACATTCTGCCATCTGAAAGAACCCAGACACAGGCTGGGCACGGTGGCTCATGCCTGTAATCCCAGCACGTTGGGAGGCCGAGGCAGGTGGATCACCTGAGGTTGGGAGTTTGAGACCAGCCTGGCCAACATGGTGAAACCCTGTCTCTACTAAAAATACAAAAATTAGCTGGGTGTGCTAACAGCCACCTGTAATCCCAGCTACTCAGGAAGCTGAGGCAGGAGAATTGCTTGAACCCAGGAGGCAGAGGTTGCAGTGGGCTGAGATCTTGCCACTGCACTCCAGCCTGGTCAACAGAGTGAAACTCCTTCTCAGAAAAAAAAAAAAAAAGAACCCAGACACAAAAAGCCACATCTTTTATATGAAATGTCCAGAATTGGCAAATCCGTGGAGACAGAAGGCAGATCAGCGGTGGCCCAGGACTGGGGGAAGGGGCAGTGGCTGCAGCAGCCTCACAGATAAGCAGCAGTTGCCCTTGGGAGTGATGGAAATGTTTTGGAACTGGATGGAAATGGTGGTTGTACAACAATGTGAATGTAGTAAATGCTGCTGAATTGTTTACTTTAAAATGGTTAATTTTACCCTATGTGATTTTACCTCATTTTAGAAAAAAAAGTGTCTTTGATCCCGTTGCCTCCTGTTAACCACCCCATTTCCCTGCTCCCTGTTACAGCAAAACGATCCCAAAGAGAACTCACTTCGCCAGCTTCCATTCTCCCCTCAGCACCGCACCATTAAAATTGCTCTGAATGAGCTCATCAACAAGCCACATCTTGCCACAGCCAACATTCAATTTCCTACAACCTCCCGGCATCTTCAGTGAGGTTGACCTCTCCTCTTGGTGGTGCGGTGGTGCCATGGAGCTTCTAACACAGTGATGGCAGCTTCTGTTGCAGTGGTGGCAGCCTTCTGAGTCTGGGGCATTGGGGCCGAGTGTCCTTTGGTAATGGGGGTAGAACTGCCTACCCAGGCATTTTTTTTTTATTGATACATATTAGATGTACACATTTGGGAGGTACATGTGACAAGTTGATACATTCGTATAATCAAAATCAGGGTAATTAGGACAGTCATCACATTAAATCTTTATCTTTACACTAGAAGCATTCAAATTCTCCTCTATAGTTATATATAACTATAGTTACCCTGCTGATCTACGGAACACCACGCTTTATTTCTTCCATCTGTTGTATCCATGAATCCACCTCTCTTCCGGGCTGTTTTCTGCACACTTCCAGAGCCTGGATCTCCCCATTGATTTGCTCACGAGCCTCCCATTAAATTCCCTTTCTGCCTGGGCCCCTCCAGGAGGGTTTCTGCTGCTTTGACCAGGAACCCAGCTGCCCAAGCAGCCCCTTCGAGCTGCCGCACCAGGCCACTCTACCCTCAGCTCCCTCATCTGGTTGATCAGGGGTCCCACAGGACCAAGCAATTTCACAGTGGGTCAGTCCTGACATGGATTTGACAACTTGGGTAAAGAAATGATTGTGAGTAACGTGACTCCCTTTTCATGAGAAAAGCCCATAAATGCGAATGCAGCACTCGAAGTCCCCTCAGAATTTCAGTGGTTGAAAAGTGGAGCTGGATGTTCTAAGACTCAGACCCTCATCCTGGCTCCTCGTTTGGTTTAAGAAGGAAGAACAAGGCCTTGACACCCACATTGGCTGAGGTTCCAACCCTGGGTCTGCCCCCAGCCAGCTGTGTGAGCTCAGGCGACTGAGTTAACCTCTCTGAGCTCAGCTTCCCTACCTGCATCACGGGAAGGACAACATTATCCCTGCATAGAGACCAATAATAATGCATGGACATCATACACAGCACCTAGCAGAGACTTCTAAATTGTAGAGACTTTTAATATCCATAAGTCATGGTGCCTTCTAGGAAAGGGGGCGGTTACTTACCATTCTGCAATCTGTCTAAACTGAACCTTCCTGCAAGATGCAGCCCAGGGAACACTCTTGCCAAAGGCACCCTGGCATTAGGTCGGGGGGCTGCCTCTGCCTCCTTCCTGTCCTAGGGAACCTGCTGGATGGGCTCAGAGAAGCGTTGCCTCCCAAGCACTAATCACAGGGCTTCCCCCACAGCACACCCAGCACTCCCAGCATTGCAGCCTCTGTCCTCACCACCCTGGGGTGAAGCTTCAGCCCAATCCCTTCCAGTCTTCAAAGTCCAAAGCACTAATCACAGAGCTTCCCCCACAGCACACCCAGTGCTCCCAGCACTGCAGTCTCTGTGCTTCTCACTGACCTGGGGTGAAGCTTCAGCTCAATCCCTTCCAGTCATCCAAGTCCAAATGACTGATGACATCCTCAGAGGGCTGACATCTGCCCAGTCTCCTCTATTGGACAGATCCACATGGTGTCTCTGTTTTTCCTGGGGGTGGTGTTGACCTTTGTAACATGAGCGGCTCCTGAATGCCTTCCAGAGGACTAGGACGAGGTTGGCTGATGAGGACATAGATTTTCTAGGCTCAACTCTTGGAATTCTCATTTAATGGATCTGAGATGGGGCAGGACATCTGAATTTCACCAAGCACCAATCTGCCCTGTCCCCGATGCACAGTCTCCAACCAAACCATTGGCTTCTCAGTGCCTCCCAGACTCTAGCCTCGGCTTGCCACCTTGATGATGGGATGCCTTAGGTAGCTTTAGCTATCCTTTTACTTGGTTATGTCCTAAGCCAGGGGTTCTTACCCTGGCTGTTCATTAATGTATAAATGTACAATGTATAAAATCCCAAAGCCAGGCTCCTCTTTGGACGAGAGGATTTTTTTTTATATTTTATTATTTTATTTTATTTTATTTTATTTTATTTTATATTTTATTTTATTTTATTTTATTTTATTTTATTTTATTTTATTTTATTTTATTTTATTTTATTTTTGAGATAGAGTTTTGCTCTTGTTGCCCAGGCTGGAGTGCAATGGCACAATCTCATCTAACTGCAACCTCTGCCTTCCGGGTTCCAGTGATTCTCCTGCCTCAGCCTCCCGAGTAGCTGGGTTTATAGGCACCCGCCACCATGCCTGGCTAATTTTTGTTTTTGTTTTTGTTTTTTTAGTAGAGATGGGGTTTCGCGATGTTGGCCAGGATGGTCTCGAACTCCTGACCTCAGGTGATCTACCCGCCTCAGCCTCCCAAAGTGCTGGGATTACAAGTGTGAGCCACCGTGCCTGGCAGAGAGAATTTTTTTTTAAAGCTCCTTGGGCAGTTGCAAGGTGTGGTGCTGTTTAAAGTAACCACTATCTTAAGTAATGATATGCATGAAATCTAATGGTAAAATATATACATAAAAACCCATGCATATATATGAATACCCAAAACGTGTTCATGTCTATCAAAGGGAACAAAGTCTCCATTAGACAGGAGGATAAGTTTTCCTAATCTATTGTACAGTATGATGAGCACAGTTAATAATAATATATATTTCAAAATTGCTACAAGACTAGATTTTAAATGTTCTTACTACAGAAAACTGGTAAGTAGGTGAGGGGATGGGTTAGCTTGATGGAATCATTCTATGTTGTATCTAGATACCAAAAGATCACATTGTACCACATACATATATACAAGTATTTGTCAATCAAAAATAAATCAATCGATAAAATACTCTGTATGATACTGTAATGGTAAACAAAAGTAATTATGCCTTTGTCGAAACCCACAGAATGTACAATACCAAGAGTGAACCCTAATGTACAAAAGGACCTTTGGGTAATTTGGATGTGTCAATATAGGTCCCTTTTACTTGTAATAAATGCAGCATCCTAGGGGGATGTTGCTCAGGGTGGGGGTGATAGGCCATTCAAGTGTGTGGGTATGGGGGGCATGTGGGAAATCTCTGTACCTTCCTCATAATTTTTCTATGAACCTATCGTAAAGCTCCTCTAAATACAAAAACAAAAACGTGCTCATCCACAACCAACCAAAAGTCATCCTGGCTTTCGTGTTTTGAGAAACTCTAAACTAGATGCTAAAAGGCCTTTCCCATCTTTCTGGTCCAAATCTAGGAAATGACAGGATTCTTCTTATCGAGCCCCTCTTATGTATTAGACCCCACCAGGCCACTTTGCATGTGTGATGGCATGGCGCCTAACAGCAGCCCTCAGCAGAGGTCATGATCAGCCCTATTCCATAGACCTGGAAACTGGGGCTTAGGGGCTCCCAAAGCTGACTCTTCTAAAACTAAGAAGTTAGCTGCAGAGAACTCAACCCCAGCTGCACGCCTCTGCTTTCTATCATGTCAGGTGCAGAAAAGTGAGTGGCCCTGCCTTTCAGGGGGCTTAGATTGAGGAGCTGGGATTCCATTTGTGTTACTGGTTTGTAACATCAGCTAAGCAGAGGCCTTCCAAAGGACTGGCACCAGGGACCAAGAATGCTCAGATGAGCACGTCACTCTGCAGACAGTCCAGATTTAGCACTGTCACCCATGCCATTCCCTCCCTCTGATTTCTTCCAACATGAGACACAAAAGGATAGAGTTTCACTCATATAAGAGAGGCCCGGCTTTAATAATCAGCACTGTAATGATCAGAGTTTTCATTATTCAATTGTTTGCATGGCTAACAGGCTGGCCCATGACCTTTCATTCCCGGCAAAGCCTAATTACATGAAAGTGCCACACAGTTTGAAAACAGGCTGCATTATTTACTGATCCAATCTAATTAGCTTGCAATTCCCAGACCAGCTGTAGATCAATGAGATGCATTGTGTGTTCTCCCACGTGGGTAAGGAGGCCTGTCTGCTCCTGGGCAGCCCAAGACAGCTCTGTAGTCAGAAGATGAGTCTTTGATGGCTTCCAAAGCATCGTATTAATGGGCACAGTAAGATGCTAGAGGGGATCCCCCAAATCTATTTTATTTTTAAACAGAAAAGAGTGAAGGTTTCTGCTTATGAAATTCTGGAAAGTTAGTCCTAGCCAGGAAGGGGCCGGAGGACTCCTGTTGCAGAACTCCTGCCTTGTGGAAATCAGGAAACCGAGACTCAGAGTGAAGCAGCCGGTTAGCAGAGCTGGAGAAGGATGTCACATGTTCTGAGACTGACCCTATTCTCAATCCTGAGCACTGTAAATACTGTGCCGATTAAGATTTAGCCACTGTCCCCTGGGAATGCACTGGGAACGAGGGTCACCAAGAGGTCACAGGCATAAAAAGAACATTCCTGCATATTGTTATTTGTGCTCTGACAGAGGCAAAACAGTGCGCTGGAAAGGAGGCAGCATGTTTGTTTTAACTTCACTCATTCATGCGTTCACTTATTCATTCGATGGTGTATATTGAGCACCTACCTTGTGTCAGGCCCACCCTATTCTAGGCATTATGGACCCAGAGCCAACAAGGCGGGGAAAGTCCCACCTCCAGCTCCTCACACAAAGTGGGGCATCAGACTAATTAACCACACACTTAAATTGACGTTCAGGTACCATTATAGCAAACTCTAGAAAGTGGTGTAAGGTGATGAGAGAGGCAATATCAGGAAATTCTGATGTGATGGGAGGAGTGGGAATTAACTGAACACGTGTAGATGTGGGGTTGTGGGTTGGGTGGGGGTCCAGGCAGAAGGAGCAGCAAGAGTCAGGGCTGGAAAGAGCTTGTGTGTGAGGGTTTGAAGGACTGGTGTGGTGGGGTTTTCAAGGCCTGCCTTGTGATGAGGTTAGGAATGTGGGACTGCAGCCTAAGAGCCATGGGAAATCTAGATGGTTTCTGTGTTTGGGCAAGGGGGTTGGAGGATGATCGGGGGAGCTCTTTACAAAGATCTCTGTGGTAGCTGCGGGCTGCTGGGCTGTCAGGGTTAGGGAGAATGGGGGGATGGTGACAAGGTGGAAGCAGAAACCAAATTTGGCCCACATAAAAGATGATGCTTATACCAAGTCAAGGCTACTAATAGTAAACTAATCCAAGGATCATAGGAGACAAGCCCTGCCAAGTCCTTCATGCACACAGTCCCTGGCCATGGTCGACAGGAGACCTGTGTAGCTGCTGTCATTACCCAGCCCGTGCAGCTCTCACACCCTGCTGGACAGGTGACGTTTATCCTCTTTCAAAACTCTCCAGGAAGTATCTTGTGGGAAAGTAGTGAACTTTGGCTTCAATGGCATGGTGAGGTTACAGTTCTGATGACCTAACCATGACCATGGGCAAGTTATGTAACTAAGATGAGTCACCAATTCTTTGTTCATAAAGAAAAATTTGAGTCTCTCTTTGCAGGTCGAGTGCTGCAGTTAAAAAGATGCATGTAAAGCCGGGCACTGCCGAGCTGTTCACTAAACCTTAGTCCTCCCCAAAACCCCACCTATGCGCAGACTCCTCCCTCATCCCTTTCACTTGCTGAGGAGTCTCTGAGGGTCTAACTCAATTTCCTCCTTTTGTCCAGGGCTCCATGAAAATCAAATTTCTGCTCTTAATGGCTTATTATCACTCACTCGAGAGTGTTATGTGGGATTGTGTTACAGGAAAGAACTAAGGTTGTTTGTCTTGCAACAGATGAGATAAGTAAGTTAGAGCTTCGGTATGTCACCCCCACTGTCTATCAGCCTGGCTGCTTCCCACCTTCCTGTCTCCACTGGAGGCTCATCTATCTACTCCCAGGCGGCTTCCTTCTGACTCAGATGGCTTCCCGGCAGCCGAAGCATGAATCTAGAACACCCTCCTCCCCCCCTCTCTGCTTCTGTGAACACACTCACCCCTCAAAACTTAGCCTCGGTCTTGCCTTTTCCAAGAAATCTTCAAAATCTACCCAGAAATCTTCTGGATGAGGAACAGTGTTTGATAAACACTGGGCTAAGCTATCCCAGCCTGGCTTCCTCTGAGCATCTGGCCCGCTTAAAATATGTATGTGGGACAAGCAGCTGTGTGGCTGAAGTCTTGCTCCATGTCTCAGGGGCAGACTTCCGTGTTAGTTACCCCAATACAGCCACTCTCTGCTTCAGTGAGCAAGCTCTCTGCACTCGCCCGCTTACCCACTCACTCAGCAACACCTGCAGCTGCCTGGCCGACCTGGGTGGGGCTGGGGACGCCGAGGTGGGAAACGGGTCTGGCTGTGCTTGTGGACTACCATCCTGGTAGTGGTGTCTGAAATCCAGGGTGAGGGCCACCCAAACTGTTCCCTTAAAGAACCACATGGGCCCTGTGTCCTTAAGCCCCAGGGCTAATGTCATCCCAAGCCCTTCTGCCCCGCAGAGCTTTCCGCCCTCTTCAAGGGATTCCCCCGCCAGCCCCTTTTCTCCTACTCTGTCCCCGGGGATGTTTTTCTCTTACTGACTCTCTCCCCTCGGCAGCACCCCCAGCACGCACCAATCTACCCTGATCTGAGCCAGTCCTGACATATACACCACAGAACGTCCCCTGCTGGATCAGCTTCCTACATCCCCTTGGGGGAATCAAAAGAAGAAAAGTAACAAATCTGGAGAACTATTACTATTTCATGATTCAAAAGAAATAAGAAAAGTATGGAGTCAAACTGAAGCAGACATTCAATACACATTTTTCCAGGTTTTAATCATTTCATTAATTAAACCCCGTACATGAGCACACGCACACAAGGAGCTGATGGACACAGAGACACGCCCTGCAGCCCTCCTGTGACCCCGCACTTGTCAGCCAGGAATGTCCTGGCTCACCTGCAGTTTCGGGGTCCCCTGGAGGATCAGCATGGAATCAGTTTCTGGCAAAGCCAAGGCCACAGCCGTGGAGTTTGCCTTGGGAGATGGTGAGAGGGACTGTGGCCAGAACTCTCACTTGGCATTTTCTGCCAAGTGCATCCTTACAGCCAAGACAAGGGCATCCTTACAGCCCTTGTCTTCATACCAGGGCAGCTGGAGCCTGTTGTGAGCAGTGCAAGACTCGGGGCCAGGCTCCCTAAGTTCCGATCCTGCCTCCTCCCTTTGTTCACTGTGGTGTGAGGCAAATCCCTTCCCCTCATGGGGCTTCTGTGTCCTCATCCATAAGCAGGTCTGCAGACAATGATGCCAGCCTCATAGGAGTGTTATGAGGATTGAAACAGTAGGTACACAGCTCCTAGAACAGCACCTGGCACTAGAAATGTTTGATCATCAGTGGGGGAATCAAGGCTCAGAGAGGTGAAACTACTAGCCCAAAGCCACACAGCAAGAAAGAAGCAGGATGACATGTGAGCCAAGCCCCCTCTGCCACACTAGCTCTGGAGGCCATTGGCTCTCAGGTGATGGGTTTTCTTTGTACCTGGACATGGGGGTCAGGAAAGCTCCAGTGTAGCTTCTGACCTTTGACCTGAAGGAATCTGGGATCTCTCAGATGGGGAGTCTGCCATCAGTCTCAGCAAAAACACTACCAATCAACAATTCCATCGCTGATGTCTGAAACACTCTGGTGCAGGACGTTTCACCCTCTCTGGTTTTGTCGAGTTGGCCCCCTCCTGGTAGAACACTGCCAACCTGCAGGTTTCCGAGGGCCAAGTCCTGGTAGTACTGAGAGTTGACCTGCTACGCTGCATCCTAGGCACCCAGTCTGGGCTCGGGCTGCTGTGTCACCAAAAACCCTGGTCTTTGTACCATTGGGTACAAAGAACACTTCTCAACAGAAGCAGAGCGAAGTCCTCTTTCCCTCGATGACACCCTTGGCCTGGTGCCAGCCCTTCTGTTCACTCTCAGATCAGGGATACTCTGGCCTCTTGGGGGACGTAAGATGTTCAGGAGCTCATCCTGGGCCACCCGGAGGCGTCCCAGCTCCTCTCAATGCTGGTTGCTTGGCACTGAGCCATAACTGAACCATTCCAGACTTCGCCTTCTGCATCTCTAAGGTGGAATAAGGGCAATGAACCCCACCTCATGGGCTGGCTGGAGGGATACCTGCATGGATCCTGGGTGTGATGGTTAATTTCAGGTGCCTGAATTAAAGAATCCCTAGAGAGCTGGTCAAGCTTCACTTTGGGGTGTGTCTGTGAGGGTGTTTCTGGAGGAGACTGGTGTGGGAGTCTGTGGACTGAAAGCGGCAGATCTGCCCTCCAGTGGGGGCAGGCACCATCCAATTGACTGGTTGTCTAGAGCAAACAAAATGGGCAGAAAAAAAAAGGCAGGTTTTTTTGTTTGTTTTGTTTTATTTTGTTTCTCTCTCTGTCTCTCTCCTGGAGCTGGGATACTCTTCTTCTCCTGCTCTTGAACATCAGAACTCCAAGCTCCCTGACCTTTGGACTTCAGGACTCGCACCAGCGCCCCATCCACTGCTCTGGTACTCAGGCCTTTGGCGTCAGACTGAGAATTACCATTGGCTCTCCTGGTGCTGAAGCTTCTGGATTTGGACTGAGAAGTGCTGCCAGCATCCCAGGGTCTCCAGCTTGCAGATGGCCTGTCATGGGACTTCTCAGCCTCCATAATCACGTGAGCCAATTCCCATAATAAATCCCATCCATCCATCCATCCATCTAGCTAGTTAGCTGTCCATGTCCTGTGTATATAGACAGATTATAACACATATTCTGTCTCCCTGGAGAACCCTGACTAAACTACACTTGAGAAGGCCCAGTTCCACCCCTTTGGGCTTGGGTTCCATCACTTGCAAATTGTGTGACCCCATATGCATTTCCTTAAACCTGAGCCTCAGTTTCCTCATTTGTGAAATTGACCAAAAAAACAGGATAACTAAGTCCCAGACTTTGGGTCAAGATGAAAAGAGATAGTGTACGAAATGTCTGATCACAGTGCTGAAAGCGCTTATCACAGAGTAAAATCCAACCAATCCATAAGGCCGTCGCTCTTCCATAACACTGTGGCTGGGCTGCTATTGGGTGTTTATGCTACACACACAATTCCATGTGGTGGTTTCAATATTCTCTTTACCCTTTGTTGTCCTGATTTTTCCAGTTTCCATTCCAGTGTATTTTTCCTCAACATTAGCATCATTTTACGTGGCTGTTTAACATTCTATCTTTTACTCGGCCATATTCCATTTAACCAGTTGGTCATTTGGGTTGTCTCCCTTTTTCCAATACTACACACAGCTCTGTAGTGAGCACATATGGGTAAATCGTTCCTCCATCATCCGGATTCTATCCTTAGCATAGATTTCAAGAAATGGAATTATTGCATCAAAAGGCAATGCACAGAAACAACAGGCGGTGCATGCTTTTAAATCTCTTGATGCGTGTTGATCTTTCATGTTCCAAAAAGGATTCTAGTCTGGGATTTCCACCCTGGTAAGTACCAGGAGGCCCAAGGCTCCTCCTTGGGCTTGCTAAGGAGCAACCGGGGCCTCTAGACTTAATTCTTCCCATTCTCGAATCCTGCTGCACCATCTTGTTTAGAAATACTGCCTGTCTTTGAGTCATTCACTCATTTATTTAGTCATTCAGTGCTTAATTCTCAATCCTCACCTTACTCAGCTGTCTTTCTTTTTAACAGCCTTGTTGAAGTGTGATTTATGTACCATAGAATGCACTCATTTTAGAGTACAATTTAACGGTTTTTAGTACCCTCACAGCAGTATGCAACCATGATGACAATCTAATTTTGGAGCGTTGTCATCATCTCAAAATGAGACCTCAGCCCCTGGCCACCACTGAACTGTGTCCTGCCTCTCTAGATTACGGACTTGCCTTTTCTGAACATTTCATAAAAATGGGATCATACAATATATGACCTTTTGTATCTGGCTTCTCTCACTTAGTGTCACGTTTTTGATGTTCATCCTGTCACATTAGCCTTCTTCTGGGCAAACCTTTTTCTCCTGGCCTCCTCGACACAGTGCTCTTTCCATTTTCTCTACTTCCTCAGTTGCTCCTCCCAGAGCTGAGGCTGGGGTGAAGTGACCGAGGCAGTTTTCTGGGAATCAAAATTAAAGGGAATACTGAAAACTCAGTCATCAAGATAAATAATAATTAATGCAATAGTTTAAAAAAATAAAATGAATGAAAAAAACTAACTTTATCACAAACAAAATGTCAACATTTTAAATAAAGGCAGGGGCTGGGCACAGTGGCTCACACCTGTAATCCCAGAACTATGGAAGGCCAAGGTGGGCAGATCACTTGAGGTCAGGAGTTCAAGACCAGCCTGAGCAACATGGTGAAACCCTGTCTCTACTAAAAACACAAAAAAATTAGCCAGGCGGGTAGTGCATGCCTGTAATCTCAGCTACTCGGCAGGCTGAGGCACGAGAATTGCTTGAACCCGGGAGGCGAAGGTTGCAGTGAGCCGAGATGGCACCACTGCACTCCAGCCTGGGTGACAGAATGAGACTCTGTCTCAAAAATAAATAAATAAATAAATAAAGGCAGGACCCACGGTAGCTGTGATAAGGAGGAGGTGAGTGAGGTGAGTCTGGCAGGAAGCGCGTTGGCCTTGAGACAAGGTGTCCCCATCACACTATCTGGACAATGGTCCTCAGCACTCTGGGCCTCTTTCTTGCTTTAATTTTTCTCCCTAAGACTTTCCGCTTTTGTGAGTCCCTTACACAGTATGTGTATATTTGTGGAGTATGCCTTTAAAAAAATTAGTCCAGGCCAGGCGCAGTGGCTCACACCTGTAATCCCAGTGCTTTGAGAGACCGAGGCAGGCGGATCACCTGAGGTCAAGGAGTTCAAGACCAGCCTGGCCAACATGGTGAAACCCGGTCTCTACTAAAAATACAAAAATTAGCCGGGTATGGTGGCAGGCACCTGTAATCCAAGCTACTAGGGAGGCTGAGGCAAAAGAATCACTTAAACCCAGGAGGTGGAAGTTGCAGTGAGCCGAGATTGCGCCACTGCACTCCAGCCTGGGTGACAGAGTAAGACTCCATCTCAAAAAAAAAAAAAACAAATATATATATATATATATATATTAGTTCAGACAAGTGGGTACAGCCAGGCCAGGGAACAAAGTGTTCCTCTATCGCTTGGATTCTTCCCTTAAAATAGATTTCAATCAATGGAACTACTGCGTCAAATTCAAGGCACAAGAACTAAATGCAATGGACATTTTAAAGTCGCTTGATGGATCTTGATGTTTTACACCAAGGTTTTACGCAATGACGTGGAGCATGTCTGCTTCACATCCCGGGAGAGCCTCGGACAGCAAGCTAAGGATCCTGAACTTGATTCTTAGGCATGGAGGGCTTTTAGGCAAAGAACACCAAGTTCCCTCAATCACTGTCAAACACTCATTCACACCAAACAGAGATGGCAGCACACTAGAGCAGGGTCAACATTTTTCTTAAAGGGCTAGGTGGCTAAATAGTCTCAGCTAAGCTAGCCATGGAATATCTGTTGCTCTCACAACTCTGCCGTTCTAGTGCAGAAGCAGCCATAGACAATGTGTAAACAGATGTGCATGATTGTGTTCCAGTAAAGCTTTATTTTAAAAAGCAAGGAGCAGGCCCAGTTGGCATGTGAGTCAAAGTTTGCCACCCTGCTCTAGAGTGTTCATGTCAGCTCAATGAATCTCCGACTTCATGCTTGCTGCAGAAATGGGCCTGGAACATCCCTTAACAGTTTTCAGTAGAACTGCCTTACTCAGAACTTTTCTCTGACAGTGTAAGTGCCACACACACTTAACAGTGCCCAGTGGAGCACCCTCATGCACATGCAGTGTGAGCCTTTTGGAAGCTGGTGGAGGGCCAGTGCATGGAGGAGGGAATGAATGAATGTCCATCTGTGCTCAACAGCAGATGGTGCAAGGTGGGATGTGATGGGCCAGAGAAAACTGGAAGGTACGCAAAAGCCACTTCCTACAAAACCTGCAGTTTCTCATGAAGCGAACACTTGTTTTCCCCTGCCTCCTCGTCCTCCTCTATTCTCTATCTTCATGAACAATAACATCAAACACCTCCCTCCTGCTTATGCTAGGTGATGCCTAAATAACTTGCCTCATCCTCCTTACTGCCTTCCTTCTCCTGGATCCCCACATTCAGGGGGTTCTATCTCTGAAGATGGCTCTAACTTGGTCCCCTCCATCCCCACTGTCATCCTCCTGGTCCTTGTCTTCTCCAGCAGGCTGGACATCAGCCTGCTGACTGGTCTCACCATGGCCAATCTCCACCCTCCAGTCCAATTCTCTACATCATCCCTGGAGTCATCTTTCTCAAAAGCAGGCAGTATCATTGCTTCTCTGCTCCAAACCCTTAGATGGCTTTTAGTTGCTCAGCTCTAGATTAAACCTTGACTTAAAGAAAGAAAGAAGAAAGGAAGGGAGGAGGGAATTGCAAGCATTTGTGATGAGCGCCAGTTCCAGGGCAGCACTGGGCCAATGACATCTCCTCTGCACCCACCTGCTCCTGGCACATGACCTGCAGACACCACCAGCTCCCAGCATAGAGAGCTCCACTTTGCTCACACACCTCGCCCTGCTCCCGTCATTGCCTTGGCATTCAACATTCCCCCAACTAGGAGCACCCTTGCCTGTTTTCTTGGCCTGACCAATTCCTACTCACATTTTCAGGTTTTCCTCCAGTTCGAATCTTCCTCTGCATCCTTCAGGAAGAGTTTTCATGGCCCTCTGGAGTCCAGAATGTTTAATTCCAGTGCCTGGTGCCAGCCCTAGAGCCAACACTCAGCCAACAGGAACTGAGTGAATAAATGACAGTCAGCTTCTATTTGTGAGAACTGATGTTGACCAAGTTGAATTGTAATTGTTTGAGTAACTCTTCAAAATTAATCGTCGGGTAATGCCAAGCAAAGAAACAGAAAGGGAGATTCACACTGCACTATGCCATTAAGTAACCCTCTTTCCAGGTGGCTGCTCACATCCCCAGGGAGAAAACTGACTTTTGATTACCTGTTGGTGTAAGTGCTTTCTATGTGTTGTCTTGTGTACTCCTGAGATACAGAAGCTCTGCCATTCCCATTTTATATATTCAGAGAGGTCAAATAACTTGCCTGAGGTCACACAGCCAGGACCTGGAACTGAAGTTCGGCAACCCCCATACCCTTGATCTTTCCCCATGCTTAGCTATCCACAGACACAAGAGAAACTGCCGTGCAGTTGCTCTGTGTTCTCTGCAGCAACCCAGTAGTAACCGCAGAGACACACTCCTTTTCTGAAGCTTAGGGGATTTTATCTGTGAGAGCTGGGAAGTAGCTCTGGGGGACATTGGAGGGTCAGCTTCCTGATCATTCAGAGATTTGAATGTCCAAAGAATCCGGAGAAAAAGAACATAATCTCTAGTATCAGAAGCCTGGAGATTAGTTCCACTGTGTTGGTGAGGAGCCTTCTAGAGGCTTTTTAAGCAATAGGCTTCTTGCCTGACATACAGTATCTGATGGCTGTTGGCCTAGCCACAGACAAATCTCAGTTCAACATCTCCCTTCCCACAGTGAAGTAGGTTTCAGTCATTACCCCTTTGTGGCTTGAGTGGGAGGTAGCTGAAGTTCCCACTGCAAACAGCACTCAGGGAGCATCACCTTAACTTCATGGCATCTGGGACCCAGATTTCAAGCCAGGCTCTTTTCTCTGCGTGCTGAAGAATGAAGCACTGCCAATCACTTCTCCATTTGGGGGTGTCAGCCCCTGGAGCTACTGCTCCTTACCATAGCTATTGGTGGTTGGCTTTCCTATGCCAAGGCAAAAATCAACAAACCCCACGTTTCTGACCCCGGTTTTTGGTGAAACACCTGCTGGGTCTTCTCATTACAACCAAAAACCAGACCAATCGTTCCAAACACAGGAATTGACCTTTCCTTCACTTGATTCCCAAGAAGGCCAAAATTGAAAAAGAGGAAAATGCAATGAGACCTGGTTTTTCAGGCAGAATGGGGAATGGGGCAAGGCAGGCCAGAAGGCCATAGAATTTGCAGACAACTGAACAATTTGAGTAAAAGCTATTAGTGACATGCCATTTTCTTCTTGCCAAGAACAGTCTTCCCTTCATAAATATCTGCAGGGGCATGACTGAAGTAAACAGGTGGTTTGTAATAATTGTATCCCTTTTACTCCCTGGTACAGCCAAAGTGCTTGATAAATAAATGAGTGATTATAAGCCACACACTTGAGAAGTTAGAAAGAAAATAAGAAAAATGTTCACAGTATTTTCTAGGAATGTGTTTGGTTTTGATTTCATATAAATTTTCATGGTTTTTTTCTAATTGTTTTTCTAATCATGGAAACATTATTTTGAAGTGAAAATTAAACTATTTTAAAATAAGGTGCTTACAATGATTTGCAGCATTCACATTGCCTTTAATTCTGTTCAAAGCAGGTTACACTCTATTTCATTCAACAATCCTTTTGAAACCAGTATGATAATTATATTTGGCATAAAATGTTCATATATGCCTTGATAATACATGACTTTAAAGACTTAAAAATACCAAAAAATGGCTGGGCGTGGTGCCTCACACCCGTAATCCCAGCACTTTGGGAGGCCGAGGTGGGTGGGTCACGAGGTCAGGAGATCGAGACCATCCTGGCTAATATGGTGAAACCCCGTCTCTACTAAAAAATACAAAAAAATTAGCTGGGTGGTGGTGGGCGCCTGTAGTCCCAGCAACTCAGGAGGCTGAGGCAGGAGAATGGCGTGAACCTGGGAGGCGGAGCTTGCAGTGAGCTGAGATCGTACCACTGAACTCCAGCCTGGGTGACAGAGCGAGACTCCATCAAAAACAGAAACAAAACAAAACAAAAAAACCAAAAAATTGGATAACCTAGAAGAAATTAATAAATTCATAGAAACATATAGCCAACTAAGATTAAGTCATAATGAAATAGGAAATCTGAGCAGATCTATAACTAGTGAGGAGATTGAAGCTGTAATCAAACAGCTCCCAACAAAGAAAAGCCCAGGACTAGATGGATTCACTAGAGAATTCTACCAAACATCAGCTCTTCTCAAACTTTTCCAAAGAATTGAAGAGGAGAGAACACTCTCAAACTTATTCTATGAGGCCAGAATTACCTTGATACCAAAACCAGACAAAGACACAGCAAGAAAAAAACACTATAGATAATACCCCTGATTAATATTGATGCAAAAATCCTAAACAAAATACTACCAAACCAAATTCAACAGCATGTTAAAGGGATCATATACCACGACCAGGTGGGATTTATGCCTAGAATGCAAGGGATGGTTCAACATATGAAAATCAATCAATGTAACAAAATGGAGGACTAAAACTACCTGATCATCTCAATGGATGCAGAAAAAATATTTGACAACATTCAACCCCCTTTCATGATAAAAAAAAAAAAAAAAACACTGAACAAACTAAGAATAGAAAAAAACTACCACAACATAGTAAAAGTCATACATGGAAAACCCACAACAGACATCATACCCAATGGAGAAACACTGAAAGCTTTTCCTCTAAGATCAGGAACCAGGCAAGGATGCCCATTCTCACCATTATTATTTGACATAATACTGGAAGTTCTAGCCAGAACAATCAGAAAAGAAAAAGAAATTATTAAAGGCATACAAACTAGAAGACTTAAAATTATTTCTATTTGCAAATGACACAGTCTTATATGTGGAAAACCCTAAAGATCCTACCAAAAAACTGCTGGAATGAATAAACAAATTTAACAAAATTTCAGGATACAAAATCAACACACAAAAATCAATTGCGTTCCTATACACTATCCATGACCAATTGAAAAAGGAAATTTTTAAGAAAACAAGTTCATTTACTATAGTATCAAAAAGTATAAAATACTTGGGAATAAACTTAACCACCAAGGTAAAAGACTTGTACATGGAAAACTACCAAACATTGGTGAAAGAAATCAAAGAGGATACAAATAAATGGAAAAACATCCAATGCGCTTTAATTGGAAGGATTAATATTGTTAAAATGTCCATATTACCCAAAGCAATCTACACATTCAATGCAATCCCTGTCAAAATCCCAGCTGCATTTGTTGCAGAAATTGGAAAAAATACTAAAATACATATGGAATTACAAGGGACCCCAAATAGCCAAAATGATCTTTAAAAAGAACAAAGCTGGAGGCCTCACACTCCCTGATTTCAAGACATACTACAAAGCAACAGTAGTGGTTGGAACAGACAGCCAAGAGACGAACCCCTGCATTTGTGGCCAAATAATCTACAAGAGTTCCAAGACTACAGAGTGAAAAAGGGATAGTCTGTTTAAAAAATGCTGTTGGAAAACCTGGATATCCACCTGCAGAAGAACGAAGTTGGACTTTTCCCTTGCAGCAGATATGAAAATCAACTGAAAATGAATCAAAGACCCAAATCTAAGGCCTAAAACTATTACACCCCTAGAAGAAAACATAGGAGAAAAGCTTCAGGGCATTGGATTTGGCAATGATTTCTTATATATGACACCCAAAGCACAGGAAACAGAAACAAAAATTGGCAAATAAGACTACACCAAACTCAAAAACGTTTGTGCATCAAAAGAAACAATCAACAGAGTGGAAAGGCAACCTATGGGAGGAAATAATTGCAAATTATATATCTGATAAGGGATTGCAATGCAGAATATATAAGAAATTTCTACTACTCAACAACAACAACAACAAACAAATAAGACAATTTTTAAATGGGCAAAGGATTTAAATAGACATTTCTCCAAAGAAGATACGAGTGGCCAATAAACACATGAAAAGTGCTCAATATCACTAATCATTAGGGAAATGCAAATCAAAACCATAATGTGTTGTCACCTCATCCATCAGGATGGCCACTATCAAAAGAATGGAAAATAATAAGTGTCAACAAGGATGTGAAGAAGTTGGAATCTTTGTGCACTGTTAGTGGAAATACAAGACAGAAAAAAAAATACAGAAGTTTCTCATAAAATTGAAAATTGAGTTACCATATGATCCAGCAATCCCACTTCTGGGTTTATATCTAGATGAATTCAAAGCAGAATATCAGAAAGATATGTGTACATACGTGTTCAGTACAGCATTATTCACAATAGCCAACAGGTGAAAGCAACCTAGATTCCCATCAACAGATGAATGGATAAAGAAAATATAGTATATACATACCATAGACTATTACGCAGCCTTAAAAAGAAGAAAATCCTGTCACATGCTGCAACATGGAACAATTTCAAAGACATTATGCTAAACACAAGGAGCCAGCTGCAGAAGAACAGATACTGTAGGAATCTATTTTAATTCTGTAGTATCTAACATAGTCAAAATTATAGAAACAGAAAGCAGAAGGGTGGTTAACAATGGCCAGAGGGAAGGGAGAAGGGGAAGTAGCGTCTAGTGGATATAGTTTCATGGTTGCAAGATGAAAACTTTATAAAGATCTGTTGCACAATAATGTGAATATACTCAACACTACTGAACTGTACACATAAAAGTGGTTAAGAAAGTTTATTTTATTTATTTATTTTGTATTTATTTATTTATTTATTTTTTGAGACGGAGCCTCGCTCTGTTGCCCAGGCTGGAGTGCAGTGGCATGATCACGGCTCACTGCAGCCTCCGCCTCCTGGGTTCTAGCGATTCTCTCTCCTCAGCCTCCCGAGTAGCTGGGACTACTGGTACACGCTGCCATGCCTGTCTAATTTTTCATGTTTTTAGTAGAGATGGGGTTTCACCATGTTGACCAGGCTTGTCTTGAACTGCTGACCTCAGGTGATCTGCCCGCCTTGGCCTCCCAAAGTGCTGGGATTACAGATGTGGGCCACGGCACCCGGCCAGAAGGTTAATTTTAACTCTGTGTATTTTTACCATAAAAAAGAGCAAAAAAAGTAAACACACCTTTCTATGAGATAGTCATATAAAAAGACTAAATCTCTGGGTTGGAATATCACAAAGTCCAAGTGAGGAGGTTTGAATGAATAAAGCTCACTGTCAATGCTGTGACATGTTTCCACATCTCAGTAATAATTAACACATTCCATGTTGCTGACTCCAAGAATGGTATTTCATTTATGGCTCAGAAGACCCTTGAGTTTGTGGTTTCTGTAATCATTTGTCTTTGGAACTATTTCAAATGGAGAAATGCCAATAGGTCAGAATCTTCTAGTTCAAAGTGTCTCTACCTTGAGGCTGACTAATCATCTCCATCTGAATGACTATCCATTCCAAGACAAGCAAGAGACTGTTACTAGTGACCTAACTAGTATAGGAAACAATAATTTGCTGTGCTTTTTTCCTTTCAAAAATATCTTACCATTCATCATCTCATTTAATTTTCACAGCAATATGGTATATTAGTCTGTTTTCACACTGCTGTAAAGAACTGCCTGAGATTGGGTAATTTATAAAGAAAAGAAGTTTAACTGAGTCACAGTTCAGCATGGCTGAGGAGGCCTCAGGAAATTTACTTTTTTTTTTCGAGGTGGAGTCTCGCTCTGTCACCCAGGCTGGGGTGCAGTGGTGCAATCTCAGCTCACTGCAACCTCCACCTCCTGGGTTCAAGTGATTCTCCTCCCTCAGCCTCCTGAGTAGCTAGGACTACAGGTGAGCAGCACCACGGCCAGCTAATTTTTGTAATTTTAGTAGAGACGGGGTTTCACCATGTTAGCCAGGCTGGTTTCAAACTCTTGACCTCAGGTGATCCGCCCGCCTCGGCCGCCCAAAGTGCTGGGATAACAGGTGTGAGCCACTGCGCCTGGCCGAAATTTACTTTCGTAGAGGAAGGCAAAGGGGAAGCAAGGCACATCTTACGTGGTGGCAGGAGAGAGGGCAGAAGTGCCACACACTTTCAAACCATCAGATCTCATGAGAACTCACTCACTATCACAAGAACAGCATAGGAGAACTGCCCCCATGATCCAATCACCTGTCACCAGGCCCCTCCCGCAGCGTGTGGGGATTACAATTCAAGATGAGATTTAGGTGGGGACACAGAGCCAAATCATATCACATGGTAAGCCATGACGTCTAGAGTTTATGCCTGTTATGGGTTGAACTGTGTCTCTTCGAAAAGATATGTTAAAGTCCTAACCTCCAGGGCCTATGTATGTGCCCTTATTTGGAAATAGACTATTTACAGAGGTAATCAAGTTAAGATGAAGTCACTGGGGTGGGCCCTAATCCAGTATGACTGGTATCCTTATAGAAAGGAGACTGTGACACACAGGGAGCTCTCCTTGTGTTGTCCACATGATGACAGAGGAAGAGACTGGAGTGATGCAGCTGCCAGCCACAGGATGCCAAGGGCCCATGGGCACCACTAGAAGCTGCTAGAGGGACGGAAGGATTCCACCCAGAGGCTGCACGACCCTGCCAACACCTTGATTTTGGACTTCTGGCCTCCAGCACTGTGGGAGAATACATTTCTGCTATTTGAAGCCACCTGGTTTGTGAGACTTTATTACAGCAACCCTAGTGACCTCATCCAATACTGCTTTTGTTTGCTCCATCTGTGACTGTGATGAGCCACTGACACTTTAGCTTCTCCCAAGTTCAGCAGCCCTCTCTGTTCTCCTCTTTTAAGCCAGATCCCAGATTTTACCTTAATATCCACCCTCACTCTAAACTCTTCTGCCTCCCTTCCTTCTTCACAGTTTTACGGCCGCATTCCAAGCAGAGATGGCTCCAACTCTCCACTTTCTCTTCTGCCTTGTGGACAGGCCAGCCTGGAAGATGGATTCTGTGATGGTTTAATTGTATGCATCAATGTGCTTGGACTACAAGGTGCCCAGGCATTTGGTCGAACACTACTCTCAGCATTTCTGTGAAGGTCTTTTTGAATGAAATTAGCATTTGAAGTAGCTGACTGAGTAAAGCAGGCTGCCTTTCCCATGTGGGTGGGCCTTGTCCAATCAGCTGAAGGCCTGACTGGAAGAAAAGGGCTGACCCTCTCCCAGGTAAAGAGGGGATGCCTCCTGCCTGACTGCTTTTGAGCTGGATCATTGGTCTTTTTCTTGCCTTTGGATTTGAACAAAAATGTTAGCCCTTCCTGGGTCTTGCACCTACTGGTCTTCAGATGAGAACTACACCATTGGCTCTCTTAGGTCTCAGGCCTTCAGATGCAGACTAGAACTACACTGTCAGCTCTCCTGGGTCTTCAGCTTGCCAACTGCAGACCTTGGGATTTATCAGCCCACCATCATTTCATGAGCTAATTCCTTATAGTAAATTTATGTATCTCTCTCTATCTTTTTATTGGTTCTGTTTCTCTAGAGAACGCTGGCTAATGCAGATTCCATCACAACACATGTTGCCATGCTCAGATGGGTGCCATGCTATCCAAAATCTCATTCTCTAAAAAGTGTTTCTTGGGCCTCCTTTAGGTTTTCTGTAATTCTGTAACCTCCCTATCTATCCCTTGCCCTCAGCAGATGCCTGGCGAATGCTACTGATATTCCACCTGCAGCCCCTCTGTTAGTCCATACCCCAGTCCCTTCCTGCTAGAAATGGTGCTGATAGAATCTCACAGCTGCTCCCTTTTCCGCAGAACAGCCCCCAGCCAACAGGAAGCCTTACCAGGAAGGCCACCCACCTTAGGCTTGGCCAATGACTTCCTGGTACAAGGCCGTAAATGGCAGGTTCCCTTGCCTCAAGGTAGAACATGAAGTAGAGACAGTAGCGACTCCCTCATTTAATACCCCTAAAGACCCTGTGACCACTTACTCAAGTAACCACGCACTAGGGGAAAGTAACAGATGTTTCCAGTGCTGTTGGAATTGATGCTGGTATCCAGGAATCCAAAACATCACCCAGGCTCCCCTGTTATCATTGGCCATATGGGAGTCAGGTAGCAAATAGAGCTCTGGCCCAGTTGTGTCTCATGGTAGTGCACTGAGTCCACAAACCCACCCCATGCTCATTTCCCTGGGCCCTAAATGATTGTAGGAAGGACACTCTTAGCCATCGGAAGGACCTTCACTCTGCCCCTGACCCGCAGTGTAAAAGTTATTACAGTAGAAAAGACCAACTGGAGCCCTAGAATTTCAACTTCCTGCCAAGATAGGGAGTGATCTTCTCTTCTCTTACGTGGCTAAGAGAAGGAAGAACGATATTGCATCCCAGGAAAATGGCAAGGGCTAGTGCCATCCTCAGAGTCTGGAAGCATCCAGGAGCAGTGGTGCCTCTCATATGCTATTTGATTCACTAGCCTGATCCTATGAAAATTATATGGATCATAGCCGAAGACCCTGGAACTTTAGAAACATAGCCTAGTGGTAGCCCCAACTGCAGTTGCTGCCTGATGTGGTGTCTTTTCTAGTGCATATTAACACAGCCTGAGGCATATTGAATGCAGCCACTGATTGGCAAGTGGAATTTTAAATCCCACACCTCTCAGAAAGGCAGATCAGAAGTAGTTTACATTACAAGGGACAAAAACTATACCAGAATGTCTAGTCCAGACAGCTCCCCTAAGCTCCAGACCTGCATATTCAGTTGTGTACCTGACATTACCACGTGGTGACTCACAGACTCTTGAGTTTCTCCACCGAAGTCTTCTCTTATCACTGGCCCTGTGATTGCCCCAATATCTCAGTAGATGACCCCACCAGCTTCCTTGTTTAGCTCAGAATCACCTTTGATTCCTTCTGCTTCCTTTTTAACCTCATCCATCCATCAATCTGGTATTGAATCTGATCCAAGCTGTATCTCAGCTCTATCTCTCTTCCTGCGTGACTGCCACTCCCAGCCCAGCCTTCATCACTCTCCTGCCAGATAGTCCCTCAGTGCTTCTCATTGAACTTGGAGGACAATCTGCGTTTCCACCATGTCCTCCCTTCATGCCCCAGCCAGCGCATGGTGTATTTGTCATTCTTGACAATCATTTTGTCTATTGACAAAAGCTCAGCACGAGGCAGAACTGTGTCTGTCCTATTCACTGTTGTATCCCCGGTGGTGTCCAGCTCGTAGAAAGAACTCAATAAAATCTCGATGCCTTAGGACTTAACATATAATGAAAGGATGGCTGAATTACTACCAAAGTACGTTCTTGTGCAACACTCAGATCTGGACAGTACCAGCCACTGTCGTGTGATTGAAGCCCTTTTATTCCATGTTTTCAAAATAGTGGGTTGTGAAGTTTAATGCAACCAGAAGTGCAGTGCAAGAGGCCAGAGGGAGGAGAGGCAAACAGCCTAGTGAGGTGCCCCCCTTGAGAACACCTTTTCCCCATGGTCCACCAGGGTGCCATCCTGGACTTTCTGCAGAGGAACCGTGGCCCTTGGTCAGCCACAGCCCCCAGGGATCACCATTGGGGAAAAACATTCCAGCTGTGGTCTGAGGGCTATAGAGTGAGTTTGTGTGATTGAATCTAGAATCTAAAGGAAGAACTGTCTTGCCTTTTATCCACTTTATATGCCAACGTGTTAGCTTCCAGCCACAATTCCAGACTTTGAGAGCATGCTGAATTTTGATCCTGAAACTAAATAGCATTGTGTCATCACAAAACAGTTAATAATGGCACATGCCATGTTTTGACTGATGTGTTTGATAGGAGGAGGTGAAGGACAGGCAGTCTGTATCTTGTAGAGATGATTGTATGATGTATGATGACGGTGCCCTTAAGCAAATAACACAACTTCCTTGTGCCTTCTTTCTAAAATGGCAATGATAGGAGCACCTGTGTCCTCAGGCTGCTGTGAGGAATGAGTTTCCACACACACAGCTGTTAGAACTGTGTTTCACATGTTAAAAGCGCTATTGTGAGAGACAGGAAGAACCAGTCTCTCCTACTTTCCCACACACACCACTCACCTCTGGTCACCAAAAATGCATGAGGATTTATCCTCACTAGCAACTAATTCTCCAGCAGACACCAGCTGGGCATCCTCGAATTCAATTCAATTCTGACATTGTCTGCCTAGAGAGCCTCAGATCCCACAAGTTAAGGGCTCAGTCCCACAAGACCGCCCCTTTTTCAGATGCCAGTCACAGGCCCTAGGTTGTGACCTGTACTTTTAACCAACTGGCTATAAATTGGGGTTTCCTGTGACCTGTTCCTCAGGTTTGATTAATTTGCTAGAGCGGCTCACAGAACTCAGGGAGACACTTGTCTTACGATGACCCATTTATCATACAGGATGTTACAAAGGTTAGAGATGAGCAGCCAGATGGGAGAGATGCATGGGAAAAGGTGTGGGGAGGGGACAGGGAGCTTCCATGCCCTTACTGGTGGCGCCTCCCCACCTCCAGGCATCCCCACATGTTCAGCTGCCTGCAAGCTCGCCAAACCCTGTCCCTTTAGGTTTTTATGGAGGCTTCATTACTAGGCATGACTGATGACATCACTGGCCATTGGTATTCAACTCAACCTCCAGCCCATCTCCTCTCCTCAAAGGGTGGGGATGAAAGTTCCAACCCTCTACTCACATGTTTGGTTCCCCTGGCAACCAGCCCCCCACCCCGAGGCTATCGAGGAGCCCACCAAGAGTCACATCATTAGAACAGGAAATGCCCCTATCACCCTGGAAATGCCAAGGGATTCAGGAGCTGTGTGTCAGGAACCAAGAGGCAAAGACTAAATCGATTAGAACAAAATATTCTCCTAGCACCCCTATCTACTAGGGTTTTAGGACTCCTATTTCAGGAACTGAGAGCAGAGATCAAAATATACTTCTTATCATATCACAAATCACAGCTATGTAAGCGTTTGCTGTTGTTTTTAGTATTATAGTAACATTACCTCTATCATGTTTGAGATAGTGAAATGTCATGTCAGAGACTTCAGATAACCTGTCCCAATCCCAGCACTGGAACAGCAGAGTAGGGTTGCATGCTGTTTCCTCTGGCCCCACAGCTCATGCCACTTCCAATAGGAGATGTCTAGGTTAGCTGACATCTCCGTCTCTTTATCTGTCCTTCATTTGGGCTTTGTTTTCACATCTAATGGCGGAGAGAATCAAGAGAATCTGTTCCCCCATGACAGGCATTCAGGCATTTCAAGAGACTGTTCAAGAATCCCTAATCCAAATGGTCTCTGCTCCAGGCTAACCAGCCCCTCCCTTTAAGGAGACTTTGTTGGCTCAGGCAAAGTCTAATCCTCCCTGATCCCTCCATTTCTCTCACCTGACATGTACTCTGTCTGCAGCGCTATGGGTTCCTCTACAAAACAGATCCCGCGGCTGCCTGTTTTCATTACTCTACCCTCAGCCAGCCAAGATGCCTTCCCACCAGCTCTCACAGCCTCCACCCTTGTCCCCCGCAAACCGATCATACTCAGCAACAAAGATGATCATTTTCAGCATCAATCAGAGCATGCTGCCACCCTTCCTAAAGCCCTCCAGTGGCTTCCCATTTTCCTTAGAATTAAAACCCAGGGACTGGGAGTGTTGGCTCAAGCCTGTAATCCCAGCACTTTGGAAAGGTGAGGCGGGTGGATCACCTGAGGTCAGGAGTTCGAGACCAGCTTGGCCAACATGGCGAAACCCCGTCTCTACTAAAAATACAAAACTTAGCCAGGCGTGGTGGTGCGTGCCTGTAACCCGAGCTACTCGAGGCTGAGACAGGCGAATTGCTTGAGCCCGGGAGGTGGAGGCTGCAGTGAGCTGAGATCACACCACTGCACTCCAGCCTAGATGACACAGTGAGACTCTGTCTCCAAAAAAAAAAAAAAAAAAACAAAAAACAAAACAAAAAAACACAAAACAACAACAACAACAAACCCCAAACCACTTGGCCCATAACGTCCCAGTAATCTGATCCCTGCTTTGGTCACCATCATCTCCCTTCTCTGACCCCCTTTTCACCTTTCCCCGGCAACACGGCTGGCTTTCTGGCAATTCCTTGCGCATGCCTTAGGGCCTTTGCTCTTGCTTCCCCCTCTGCCTGGATTATTCTGCTCCAGATCAGAGGCTCCTTCTCAACACCCAGGTCTCTGCTCTGTTATCACCTTTACAGAAAGGCTTTCCATGACCATGCTCTCAAAAACGATCACACTACACCCCTTAACTCTCTATCCCTGGACCATATGATGTCTTCTTGTATCACTTGGTACTACTTGATATATATAACTACTCTTGGAGAGCTGTCTTCCTCTCTAGAATGCATACTCCCTGTGGGAAGACAGACCACCTCTGATCCGCCCCATGTATAATCAGCACAATATTGGCACAGCCTAGGAACTGGTGGGGCAGGCATGTTAATGCTTCTCACCTGCTCCCAAAAATGTCCACATCTGAATCCTAGGAGGCTATGAATATGTCACCTTACTGGGCAAAGAGAAATTAAGGTGGCAGAGAATGAGTGTTGTAAATTGGCTAACCTTAAAACAGGGAAATCATCATCACTTTGGGAGGCTGAGGCAGGTGGATCAAGAGGTCAAGAGATCGAGACCATCCTGGCTAACATGGTGAAACCCCGTCTCTACTAAAAAATACAAAAAAAATTAGCCGGGTATGGTGGCGGGCACCTGTAGTCCCAGCTATTTGGGAGGCTGAGGCAGGAGAATGGTGTGAACCCGGGAGGCAGAGCTTGCAGCGAGCCTAGATCGCACC
Source organism: Pongo abelii (assembly GCF_028885655.2). NCBI lineage: Eukaryota > Metazoa > Chordata > Mammalia > Primates > Hominidae > Pongo > Pongo abelii. The sequence goes on from NC_071988.2 coordinate 9,025,320, forward strand.
ACTGCACTCCAGCCTGGGCGACAAAGCAAGACTCTGTCTCAAAAAACAAACAAACAAACAAAAAACAGGGAGATCATCCTGGTTTATTTGGGTGGATCCACTGTCATCACAAGGGCCCTTAAAATCAGGAGAGGAGCTCAGCCTGGTGGTCATGCCTGTAACTCCAGCATTTAGGAGGTGGAGTATTGCTTGAGGCCAGGAGTTCGAGACCAGCCTGGGTAACATACAGAGATCCCGCCCCTAAAAAATTTTAAAAATTATCTGGGCATGGTGGTGCATGCCTGTAGTCCTAGATACTCCAGAGGCTGAGGTGAGAGGATCACTTGAGCCTGGGAGGTCAAGGCAGCAGTGAGCCGTGTTGGCCGAGCACTCCAGCCTGGGTGACAGAGTGAGACCGTGTCTCAAAAAAAAAAAAAAAAAAAAAGGTGGGAGAGGAGACAAAAGAGAGGCAGAGAGATGTGTCAGAAAGATATGACATGGAAAGGACCCAGCTCACCCTTGCTGGATTTGAAGATAGAAGAAGCCATAGGCCAAGAAACCTGGACAGCCCCTAGAAGCTCTAAAAAATCAAATAAACAGACCCCACCCAGAGCCTCCAGAAAGGAACAGCCCTGCTGACATCCTCAGTTTAGTCCAGTGAGACACAGTTCTAATTTCTCCAGGGCTGTAGGATAATGAACCTGTGCTGTCTAAGCCACCAAGTTTGTGGGAATCTGTTACAGCAGCCACAGGAAACTACTTCAGCACTTACAATGATTTGCTGAAGGAATGAATAAGTGAATGAATGGAGACAATAGCGAGGGACCCTGTCACATCACCCAGGGCCCCTGTAACCTCTGCATCTGTCCTAGCGTGTGGTGCCCAGGGGGCCCAAGCCCATCCATGCCGTTGAGTGGAGCCACATCTGCCCTCTCCTTTCTAGTGCCCCTACTAGGATAGCCAGAGGACTCACTAGTTTGATTCAAGGTAGCCACATTGCACTTGCCTGGTATTGAATCGGTCATACATTAAGATGCTCAACTGGAAATTCACGTGCCCCTGGAGCCACATGTTGCCCAACCCGCTTCTGTGCCTCTGGTTGAGTGTGTGTTTGTTGGGTTAAGGTACATTCATCTCAACACAGCTCTACTTTTCCATTTTTCTTTGTTTTTTAACATCATCCAAAGACAAGAGAGAAGAAAAGCAAGAGAGAAGAACATCAGAGGAAACTTAATCTTTTTCAATCACTTGAATATGTCATCCCCATGGATTCACACAACTTTGTTGTAATCTCTCCACTTACAAATGAAGAAACAAAAATATTATTTATTTGTTTAGTACCTAATTCATTTTTCCCACTTACTCATGAACTCTTTTAGTAAACCTTTACTGAGGAAACGAGGCATTGTGTTCTGAACATCACACATGACTGCTACTGCCTGGATGTGTCCCAATTTTCGAAAGGTTAAAATGTGAAGTCATGCACATCTTATACTCAGAACAATAGGATAATTCTTAGCAGAGAGACAGCCAGTCTGGCATCCTAGTTCTCTGTACTGGGCTCCTCCAGAAAGTTTATCAGATTGCTCCTGATATTTAAAACAACAACAATAACAGCTGCAGCAAGAAAACACAGATGGCCACTCACCACCTCGGGTCTTGCACTGACTTGGTGCTAGAACTCTTCATGGGCAGAGCGTCTGATTCATGCCCACACAGCTATGTAATTTAAGCCACACATTCATGTCCATGAAGCTCCCATTGGCTAGACTCCTGGTCCTACCTCCAAGGTAAAGCTGGTTTCTAAAGAATTTCTCCAATGTGTTCTGGCCTTGCCAGTAATAGTTTCCTCCAAGCTCTTTTTCCAGTTCATCAGAAAGGTTCCTGTTGGCCAGTCACAGTGTTTCATACCTGTAATCCCAGCACTTTGGGAGGCTGAGGTGGGAGGATCGCTTGAGCCCAGGAATTTGAGATCAGCCTCGGCAACATAATGGGGCCCCATCTCTACAAAAAACACAAAAACGTTCTTGTTGCCTCTTTAGGGCTCCCTCCAAATCACCTTTTGTGAGATCCCAATCACCTTTTGTGAGATGAGAAGTTAGTTTCCACAATGACGCAGTGTTTCCTCCGCCTAACACAGAGTTTCTCAGCCTTGGCACCATGACATTTTAGACTGGATACTTCTGTTGCGGGGGCTGTCCTATGCACCCTAGGATGCTGAGCAGTGTCCCTTACCTGTGCCCACCAGATACCAGCAGCACCCCCATTCAGTTGTGACAACCAAAAATGTCTCCAGACATTGCCAAATATCCCCTGGGGGGCATAATAGCCCCAGGGTTATTTCTAACTCTAGCGTTCTATTTTAGTTAGACCAGGTGCTCTGTATTGCCCCCGGCAAGGTTGAATATCCTGTGCTTCTATGACACTCATTGTCTACTCACGGTTTTCAAAAGAAGCCACAGTGGTGATATGGTTTGGCCCTGTCCGCACCCAAATCTCAACTTGCATTGTATCTCTCAGAATTCCCACGTGTTGTGGGAGGGACCCGGGGCGGCGGGGGGTAATTTAATCATGGGGGCCAGTCTTTCCTGTGCTGCTCTAGTGATAGTGAAAAAGTCTCACGAAATCTGATGGGTTTATCACGGGTTTCTGCTTTTGCTTCTTCCTCATTTTCTCTTGCTGCTGCCATGTAAGAAGTCCTTTTCACCTCCTGCCATGATTCTGAGGCCTCCCCAGCCATGTGGACCTGTAAGTCCAGTTAAACCTATTTTTCTTCCCAGTATCAGGTATGTCTTTATCAGCAGCGTGAAAACAGACTAATACAAGTGGGATGCTTTGTTTATGACTGTGCTGAGTAAGAGGCCAGGTTTTATCATGGCAGTGTTTTGTCAGGGTTCTCCAGAGAAATGGAACCAACAGGGTGTGTGTGTGTGTGTGTATGTATATACAGAGAGAGAGATTTTTTAAAAAATTGACGCACATGACCAGGTGCAGCAGCGCATACCTGTAATCCCAGCATTTTGGGAGGCCAAGGAGGGAGGATCACTTGAGCACAGGAGTTCTAGACCAGCCTGGGCAACATAGTGAGACCTCATCTCTACAAAAAATACAAGAAATTAGCCAGGTGTGATGGAGTGTACCTATAGTCCCAACTGCTGGGGACATGGAGGTGGGAGACTCATCTGAGCCCAGGAAGTGGAGGCTGCAGTGAGCCATGATTGCGCCACTGCACTCCAGCCTGGACAACAGGAGTGAGATGCTGTCTCAAAAAAGAAAAATTTGTGCACATGATTGTGGAAGCATGGTAAATCCAAAACCTGTAAGACAGGCTGGAGTTCCAAGGAAGACCCATAGCCCAAGTTCAAAGGTTATCTGCTGGCAGAATTCCTTCTTGCTTAGGATAGGGTCAGTCTTTGTTCTAGTAAGGCCTTCAAATGACTGGATGAGGCCAGCTCACGTTATGGAGGGCAATCTGCTTTATTCAAAATCCACAGATTTAAATGTGAGTTTCATTAAAAAAAAAAAAAAACCTTGATAGGGATGGCATTGAATCTGTAAATTACCTTGGGAAGGATGGCCATTTTCATGATATTGATTCTTCCTACCCATGAGCATGGAATGTTCTTCCATTTGTTTGTATCCTCTTTTATTTCCTTGAGCAGTGGTTTGTAGTTCTCCTTGAAGAGGTCTTTCACATCCCTTGTAAGTTGGATTCCTAGGTATTTTATTCTCTTTGAAGCAATTGTGAATGGGAGTTCACTCATGATTTGGCTCTCTGTTTGTCTGTTATTGATGTATAAGAATGCTTGTGATTTTTGCACATTGATTTTGTATCCTGAGACTTTGCTGAAGTTGCTTATCAGCTTAAGGAGATTTTGGGCTGAGACAATGGGGTTTTCTAGATATACTATCATGTCATCTGCAAACAGGGACAATTTGATTTCCTCTTTTCCTAATTGAATACCCTTTATTTCCTTCTCCTGCCTAATTGCCCTGGCCAGAACTTCCAACACTATGTTGAATAGAAGTGGTGAGAGAGGGCATCCCTGTCTTGTGCCAGTTTTCAAAGGGAATGCTTCCAGTTTTTGCCCATTCAGTATGATATTGGCTGTGGGTTTGTCATAGATAGCTCTTATTATTTTGAGATACGTCCCATCAATTCCTAATTTATTGAGAGTTTTTAGCATGAAGGGTTGTTGAATTTTGTCAAAGGCCTTTTCTGCATCTATTGAGATAATCATGTGGTTTTTGTCTTTGGTTCTGTTTATATGCTGGATTACATTTATTGATTTGCGTATATTGAACCAGCCTTGCATCCCAGGGATGAAGCCCACTTGATCATGGTGGATAAGCTTTTTGATGTGCTGCTGGATTCTGTTTGCCAGTATTTTATTGAGGATTTTTGCATCAATGTTCATCAAGGATATTGGTCTAAAATTCTCTTTTTTTGTTGTGTCTCTGCCAGGCTTTGGTATCAGGATGATGCTGGCCTCATAAAATGAGTTAGGGAGGATTCCCTCTTTTTCTATTGATTGGAATAGTTTCAGAAGGAATGGTACCAGCTCCTCCTTGTACCTCTGGTAGAATTCGGCTGTGAATCCATCTGGACCTGGACTTTTTTTGGTTGGTAAGCTATTGATTATTGCCACAATTTCAGCTCCTGTTATTGGCCCACTTTTTGATGGGGTTGTTTGTTTTTTTCTTGTAAATTTGTTGGAGTTCATTGTAGATTCTGGATATTAGCCCTTTGTCAGATGAGTAGGTTGCGAAAATTTTCTCCCATTTTGTAGGTTGCCTGTTCACTCTGATGGTAGTTTCTTTTGCTGTGCAGAATCTCTTGAGTTTAATTAGATCCCATTTGTCAATTTTGGCTTTTGTTGCCATTGCTTTTGGTGTTTTAGACATGAAGTCCTTGCCCATGCCTATGTCCTGAATGGTAATGCCTAGGTTTTCTTCTAGGGTTTTTATGGTTTTAGGTCTAACATTTAAGTCTTTAATCCATCTTGAATTGATTTTTGTGTAAGGTGTAAGGAAGGGATCCAGTTTCAGCTTTCTACATATGGCTAGCCAGTTTTCCCAGCACCATTTATTAAATAGGGAATCCTTTCCCCATTTCTTGTTTATGTCAGGTTTGTCAAAGATCAGATACTTGTAGATATGTGGCATTATTTCTGACGGCTCTGTTCTGTTCCATTGATCTATATCTCTGTTTTGGTACCAGTACCATGCTGTTTTGGTTACTGTAGCCTTGTAGTATAGTTTGAAGTCAGGTAGTGTGATGCCTCCAGCTTTGTTCTTTTGGCTTAGGATTGACTTGGCGATGCGGGCTCTTTTTTGGTTCCATATGAACTTTAAAGTAGTTTTTTCCAATTCTGTGAAGAAAGTCATTTACAAGAAAAAAACAAACAACCCCATCAAAAAGTGGGCGAAGGACATGAACAGACACTTCTCAAAAGAAGACATTTATGCAGCCAAAAAACACATGAAAAAATGCTCACCATCACTGGCCATCAGAGAAATGCAAATCAAAACCACAATGAGATACCATCTCACACCAGTTAGAATGGCAATCATTCAAAAGTCAGGAAACAACAGGTGCTGGAGAGGATGTGGAGAAATAGGAACACTTTTACACTGTTGGTGGGACTGTAAACTAGTTCAACCCTTGTGGAAGTCAGTGTGGCGATTCCTCAGGGATCTAGAACTAGAAATTCCATTCGACCCAGCCATCCCATTACTGGGTATATACCCAAAGGACTATAAATCATGCTGCTATAAAGACACATGCACACGTATGTTTATTGCGGCATTATTCACAATAGCAAAGACTTGGAACCAACCCAAATGTCCAACAATGATAGACTGGATTAAGAAAATGTGGCACATATACACCATGGAATACTATGCAGCCATAAAAAATGATGAGTTCACGTCCTTTGTAGGGACATGGATGAAATTGGAAATCATCATTCTCAGTAAACTATCGCAAGAACAAAAAACCAAACACCGCATATTCTCACTCATAGGTGGGAATTGAACAATGAGAACACATGGACACAGGAAGGGGAACATCACACTCTGGGGACTGTTGTGGGGTGGGGGGAGGGGGGAGGGATAGCATTGGGAGATATACCTAATGCTAGATGACGAGTTGGTGGGTGCAGCGCACCAGCATGGCACATGTATACATATGTAACTTACCTGCACATTGCGCACATGTACCATAAAACCTAAAGTATAATAATAATAATAATAATAATAATAAAAGAAAAAAAAAAAAAAAAAAAAGAAAAAAAAAAAAAAACCTTCACAGAAACATCCAGATTAATGTTTGACCACATGTCTGAACACTGTGGCCCAGCCAAGTTGATACATTAAAAATAACCATCATAGGCAGCAATGGACAAATTCATTTATTAACAAGAGAGAGGTGTGTGTGAGTTCATCTAGAATTTGGGCCAGGTTTCCATGGTTACCACCTGAAACGTCAGTGTTATAGATGCCGGAGTGAGGCCACCTGTGGTTCTCATCCCTGGTCATGACAACCACATGGAGAGCTGTGAAAAGATGCTGAGGTCAAGCTACCCTCAGAGCGTCAAAGTCATTTAGTCCAGGGTGGGGTCAGGCATCGATAGACATTGTTAGAGAACCTGCAACGTTCCTCCATGCAGCCAGGGTTGAGAACCTCTGGGCCGAGTAAATCCTCCCTCCAGGATGGTGACTTGGGGAGGTGAGCACGGGCTTTGCAGGGAGGTGGGCTGGATTTGAGTTTCACTTCAAGTTGGTAATGGGATGCTGGGACTGCCATTTCACCTCCCTGAAGCTCTTGATAAATAAGATGCTGCCTAGAATGCACGCAGCCCCGTCCCCCAAGGAGGAAGGAGGCCTGGTAGGTGTCATTGTCCCCTGCTGCCTGCTCCTGCCACCCCGCATGGTGTTAACAACTTGGGGTCTCCTCCCTTTCATTTTAAGTTCCTATTAAAATATAACAATGATGATGCTTTATCAATAAACATATTCAGCTTTGAGTTGGACACAGTGCTAAAGCATGTATTGTCTTATTTAATCCTCACAATAACCCAACGTGGATTCCATGATGGCTCCACGTTCCAAATGAGGAAACTGAGGCACAGAGAAGTTAAGTGACTGGCCTGCAGTAGATGCTGACAGTCTGAGATGTATGACTCTGATAGCTAAAGCTTTTTATGGAACTTGGGTCCCTGAGACATAAATCAAGGTTATGGCCACTGAAAAGGAGGAAACAAGAACTGGCATAGTTTCCAGATCTCGCCATTGTGTTTGTAGAAACCCTAAAAAAAAAAAAATACAAACTCTTGGAAAATTAATGGTAGTTTAGCACAGTGGCAAGAGACTTGGTGCATATCCAAAACTCAGTCATGTTCCTGGTTAATAGCCCCAGTCCATGGAAATCTAAAAATAAACAGTCCCATTCACAATAGGAACGAAAATAAAATATAGGAAAAATTTGGCATGAAAAGTGTAGTACGTGAATGAATAAAACTACTAAACTTTATTATGGGGTCAAAGAAGATTCAACCTCTGGAGATACGGTCTGTGTACATCATAAATATTATAAAAATTGTATTTCTTTTTAAATTGCCTATAGATTAAAAGAATTCCTCTTTTTTTCCAAATCAAAGTTGGGCATGGTAGTAATTTCTAAACAACTTGAAAATTTCCAAGTACAATATAAAGAGTGCCTTCTGAGTTCATGGCAACTGCCAATATCTCAGAAGTGAGGAGTCAGTCATCCTGGGCACCTGAGTCAGTTCTAGATTTTATTTCAGACTCAGCCATCGATGGCAGTGAGATCCTTTTTGCTTAGATGTATGTGGGTGCACTCAGATCTAAATTAATCAGTTAAAATAATTGTGTCACAGTTTCAAAATATTTAAATTGTGGAACCTTTCATAGGTTTAGAAATACCTATCGAATGTATACGTACAATTAACAAATAAATAAACACATGTAAATGAACACAGAGCCCCTGAAATCTGAAATTCTTGTGCTCTGGGATCCCCTGCCCGTGAGTGTGGGCAGAACATGTGACCTGCCTCTAGTCATACAGGGGATGGTAAAGGTGAGGGGATGTACGTGTTCCACATGTGATTATGTGTTATGTTACATAAGATTGTAACAGGTGTCTTGGCTGGGTGTGGTGGCTCACATCTGTAATCCCATCACCACGGGAGGCTGAGGTGGGTGGATCACTTGAGGTCAGGAGTTCAAGATCAGCCTGGCCAACATGGTGAAACCCCAACTCTACTAAAAATATACAAAAATTAGCTGAGTGTGGTGGTGCGCACCTGTAATCCCAGCTAATTGGGAGGCTGAGGCAGGAGATTTGCTTGAACCTGGGAGGTGGAGGCTGCAGTGAGCCAAGATCGCGCCACTGCACTCCAGCCTGGGAGACAGAGACTCAGTCAAAAAAAAAAAAAAAGATTGTAACATGAGTCTTGCTGGAGACTCTCTGTCCCTTGCTGGCTATAAAAAAGCAAGATGTCATGTTGTAAGCCACCTTATGTGGTAGCCACATAGCAGGAAACTGAGGGGCAGCCTCCAGTCCTCAGCAGGCAAGAGACCAAATGGTGCTGACCACCACATGAGCTTGGAGGCTGATCCTTCCCCAGTTAAGCCTCAGATAAAACTGCAGCCCAACCAACCAACATCTTGATTATAGCCTTGCAGAGACCCCAGCTAAGCTGTGCCCAGAGTCCTGACCCACAGAAAATGTGAGATTATAAACATCTATTCCTTCAGTTGCTAAATTATTTGTAATCTTATTATTCACCAAAGATAAATAATATAGCCACTACTCAAGTTAAGCAATAGATTTTTACCAACATTTTAGACTCCCTCATGTACCCTTCCTAATCACAGCTCCTTTTCTCCTCCCCAGAAGCAAGCACTAACCTGATTTTTGTTTTGATCATTCCTTTGCTTTTCTTTATAGATTTAATACCTATATAAGTATCACTAAATAGAATATGCTTTGCTTTGAAAATATGAATATCAAGCACAAACCTAACTGTAGCATTTTTTAAAAGGTCAATGGGATAATTTTTAACTTGAAAATGTAACTTTGAAATTGACCTTGAAAACAGTAATGACAAAATATCTTGAAAAAAATTACTATAAATTAATTGTGACATCATAGTTTTTTTAAAAAAGATTTTTTTAATGAAGTAGCAAGTTAAAAATATCTAGTTGAATCTTCACCTCACAGTGTGCTTGTGGCTGCACACACACACACACACACACACTTATGCACACAGTGTCACACATCCACACACTTCCACATTCATGGTTGATTGATGGATAAGGAGAAAGTAAAATCACAACACAAAAGAAAATAAACGTGAATATTCTTCTGACTTGGTAATTAATTTTCTAAAATTTCTAAATTTAAAAGAAATAAGTCATGGAGAAATTTACTGATAGATTTGACTACATAAAGACTGAAGTCATTTTACCAGTCAGCAACCTAAACATTATTAGAAAACAAAATTTAATCCATGAGGCATATTTATGACAAATATAAAATAGTACCAGCTCCTGAATACACGTATGAAGAATTCACACTTCAAAGTCTAAGATATTTATGTAAGGAAAAACATAGACGAATAATAAATACATTAAAAATGATCAAACTCGGCCTGGCGCAGTGGCTCACGCCTGTAATCCCAACACTTTGGGAGGCTGAGGCGGGTGGATCACCTGAGGTCAGGAGTTCAAGACCATCCTGGCCAACATGGTGAAACCCCGTCTCTACTAAAAATACAAAAATTAGCCAGGCATGGTGGCAGTTGCCTGTAATCCCACCTACTCGGAAGGCTGAGGCCGGAGAATTGCTTGAATCCGGGAGGTGGAAGTTGCAGTAAGCCGAGATTGTGCCATTGCACTCCAGCCTAGGGGACAAGAGCGAGACTCCGTCTCAAAAAAAATAAAATAAAAAAATTAAAAAAAAGACCAAACTCACCCATGTAAATTGAATTGCAGTGCCATACTAGCAAAGTTTGTTTCAAGTTATGATGCCTTAAGTTGATGAGGGTGGGATGAGACAGGCTCACCGTTGAAAGGAACACAAATTAATAGAATATTTTTGGAGAGCAGTTCGGTAAAATTATTCCTGTCTTTCAAATGTGCATAGTCTTTGTCCCAGCTATTCCATTTGTAATAATCTCTCCTAATGTATTAATCCTAAATACAAGGTTTATGTTAAAACACATTTATCAAGATATTTGATTGGCAAACATGGAGATAATGTCGAAATTAGGGGAATAATTAAATAATGGTTTACTTGTTGAGTAAGATGCAGATATTTTAAGATGAGGTTTACTCATAGTTTTTAATGACAGAGGTAACTCATGGCCATAAGTTAAAACAAAATAAAGTTGGAATCCTGTAGTAGACTCTAAGCACCAGAGAGTTTTTTGTGGTGTTAGATCAGGATCAAATCCCCACTATGCACCTACTTCCTGTGTACCTTTGCGGTAGTTGCTTAATCCTTATGAGCCTAGTTTTTTTGCTCACAGGTTTGTTTTAAAGCTCCAATGAGATGACTAAATATAGGAAGTCTTGCCTATTCCAGACACTTGACAAATGTGTCCTGCCTCCTCTTGTTAATAACGCTGAACATGGGATGATGTGACACAGAGAAGGGGACAGGATCAAACATTACATATAGACCGATTCTAAATTTAAAATACATGTTTGTCCACAACACGTTTGAAGGATAGAAGTAATTGTTTTAAATTTTTAATTGAAAGGAAGTGAAAGTGTTGGCTAACTGTACTTCCGTAACAGTGTGGCTTCTGTCTTGGTAGGGACTGTGACAATCTTGTTCACAGGGTCCTTGTCCATAATCTTAACAGGTGGGAAATCTCACACCAATCTTATTCCCTTAGGGACTGATGTATGACAATCTTGTGATGTTCTACCCCAGATGGGAAATGGGGTTTGGTGTGATTTGGGGGTTGACAAAATGACCCCCTCACAATCGCACCACCTGCAACCCTGGTAGTCAGTGTGCATTGGCACCATCAGGGATGCAAAATGCAGATTCGTAGAGAGATTTGGGTTTGGTAGGTCTGGAATAAGGCTGGGAAGTGCGTGCGTGCGTGTGTGTGTGTGTGTGTGTTACAGATAGTAAAGTTTATAGATCTTAAGTATAGAGCTCAGTGCATTTTTACATAAGTACGTGTGTAACCACCATTCAGATCAAGATATTGACCATTTCCAATAACCCAAAAGGCTTCTCGATGCCCCTTCCCAGTCAATAACTCCCAGCCCCGCTCCAGGTAACATTATTCTAATTTCTGGCCCTACAGAGTAGTCGAGCCTGTTCTTGAGCTTCCTATAAATGGAATCACACAGCCGATACTCTATGTCTGGATTCTTCTGCTCAATGTCATGTTTATGAGATGAATCGTGTTGTCTGTATTGGTGGTTCCTTCACTTTTATCGCCCAATATGGATAAACCACAATCTGTTTGCTCCTCCATTCTCCTGTTGATGGACGCCTAGGTTGATTCCAGTTTGGGACTATTGAACAATGCCACTCACATGTTCCTAACCGTATCTTCGGCTGGGCATAAACGCTCCGCTCTGCTGTATATTCTTAGCCACGGAATTGATGGGTGCAGAACAGGCATATGTCTAATTCTAGTAGACACTGCCAAACAGTGGAAATCCATATTTTTAAAATTGAAAATTATTTGTAATTGACACACAATAATTGTACATATTTATGGGGCACATATTATATTTTGATACATGTATACAAAGGTATAATGTTCAAATCAGGGTAATCAGCATATTCATCACCTCGAATATTTATTATGTCTTTATGCTGGAAACATTCAAAATTCTCTCATATTTGAAACCATTATTGAAAACAAATTATTAACTACAGGGCCATAGAATGCTATAGCTTATTCCTCCCATGTAGCTGTAATTTTGTATCAATTAACCAACCTCTCCCTATCCTCCTCTCCCCATCATCCTTCCCAGCTTCTAGTAGCTACAGTTCTACTCTCTACTTTTTTTTCTTTTTTTTGAGATGGAGTCTCATTCTGTCACCCAGGCTGGAGTTCAGTGGCATGATCTCGGCCACTGCAACCTCTGCCTCCCAGGTTCAAATGATTCTCCTGCCTCAGCATCCCAAGTAGCTGGGACTACATGTGTGTGCCACCACGCCTGGCTAATTTTTTGTATTTTTAGTAGAGACGGTGTTTCATTGTTAGCCAGGATGGTCTCGATCTCCTGACCTCGTGATCTGCCAGCCTCGGCCTCCCAAAGTGCTGGGATTACAGGCGTGAGCCACTGCACCCAGCCTATTCCTTACTTTTATAGGCTCAACGTTTTTAGCTTCCACATACAAGTGAGAACATGTGGTATTTACCTTTCTGTGCCTGGCTTATTTCACTTACCATATGATCCAGTAATCCCACTACTGGGTATATATCCAAAGGAAAGGCAGGGAAATCCGTTTCCCAGAGAGATGTCTGCACTCCCATGTGTATTGCAGCACTATTCACAATAGCCAAGATATGGAATCAACCTGTGTCCATCAACAGATGAGTGGATGAAGAAAGTATACATACACTATGGAATACAAATTTGGCCACGAGAAAGAATACAATCCTGTCATTTGTGGCAATGTAGATGAGCTGAAGGAAATCCGTATTTTTATAAGTCGTCACAGATAGGGGTGGTCTTGGACCACACTTTGAGAAATGCTTCTTGGATAAAAGCCCCATTATATGGACAAATATATTTCCTTTAGTCCTCAGTTCAAGTAGAGAAGGGCTTGCTTATATGGAGATACCAGCTAGGTGATTTGGGGAAGTGGGGAGAATGAGAAATCAACTGAGTGCCACCCATCAGCACCCCTTTGGAACAAATTATTGCAATTTACTTCTTCTGCCCAAGGGAAAGAAGCTGAGAACAGAGAAGCTTTGATAGGATTTGATAGGGAGAGTGAGGCGCCAGGCCACTCTGTCCAGTTGGCCATGAGCTAGAATAATGCTCACTGATTTGCTGGTAAAAGGAGATGGCTTGGGGACTTGGGTTATCCCTGCAGGGAGCAACTATCTCCTCTGCTCATCTTAAACAAGATAATTGCAAAGCGGTTCCCTGCCATCCCATCCTCTTAACAAAGAAGGTGAGATAAAAGAGATGGCATTCCTCCTGCTGGGCCCAGCAGGCTTGACAACCAGTGCCAGTTATGGGGAAAATGTCCCTTTCAGCTAACTCAAGATCTTTCAAAACAGACCCAGGCAGTTTCTTTGAGGGCTGAAAGCCAGGAAACAGGGGTTCCTGTTGGCCGAGGCTTGAAAGGAGGGCCTGCCTGGTCTGTTGGCCCATACCAGGCTTCCTTCGCGCCTCTGCTAGGAGCCAGTTATCCTGCAGGCTGACTCAGCCTCTGCCCAGCCATGATCTGAAGCTGCTCTCTGCTGTTTTAAGCTGAGCACTGCAACCAGGGACCTCAGACACCAAAGACAATGCAGGCCTCCAGAAAGCAGGAGAAGGACTTCTAAATCAAGGCTGACAGGAGGAATGGGAAATGGGCATTCAAGGACTTGGCAGTATGCCAGGCTCTGTACATCAGGACCTCATGGAAACCAGAAAGGTAGGTTGATAATTCCTACCCATCCCAGGCTGGGCCTCATGTCCCTCATTGGGCTCCCACAGCTGTGTGAGCATTCTTTACCAACACGGCACTTCTCTCCTGGAATCCCTTGTTTAACCTCTTCTCCACTGCTCTATAAACGTAGTGAAATTTCCAGGTGCGGTGGCTTATGCCTGTAGTCCCAGCACTTTGGGAGGCCGAGGTGGAAGGATCACTTGAGCCCAGGAATTTGAGGCTGCAGTGAGCTATGATGGCACCGCTGCATTTCAGCCCAGGTGACAGAGACCCTGTCTTTAAAAAATAAAATAAATGCAGTGACACAAGACAACCTATGTCTGTTTTATTCCCAAAGCTGCGTGTGTCCCCAAAGCCAAGTGAGGTGTCTGGGCCTAGTTAATGACCAATGAACATTGGCTGTGAAGGAGTGAAATTACACCACTCGGGCATATTGACACTAAGTTAAAGCCACTTGAAAAATAGCAGGTGCGCTCGGTGTGGTGGCTCATGCCTGTAATTCCAGCACTTTGGGAGGCCAAGGCGGGCGGATCACGAGGTCAGGAGATCGAGACCATCCTGGCTAATACAGTGAAACCCTGTCTCTACTAAAGATACAAAAAAAAAAAAAAAAATTAGCCTGGCGTGGTGGCGGGCGCCTATAGTCCTAGCTACTCGGGAGGCTGAGGCAGGAGAATGGCGTGAACCCGGGAGGCAGAGCTTGCAGTGAGCAGAGGTCACGCCACTGCACTCCAGCCTGGGCGACAGAGCAAGACTCTGTCTCGAAGAAAAAACAAGAAAAAGAAAAATAGCAGATGCAAGATCACTCTGACCTTCATGCCATTTGTTAAAAGCAAAAGACGAGATCCCTATGTGAAAGATGCAACAATCTTATTCTCAAAGATGAGAAGCTGAGATGGAAAGAATTCTGTACCAACCTTGTGAAAATAAGTCTTATCTTTTAAGCCTCCCCACATCATTTAGTTGCTTCTTCACAACTTACTATTATTTATCCAATTCAGTATATCTGTAACTGACTATTTCTTGAGGACTTTATTTCCTTATGAGGGTGTCTGTGCTACATAAAACTTGTATTTAAAAATGTGCATGCTTTCCTCCTGTTCATCTGTCTTATGTCAGTTAAATTCTCCAGCACAGGCAGGACCCTAAGAGTATGGAAGTGGAATTTTGCTGCCCCTACAGTTGATTACATGAGTGAATAAATGATTGAGTGAATTCTGAATTATAATGAAGAAGCTAAATATCTCAGTGATGGTTTTTCTTCCTAAGAAAATTAATCTGTTAAGATCACAGAGTTGTAACGCTCTTCTACCTAACAACAGCAACAAAAACCTAGCTCTTTAAAAATAAAAAGGAACTCTTTTCTGAATTAGCAACGTCCGGAGAGATTTTTGGTTGTCACGACCGGGGCAGGGGGTACTACTGGCATCTGATGGAGGCCAGGGATGCTGCTGACACCCTGCAATGTACAGGACAGCCCCCATACAAGGAACTGTCCCACTTGAAATGTGAGTAGTTGGTTGTGCTGAGGTTGAGGAAGCCAACTCAAGGAAGTCACCCACCAGATGGATGCTGTCAACACTGCTTGCTACAGCAAAAGCTACTGCTGAGAATGTGCTCCAGTTGAGAGTAAAGCCTGAAAAACTGAAGAGCCGGGCACGGTGGCTCACACCATAATCTCAGCACTTTGGGAGGCTGAGGCGGGCAGATCACTTGAGGCTAGAAGTTTGAGACCAGCCTGGCCAACATGGTGAAACCTGTCTCTACTAAAAATACAAAAATTAGCTGGGCATGGTGGCATGTGCCTGTAATCCCAGCCACTGGCGAGGCTGAGGCACAAGAATTGCTTGAACCTGGGAGGCAAAGTTGCAGTGAGCCGAGATTGTGCCACTGCACTCCAGCCTGGGCAACAGAGCGAGACTCCAGCTAAAAAAAAAAAAAAAAAAAAAAAAAAAAAAAAGAAAAAAAAAGAAAGAAAGAAAGAAAAGAAAGGAAAAACTGAAAAGAGCAAGAGCCACTTAGAAGCCAGGTATGGTGGTGCGTGCCTGTAGTCCCATCTACTCGAGAGGCTGAGATGTGATGATCCCTTGAGCCCAGGAGTTTGAAGCTGCAGAGAGCCATGATCACACCACTGCACTCCAGCCTAGGCAACACAGTGAGATCCATCAAGTTTTTTTAAGCCACTTAGAGAAGGTTTTACAAGTTACATGAGCAAAAGCTAAATAACTAGTACATCCATGTGCCATAAAGTGAAGAAACGGATGAGGTCTCTATGGGACATGTCAGCTATACCCAAGAATGTGTTTGTTTCTTGTGGCTGAGACAGTGATCAAGGCAGCTTTCCTCCCAGGGCAAAGACTGGTTTGTTTGTGGCCATTTAATTTGGCCAAACCTGAGTTTTGATGAATAATACTTTGCAATCTTCAAATAATACTCATTTTGTTCCCAAATCCAATGAACTAGAGGCTGTAATTGAAAGAAGGAAGAAAGGGAGGGAGGTAGGAGAGAGAAAGGAATAGAAAGAGGGAGGGCAGGAAGGCAGGCATGAAAGAAGGCGTAATTGTCAAAAATCCAAGTTATTTGAGGCGTACTGCTTGACCTGACTTTATGCAGTACAAACAAAATCAGGGTAAGCTAGAATTCAGAAGACAATGGTGCCACTGTGTTTCTCTATGGAGTGCTCTCAGAAGTGTGACCTTTTCTAATCCCAAACTGCTTAAAAAATGATGTCTCCTTGGGGTGCCATTTAGATTAATCTGTGACGGGACCAGAAGCGAGCTAAGCTGATGATTCTAATTCAATTGCCAGCGAGATGGTGTCTGTCTCCATCTGTAAACGTCCTCATCCTGCTCTCAGTGGGGCCACATTGATGGCTGCAGCCAGCATTATCCTTTACAACCCTTTTAATTTTTCGGCTGCATGATGTGATCTTCTGTGAAGGCAGCACTAGTTCAAATGAAAGTATTTCTTATACAAGAGCACAAACCCTCAGTTACATTCTTAAGAACTCATTCCTTGCCTGTGTGCCTAAACCACCCTAGCTAATAAACTCCCCCTAAATGTGGCTTTCCTGCATCTCACCAGCCTGGTGGCGTATGTTGGGGTGGGGGCATGTCATGCCATTTTATGCATGGGGGATCAGGGTCTATGATTACCTTGTCCAAGATTAATCAGTGGGTAAGAAGCAGGTGCAGGACCCCAGGCTATTCTTCTGTTCACAAGGTAGTGCTTTTTTCCTCAGACAGCACACATCTCTATGGCAGTGTGTTTGAGTCCAAACTGTATCTAATGTAGAAGGTGGGCCCCGAAAGTGCACTTCAGTTTATACCAGCCACTCAGCCCGCATCTGCTTGCATCAAGCTTAAATGTGTCTGACTGCGGCCATCTTGGCTCCCTCAAGGCCACCAAAGCAAGTCCTGCGGTTGCTTCCTTTTGCTATTGCGAAAACCCTTCAGAGTCTACTTCGTCCTACTGCAGTAGCAGTGAGGCCCATCCATCAGGGATGCTGGGCTATGAACCGGGCTTCTTGTCTTGCAGCCACTTTTATCATCCCAGGGATACAAGTTACTCCAAACCTAGCTTCCCTGCAATTCCATTTCCCACACCAAAACACGGAAAGGATAATGCTGACATCCCACCAGTGCCTGTGGGAACAACCGATTTTGTTGTATGACTGAACAGCTCTCTTTGCCCTCTTCAGGTCCCTATGAAGGCACAAACCCTGATAACCATTTATACGTAAGACACTAGTATGATGAGCAAGGAGGTTTTTATCCTTCTTAAAAAAAAATAGGGGAGTGGAAGAGTGGAATGGTCATTGTACCAGATCAGGTTATAATCGCAAAATGCTGCAAAACAGAATCTAAGCGAAAAGACCCAGTTTAGGGTCCCTGGGGCTAGCCTAGCTCGTGGGACAAGAAAACGTGCCTTCTTGGCATAGGGTATCTAATGTCTTGGGACGTCTCTGGAATGTTTCATCTTAGATTCTTTTTTCCTTTTAAAGTTAATTAGCTGATTAAGAATTAATCACATGAACTATTAATTTGTATTGCTATTTATTAAAATATTAATATTTACATAACTTATTGATATAATATTCAATTGCTTGATAGGTAATTAATAAATTCCAACTCACCCAGTAAGAACATTTTTGTGGCGACAAGGTAAAGAGTAGGATGATAATTGGATGACCCAGAACTTAGAACTCAATAAGTGAAAAACACGTGTTGTTATCAATGCTCCTAACTTCTATCATTATCTGACAAGATTTTCTAGGCAGTGGCACCCTTAGAATCCTATCTTCTCTGTTTCCTTTTCCTAGTAGCTGCCAATTAGGATGCCAATCATCCCTGATTTTATGTAGGATGATGATAGCCAGGGGCAAATGAGGAAACTGAAGACTCACAGAAATCTAGGACTAAATGTAAGAATTTTAAAAATGGTAGATTTTTATGGTAAAGAATGTGAGGTTTGTAGTTTTTTGATCTCCACAGGAGAAATGAACAAATGATTCCATGTAAGAACACTGGAAGATACTAAATTCCACCTTGATATTTTCCAGGAATGTCACATCCTGAGTCTTGGTTGACTTCCTGAAAGTGTCCTCTCCAGTTTTGAGGGACCTCCTGCTCCAGGAAGCCTGCCCTGATTTCCCAGCCAGAGATGGTCCTTTGAATTTCCCCCGACCTTCACCTGGCTTCTCTAGGAGCACAGTCACAATTCATTGTATATTATCACTAATTGGATACTTATTTCATGTCCTGTGTTCACAGTGGTAACTAGCATGTATACATTACTTACAGTTTGATAACAGCCTTTCTTTCACATCTACAAAAACAACAATTCCTAATATTAATTATATTTGCTGTGGGTCAAGTATTCATTTAGGACTTTACTTGGAGTATTTCATGTAATCCCCATGCAGCCCTATATCTCTACTAAAAACAGGAAAAATTAGCTGGGTATGGTGGCACCACCTGTAGTTCCAGCTACTCAGGAAGCTGAGGCAGGAGAATTGCTTGAACCCGGGAGACGGAGGTTGCAGTGAGCCGAGATTGTGCCACCACACTCCAGCCTGGCTGACAGAGAGATTCCGTCTAAACAAACAAACAAAAAAAGCTTTGCTACTCTAAGCACTAACCCCTTCCTCTTCCGCCTTCCCTTCTTAGCTTTCCTTCCCAGAATGCAGTTGCTACCCTGGAGGGCGAGCTGCCCAAATGGGATGTGGAGGCAGCAGCATGACGACAAAAGATGCAATCTGAAGCTGGTGGAGCCACAGACGGGAGCTGGACAGTGAGGGTTTCATGGAGACTGTGCACAGGACTGCCCCCATCTGCAGGGACACTGTGGTTATTCAGTCTTGCTGTGCACCTAAGGGCAGTTGCCAAGTGGTGGCAGCTACAGAGATGGGGAGGGGCTCTGTGAACCAGGGCCTCCTATGGCTCCTGTTGGGTTTGGGCCAATGGGAGGCTCCAAGATACACCCCAGCCTCGCACTCTTGGCTCCCATTCTTGGTGGGTACAGGTTCCCTCCCCTTGTGTCTGCAGGCCCAGCATTGGGAACGGCTTCCTTCTGAGCTACTTCCTGAGTGCTTTCACCCCTTCCTGGCTTCCTTAATCCTACCTGCGCCTCTCCAAAGGATCCCTTCATTCAGTTATCTTCGGTTTAATCCTTTGAGCTGCCATCCATTTGCTGCACACAAACAGGCACAGGTGGCACACTGCTTCACAGGCAGCAACCATACAACTGCAGCTTGTCTTCCTATGTCTTCTGCATCTGAAATAACAAAGAACTTCCATCAGGGCTCAGTGTCAGGCAGAATTAATTTCAAGTCTCTATTCTACTTCCTGCAGGAATTCAATCATTTGCCCAAAATTACCCAGCTGGTAATTGTCTGTTTCATTATCTGCTACATGGGGATATAACATCT
Source organism: Pongo abelii (assembly GCF_028885655.2). Lineage (NCBI taxonomy): Eukaryota > Metazoa > Chordata > Mammalia > Primates > Hominidae > Pongo > Pongo abelii. The sequence continues at coordinate 9,044,897 of NC_071988.2, forward strand.
ACTCCTCATAGAACTATTGTGAGAATAAAGTGGAATAACAATGTATGTAACATGGACAGATTTTGTTAAAAAAAAATACAGGATGCCCAGTTATTTAAATTTCAGATCAACAATGCTTTTAGTATGCCTGTGCAATATTTGGGATATACTTGTATTAAAAAATTATTTATCTGATATTCATATGTAACTGGATGTCCTGTATTTTATTACTTTATTTACTTATTTATTTTTGAGATGGAGGATCTCACTCATGTTGCCCAGCCTGGTCTCAAACTCCTGGGCTCAAGCGATCCTCCCATGTAGTTGAGATTACAGGTGTGTGCCACTGCACCCAGCCTACCCTGTATTTTATCAGGTGAACCTAAACATCCGTGAAGTGCATAGCACATCGTCTGCACATTACTTAGCCTCTAGTGAATAGTAGCAGCTAATATTATTATAATTTGTAATTCCCATATTACCAACACCTAACCTAAAACAATACCTGACATAATGCTCAAAAAAACAGCAAAAATGAATAAATGAACAAATGGAGAAACTGAAAACCACGGGGGCATTTTGTCTGCAGCGAAAGATGCCCAGCTGACGATGGCAGAGGAGAGTCTGGAATTTAAGTGTCCTTGATTCGAGCCCAGTGTTCCTTCCTCCAAATCGCATCGGGAACAAAGTGAAAGGAACTGCCAGAAGAGGCAGGTGACCAAGACATGGCAGCGAGTGGACCCCCAAAGTTGCTGAAAAAACCTTTTATCTTTTACCCATCAAAATAATTATGTCCTTATTTTTAAATGTTTAGATTACAGATTGGGACTGAAGCTTCCTATCATGGACATTTGCAGTTTTCTATCAGTCTCAGCAATTTCATGTCCATCTCAATCTCAGTAATCAAACATTTCTCCACTTTGTTTTTGCTGCAGAGTAACTGCATTGAGAAAATCCTGGTTTGGGCAGATGAGCACTTGCAATTGATAAAATATTTTTAAAAATTCACCTTGCAATCCAAGGATACTGTTAATAGAGATGTCAGGAAAAATTATATTCCCAGATCTTCTCCAAAGCAACTCAAGCTTAGCAAGGCAAATTAATGTGTCAAGGATGTATTATATTAGAATTTGGCTCACGAAGGGTGGGCTGACTCTCTTCTCTCTCCCCTGGAGCAAGAGTCATGGCTGGGCCTGGGGCCACCTAACCAGGGGCTGCCAGCCTCCTACTCCAGCCACCTGCCCCTCCAAGGTACATATGCTCACCTGACTAAGAGTTCTTCATAAAATAGGAGTAGACATGGTGGGTGTGTGGCCCTCAAGACTGCACGTGTGCCTCTGCCACACTTTCTGCCTCTTCTCAAATCAAAATGTAGATGCAACTCAGCCTCAGCCTGGCAAACAAGACAGATGATGGGAAAGCACGAGGACACACACCCCAGGACCTGGAATATTCATTTGGAACTTCAAGTTCCGTGAGCCCAGTGGGTTCTTAACAGTTAAATGATGTTTCTCTCGAGATTGGTGGTAACCTGTAGAAATGTGATTTTAAAAAATACTTTCTGAAATTTGTCCACATTTGAAAGATTAGCGTAACTCAATGAATCACTTTTTTTCAAATAATCAAAGAATGGCACAAAATTGTGCACAGATAAAAGTTGTGTTCCAAGTGGATTTTGACAGAGGGGCTAAAGATTCACTGATAGAGTTTCAGATTTCACACTGCATGAACCTTTAAGAAATTTTCACTTGTTGGATTTTGGTATAGTGCCAAGGATGAAAATCCAGTTCTCTGAAAATGCTATTCAAGTTCTTATTCCTTTTCCAACTGTGAATCTGTGGGAGACCATTTTCTTCACGTATTTCAAAAAAAAAAAAAAAAAAAAAAAGTATTTCACACATTGAATGGAGAAGGCAGACGTGAAAGAGATTTTCCAAAATGTAAAACAATGTTACTCTTCTACTATTGTTTTGAAAAAGATTTTTCTTTCAAGTTTGCTATGATAACATGTAATGGGTTTGTAATTGGTAGAGACATTAATAAATGTTTAAAATTTTTTGTCTTTCCATTTTTGGAAAGACACATAACCAAAAGCTCTTTGGGGTATTCAATAATTTCCTAGTGTCAAGAGCATCACATTGTACTGGTTTACAGCACAAAGGGGCCCCCAGCTCTCAGAGGTCCAGATATGACACATGAGGTTCTAACAGGCTCAGGGTCAAACACTGGCCTAAGGTTGAACCCAAGAGATCCTTTTGCTAACACAGTAATCATCTGAAGAAAAATTGTTATGCTAAACAATGTCAGTTTGATGATCAACACATTTTTGTTAAAGCAGTGATCAGCTGTATATGTGAAAACTCTGCAGCAGGGATTCAATTCCACCATATCCTGTCAGTCTGCACAGGTGCACACACACACACACACATTCACTTTTCAAAAACTGATCCAATTGTTCAAATGCATGTTATCTACATGATCATTTCACAAGGGCGGTGCCCTAATGGAAGCAGACTTTGTTCTATATCCCCAAGAGGCTCTTAGGATCTAAGTCTTCTAGTTGAGCTTCTTCTTACCAAAAGGTCGGTATGTCAGAGCTGGAAACAGAAGCCAACATCCCTTAAGTCTGGCTTTCTTCTCACTGCACTGCTTCCTCTAGGGCGAGTGCCAGGTCTGCAAATCTCTAGCTGGCCGATGAGCATGACAGGAGATGCCTGCACCCTCCCCTCCCCTCTCCATCCACAGGTGTTGATCCTTGCTGGTCATTGCTAGTTAATCTCAGATCAATGTCTAGTTCCACTGCAGCCTGAGGTCTTGGAATCCTGAACAGTGTTCCAGGTAGCCAAAGCTGGTCTGCAGAATGAAGCTGATGTGCACAAAGATATTCTGCCTTGAACGGAGGTGTGAGGATCGGCTCTGTCTGGGTCACGCCTGGAGTCCAGCTTCTCTCCTCTCCCAAAATGACTCCAGTTTGGTGCTCAGCCTTGTGATTATGGATTGTCAACAAACGATTAGCTTGAAAATGCTGCCTGCATTCTTTTCTCTCCAGGGATAAAAAGTGGCTTTAGTTTTCTCCTTTAAAGCGTACTTGTGAGCATAAAGATCTTCCTCCTTGAAACTGATGCAGATCCTGGGTAGAGATTTTTTTAAGCCTTTAATTTCATTGCATGAAGGAACAAGAGGTACCTCCCTTCTGCCTTGGATCTTCTAAGCCTCAGGGCCTTGTTTGTATCTTGAGTCTGTGGCTTTTTTCACAAATGGAGCCACACTATCTGCATTATCCTGTAACTTAGTTTTTAATCATATGTTTTGAAAACTTTCCCATATACAGACATAATATCCATGAGAAAAATTTAACCTGTATTAAAGACAAATTATGTCAGGTGTTAAATGACCACATCCTTTGGTCTAGTACATGTTGAAAGTTTTTATGCCATTTGTCTTTTTTGATTTGGGACTGGTGGTTTTTCCCTCTTCAACAGATTTTAAAAATATAGTCAAATGTATCACTTCTATTCTTTACCATTTTTGTCATTCTTAGAAACACTCGCGTTTGTGTGACTAAATTCAGTATTTTCTTGCCCTCTTACGGTTTTTGATACAAAGACAAGGTAAGCAAGACTATTTTTGTCACCCAGTTTTATCATCACCATTTACTGAATGGTTCACCATTCCCATTGATGTGAAAAGTATCTTGTTCCTAACCCAAAGTACACATAGGAACAAAGTCATTTGTGGACTTAATATTAAGAGGCAGCACCAGCTTCAGATGTTATAGACTAACATTTTATCCCCTGACTTTTCTAAGAAGGAGTATCATTAGACTCTTTGAAGATTTTTTTTTTAATTGGGATTGCAAATTTAGACAACTTTACACTTGTTACAAAAGGCACTTTCAAAGAACAGTGCCTTTCACTTTGCAATGAATTTGGATGTTTGGGAATTTGATTTTTAATATCTAAATGCATGTTATTCCTTACCTGAAAGCTATACAGGCTGCCAAGAATTTGAGAAGTAGATGGGATACAGACATCATCTGGTCCAGTGTTTTCAGTTGACAAAGAAACTTAGGCCCAGAGAAGGGCAGGGATGTGACCCAGGTCAGAGGGTGATCTGGCGGTATGGTTGGGAGAAGGAACCGAGGTTTCCAGCCCCTTCTCTGGGGCTTCCCTTCCACCACACGATGTATCTGACAATCCTGTGTTCCAAACATTTCCTGCCTGAGGCTGCAGACTGGTAAGACCTCTAAAGCCATGAAAATCCCACAAACGTTCCTCCCTACCCAGCCGCCCCACGCACCCCCATCACACAAAGTCAGTGACCCACAACGAAGAGAAAAGATATTTAATTATTTCTCAGGCTAATCTCTTAAAGCGCTCAAAGTGTTTTCACAAGTGCAAGGGGAGGGATTGTTCTCAGCCAACATTTACCAGTGATTCCGACACACGCAAAAACACTCCCAATCACGGTGCTTTATACTTACTTTTAATTTCTGCACTGAAAAAGAAAAGGAAGGTAAAAACGATGACAGATTAGTTTACAGTGACTTCATCTTTGTCCTTAAATTAACCTTTGCTCTTGAGAGCAGAAGAGGGAAAGACAGGGGAACGTCAAAGCATGATGGTGAAATGGTGACCAGGACACCTCGGTCTGGCTAACAAGGGTTCTAAAAACCTGGACACGGTGCCGTCAACGCACTAGTCTGTAAACACTGACAGGCAACAGTTAAGATACATTTAAAAAAAAGGAAAGAAACCAAAACAACCCACAATTCCATTCTTAAAATCAAGCACAAAATCTGACAATGAAACATATCCAGGGGTTGTGTGTCCCCATCTGATCTGGAGATGGTGCTCTGAAGGCAGCCACAAGGTGTGAGTCACACACTAGGGAGACAGACATCTGTTCAACACAGAATTCCGGCTTTGCTGAACTGCAATGCATATTCCCTCTTCTCACTAGTACAGAAATGTTCTGCAGGCAGGAACATGAGCCCCCCGGCTCATTCACCTGTACAACCTCCCCTGACAGACAGTGAGAGCCATGGTGGGGCCAGGGGCTCTGTGTGCTTTGGAGGCTACTGCCTCTGGAATGTTCCACATTCTCAAGGTTTGGTTGGGCTGTGGGTTTTAGTTACGCTCCACACATTGTTTAGGTGCTCGCTTTATTTTTCATGTGCAAACTGTTCCTGTCTAAAGCTTTCAGAAGAACGTGTACAGACACCCTGCAGAGACGAGGGTCATGACGGGGCCCTCCTGCCTCTTGCGGTGGGGCGGGGGCATGGGGGCGCGTCACAGAAATAGAGAAATGACATGTTCCGCTGCAGTTAAACTCTAGTCTCTGATTCGGTCCATCCCGAGGCGGGGGTGGGGCTCCTCAGTAGGTGATTGTCCACTCCTTGACAGAGGCGTCATGGGAGGTTGTGACCAGCGTGTGCTCGTCCAGCCAGGCCAGGCTGCTGACATGGTGCAGCCGGTGTGCATCTGGGAAGAAAGGGTGCAATTTAACGAAAAGCCAAATTTCTCTGCATCTATGTACATCTTGGACTAGGAAGATGGAACAACCTGTGCCTAAATCATCTCCAGGGCCCCCAAGAAAATGGCCATGAATTGTTGTAACTCAGGAGTCTGGCATGGTGGCAGTGGGGCTGAATTCTCCGCGTGGCACTCCTGACCACCGGGGCCGGGTACCTCTTTTTTGTGTGCTGCAGGGTAATTAGCAGCATCCCTGGCTCCACCTACAGATGCCAGTGGCTCCTTCTCTCCATGTCTTGACAACCAAGTTCCAAGGGGGTGAAATAACAATGTCTTCTTATGTATAAAAGTGATGACATGCAGACAACACACAAACAGCTACACTGTATCCATGCCCTATTAAAATGGGGCAGGCATGACAACCAGTAAGAGGCTGGAAAACACAGGACTGGGGGGGCCACTGACATTCCCCTCTGTGACAGTCACACTGTGGGTGAACAGATTCGATTCCCCATAATCTTGCCTCCACCCACCCGAGATGCCAACAGTGAGACAGTGCCTGTGCGCTTATGGCTCCTCTGTGGCTGGCTCTGCCATGAAGCCCAGGGAGGCTCCCAGCTGCAGGCAAGGGGGTTCCCACCAGCTCTCTGCTCCCCAGGTCCCCAGCCTCTAGGTCTGCAGCCCCACCTAGACAGGGTGAGATTCAGCCCCCACCCCTGCCTGGCACGGCATACACCCTGATGCAGGAAGCCCTGGCCTGCGGGTGGCACAGGTGCCCGGGAGCGCCTTCAACCACCAAGCATGACTTGGCTGTGAGGCCAGGCTTTAGCACTCTGTCCACATCACCAGGCTGGCTCTTTTCCAGATGTAGAACTCAACTATCTGTACGAGAACCCGACGCTGAGGTCACTTCATGTTTGGTGGCCTGTGACCTCACAGTGAAGACACAGACCCCGACCTCCTAATCTCTATCCGACTAGCTCTTGCTGTATTTTTTTCTGGATCCATTTCATTTATGAACTTGTTTGATTCTCACTACCAGACTGGCGATTGTCTTATAAACCAGGACGGACGTTGAAACCTGCTTTGTGTCTCCTCCCTTCCAGACCGGGCTGCCTTCCCTCTCTGCCTGTCCCGCACCTGAAGCCTGCAGCTGGGGAATGGGCTCTGGGGGTGAGCTCAGACATTTTTAAATAGGAAAGGGCCCCATTAATGTTTAACACAAAAGGATGTCTTCAAGGAGAATGGATGAGGGGACTTGACCACACACTAGGAGGAGAGCGGTAGGGGGGCACTCGGGGAGGGGAGGGTTTGGACAACACAGAGCTGCCTCACCATACGTGCATGGCCATGCGGGGACATCACAACCCCCACAGGGAGAAATGATGACATGCAGGGCTAAATAAAATCTACTGTTACAAATCATTTCACCTGTTTCCTTTTTAAATGTGGCTACCAGGAAATTTCAACTCCACATGAGGCTCACATTATACCCTGGACGTGGCTGTCTTAGGGAGGGGGAGACCCTGGTCCCAGGTGGGATTTAAGGGGTGGGTGGGGGAAGTGAAGATGTCAAAAGTGAGGCCTTCACTCAGCTCAGCAGGTGTCCTGTGCATGGGGCCCCCGTGGTCCCTCAGTACGGCCAGCAGCGCAGCTGGTGTTTGCTGGAGGGAAGGAGACCCACACCTCTTCCTGGCCACCTGTCTAGAAGCACAGAGGCTACTTGGCCCTGGGGACTGCAGCCAGGGGACAGCCTGTGAGATGGCCCATGGAGCCCTGAACCATGGTGGTCCCTGCCAAGGCCTGGGGGCAGAAGTCACCTTGGATCTTGACTCTGGTTTCCGGGTCACTCAGGGTCCAAACATACACCATCATGTCCATGCCACCGGAGGCAAAGTGTTCATTGTCTGGGGACCAGGCCAGGCAGACGATTTTTGCATGGTGTCCATAAAAAACATTGTTCTCCTAGTTGCAGGTTGAAAACAAGAGAGGTGGCAGGTCAGGTTCAGGCCACAGTTGCCCATATCACCTCGCTTACCCCTCAGGGCAACAACGAGGACCCAGGTTTCTCAGGCGCTAACTCTATGCCAGCGACCCCTGCAAACCCAGACTCCTCAGAAGCATGGCACAAGGCACCTGCTACTTGTAGAGGCGAGAAAACTACAGCTCAGACAGGCTCAGCTCAAGGTCACCAAGTCACGGATAACCTCCCACTGCCACCTGCACCGCCCAGCACGGGGACAGAGGAGGAGCCCGCCGCCACTCACCGAGTAGCCGTCAGCGACGCTGAACACTGTGACCACCTTGCTGGCGTCGCACACTGCGAGGAAGGCGCCGTCGTGGGAGTAGGCCACGTCGGTCACGGGGCCCTTGGCCTCTAGGAGCTTGCCCTCATCCTTCAGTGTGGTGCCCAGGATGGAGTACAGGCGGACGTTGCCATCCTACAGCAGGGACAGAGAGGAAGTGAGCCACCCCTGAACACACACACCACACCCACCCTTTGTGAAGGGGGGTCGAGGGCTTAAGAAACTGTGCCGTTCCCACTGACTGCTGCTCTGCTGGGCCCATGCCAGGCACTGGGCATGGCTCTTCCCGTGGATGGGCCTGAAACCTACGCAGCTCTATGAAAATGGCTGTTGGTACCTCGGGGCACCACTGGTCTCCTGAGGCCCTCAAGCTGGCTGGTGGAGGAAGCCACTCCATGCCCCGGTCACATCCGGCACCTGAAGGACCCGGCAGCACGTAGACCCACCCAGCCCCTAGCATGGAGGGCACTGCCACGCCTGCTGCAGGACTGGGTTATCAGAGGGCTGCCCTCCTGGGCTGGGGAGGGGAAATGAGCTCTTCTACAGAGCACTCAGGACTTGGCCAGGCACACTGTGACCGGGCCACACACACAAATTCAAGGGCATGAGAATTATGCCGAGGCAGAACTCAAGGGAAACTAAAATGACTGGTTAGTACTGCACCTTGAAGATGCTGGGAAATTTCTGTCACTCTTCCTTCAACCTATGAGCCGAGCCCAGCCCCAGGGGATGCCATTCCTTGATTTCCTGACCTGCTACCCTCTTGCGCTCCCCCCCGCCGCCGCTCATGGGGCTGGCTCTGAGGCCCAGCTGTCCCCTCCTCGGCACTCCCTCTACCTCACCGTCCACAGTCTTGTGGGCACCCAGGCAGTGAGGTGGGGGAAGTGCCGAGGAGGGCAGGGGAAGGCTCCAGCTCTGGGTGGCAGGAGGTGGCTGGGCCCCAGAGCAGGTCCCTCGCCCCCACCGCCCCCATCCTTCCCCTGACCCCTCGCCTTCCCTGAGACAGCCCCGGTACTCACACAGCTCACGCTGTCCCCAGATCACCCAGATACCAAGGACAGAGAGCATGGGGGAGAGGAAAGCGACTTACCGCACCCCCAACCGCCACCGTGTCCCCGCCGGGGTGCACTGCCACAACTTCAGGTTCGTAGCCGGGGTTATCGATGCTGAAGCACTTCCTCTGATCCTTCAGCAGGACAATCTGCGGCACACACAGGCAGCTGGTCAGGCGGTCCAGCCCTTCGGGACAAAGCCCTCAGTGGCAGGAGGGGCGCGTCCCTGTCGGGGCTCACTGGAGCTGGGTTTGGCTCCATCCCCAACCTCTTTGCAGGGCCACCTGGGGCTCTGAGCCACACCACCAGGACTCAGTCCCAGCCTTGTGACCCTCAGTCAGGTGGGGCAGGAAACACAACTAACTGTGACCATTACTGTCATCACTACATTACTTCCACGGCTGTCACCACAGCACCACCTCTTGGGAAGTCACTTGGCCTCGATGGGAGTCAACGTTCAGGGTAAGAAAGGTACTAACAACAGTAAACAAAAACAGCGACAGCCCCTGGGCACGTGCCAGTGCTCTGCTGCGAGTGTTCCAGCCCCACAAGGCAGGGATCCGGTTCCGCGTTTCAGAGAAGAAAGTGGGGTACGGTGCTTATGCTGCACGCCCAAGGCTCCAGTTCCCACAGGCTGAGCCGGGACTCTCCCAGAATCCAAGCCTCGGCACCCGCACTGGGCCTTTGCCTCTGGTACGTGCAGCAGAGGCTCTGCAGCGGGGGCCTTCCTTCCGTCTCCCCTCCTTGTCAGTTCTTCCGGTTCTAACTTATTCAACTGCTCCCAGACAGTGGCCTTCATCTCTGAGTTTAGCCTTTATCCCAGTGTGCCCCTACCCAAGCCACCAGCTGTCATGAGGGCAGGCAGCCTCCGCCCCTACCCTCTGGGCTCCTGTTTCTGTGTGGATTGTGGATGGATCGGAATGAATGGTAGCAGCGCCCTGACTAAAACCTACTACTGAAGATGCACCTCTGTCATCTGCCTGGCTCTGGAGGTGGCCTTACCTACTCACAGGTGAAGAATGAGGGCCTAAGCATTTCCCTGAAGCTTCGTCCGACATGAGACTTGAAACTGGTTGTTTCCTGATCTAAAATCCCAGGCCCCTCCCAGCACCCTCCTAACCCTTTGACTGGTGACAGGGAGCTCTACAGAAAATTCTGACCCAGAGCAGGGGTTCCAGATGTCCTGGGAGGATCGGGTAACAGCAGATCACAGAGAAATGCCACATGAGGAGGTGCAGGGACCTGGAGCCTGTCCCCCGCACACCACAACCCTACCGGGGTCCTTTCTAACCTCCTGGGCGGCAGGCGCCAGCTGGGCTCATCTGAACATCCTCTCAGCCTCAGGGGAAAGGATGGCCTATGATGACCACAACTTTACAGACGAGGAAACCTGGGTCTGGAGACACAGGGCACTCTGCCCTAGGCCTCATCCCCTCACCCACAAAGCCCCATGTGCAGACCCCTTAGCTGGGAAGAGCCCTGCTGTACAGAGATAGGCCACCTGCCAGCCTTCTAGAACTCCGCTTTGTAGTGTTTCCCCCAGGCCCCGAGGCGCTCCATGTGTGGATTCCCTTTGCACCTCCCCACCCCCACTGGCTGTCCATGCTGTTTGCAATAATTACTTGGCAGGGATTTCTTATTATCTAGGACACAGAGAAATCCACTCTCCCTAAAGCAATTAAGTTCACAAGGCAAAGGAGGGCCAGAGGGTCCTGAAAGCAGCTTTCTTTAGCAAGGCTCGCCACTCGTGCCAACAGGTGCCCCTTGCCTTCCCCGGTCTACATGCCAGCAAGCCTAGGCCCGCCAACAGATAATATCTTCTGCAGGGCAGAATTCTGTATAAAGTGGGTCAGGCTTGGGTCTCAGGTGGCTTTGGTCCGGATATTCCAAAGGTGTGCAGGTGGTCCCGCTGTCTGGGGTGAGAAGCCAGGCCGGGGAGTCAGGTGCCACCCTTCTGCATGCGGGAAAGTACCAAGCTGCTCTAGGCCTCAGCCTCCTCATCTGTAAGAGGAACCAAGATGGTGTGAGGAGCCTTACATGTACTTCCTCATAATCACCTGGATCTGTGAGTGCTGGGGATGGGAAACTAAGGCTAAGAGAGGGTGAGGTAAATGCCGGAGGTCACACAGCTACAATGCAGCAGGGCTGGGATGTGAACAGAAGCAAAGGCAGGCCCACCCCACAGAGTGTCTCATAGACTTTACAGGCTGATGGGCAGGCAGTGTGGTCTGAGGCTTAGAGACAAATCCCAGCTCTGCCCTCTGACCAGCTGCAGCCTTGGACAACCAACTTATCCATTCCGTGCCTCCATTTCTTCATCTGTACAACTGACGTGATGGTGGTGAGGATTAAATATGTGAGATCCCTTAGTGCAGTGCAAATGAGCGCTCGACCAAAACACTGGCTAGAGCAATTGTCACATGGGACGTGAGACAAATTCAGCAAGCAGGCACCACACAGCTGCAGGCTCCGATCCAAACACTAAGCCAGGTCCCTACCTGTCCAATGCACACGACCACAGCGTATCCCCCGGGGCCGACAGCTACGCACTTTGGCTGAACGTCCAGTTTCACAACTCCTTGTCCGCTGTTAGAGAGAAAGGAAGCACATTACTTCGACATTGCAGCAGCTCAGTGTAGGTATGCGTACGTATTTACCGTTAAACCACAGCAGTTTTGCTCCTTAGGAGAAGGCAATTCTACTGCCATCTATACTGGAGAGACTTGCTAAAATATGGGATGGTAGCAAAATAACGACCCATGACTCTGGTGCAAAGAGATTATAAATCACAATGGGGGCCCGGGGAGGGGGAGGGGCGGGGGCAGGAAGGAGTGGCGGGAGGCAGTGAAGGGCACTGTTTATGCTCCTATTTATCTGTGGTAAGCCCTCATTACACCCAGATGTGGCTTTTGTACCCGTCTGTTGGCTAAAGACTCTGGAGTTTACTGAGCACAGACAGAATTGAGCTCTGTTCCCCAAAATTGATGGGTAAGTTTTAAGAATCCGTTACCTTTAATGGGTGAAAATCATGTTATCTTTAGCCTTAGCCAATGCTATCAAAACTTGTCCTAGAAAGACTCATACACACAAACTTCTTGAAAACTGAGATAATCAAGAAATTTCTGTGTCACTCGGCCAAGTGTGGCATCCCCAAAGGCTCCGCAGCAAGGTCACCAGGCCAAGGCTGGCTCTGTAAGGGCCTTGCCTTGGGTTATCTGGCCCAGGGAAGACCTTTATGGAACGTGTTAAGAGTGGGGTCACCACAGGGCAGTAGAAAGAGGACCAGGACCCAGATGCCTGGGCTCTGGGGCCGCTTCTGCCACTCATCGGAAGGCCCAATTTACCTAGAGATGCCCAGTCTGCCAGGCAGGCAGGGCCTGTGCAACAAAAACGGCACACCTGCTAGGAGCTGCGTGCTGCACCCTGTGCCAGGCTCCCATCAACAGGCCCCAGGAGTCCCCATCTCTCAGGCAACACGACTTAGGCAGGACTACCGGGTCACAAAGGGGTCTACACAAGAAACGTAGGGCCAGAGGAGGGGTCAGACCTGGGCGTGGGGACACTGGATGTGCAGTGGCCTCGTCAGGGCCTGGAACATTTCCCTTTCAGTCCCTCCAAGTGCATTTAGGACTTCAGATCACTTGCAAACTGCTACTCTCCTAGCTCCACTGACTGCCAATCAAAGGCCCAAGGCTAAAAACAAACAAGACATTGTCTTTTAACCAGATCACTGTGTTCCCATCTCACCCTTGAGCAGAAGGGGAATGCCGTCTTGTACTCAGCACCTGCCCTGTGCCAGGCTCACCTAACCCACAACAGCCTGAGGCAGGCTCCACTGTACCCGCCTTTACTGATCAGGAAAGGGAGACAGGGAGAGACCGCAGCAGGTTCCTGAAGAACAGGGCTGTGATCTGCTGCCCCTGCTTCCAGGGCAGAGTCCACACCTGGTCGTTGTCTGTGGGCAAGAGCATTACCCAGACCACCTGGATCTGTAACACAGTGCTGGGCTCAGGGCCCAACAACAGGAGAACAATGCTGGGGACGGGGTGGGAGAGATGAAAGGAGCAGCTGAGGTGTCCTCCAGAACAAGAATTGCTGGGGGCACAAGACCTCCGCGGGGAGCTGAGACTCATCCAGGACCCCCGCAGCCCTGAGTGCTCTCACCTGTAGTCCCGCAGCATGAGGCTGGTGTACCGCACGGTGTCGTCCATGCTGCAGCTGATGAGCTGCCCCGACTCGTCCACGGTCATCCTGGACACCTGGTTCGTGTGGCCTTTCCCAGCGAAGGAGTCATTCTCCCCTGTCTCTGAATCCCAGTAATGTAGGGCGGGATTAAGGAAAAGCCCAGCTCCTGGGACTGCTGGGTATTCTCAGGTGTGGCTTCAGTCCTAAGATTCTCCGTTTACATCAACAAATGAGAATCTCGTTGCAAACGGACACAACCATTCCCCCTGGGAAGCCTGCAGTGTCCAGTGTTGACACGTTCTTAGGAAGGGGTATCTGAAGTGTGGGTGCAGCACACAGGGACTCAGATGAGGCAGAAAGGGAGCCGTGCTGGAGGCCTACTGGGGACCAGCAAGCCGGGGAGACTCCGGGGTCTCCTCTGCTACTAGTTACCGGGCAGGCGCACCCCTCTACCCCCACATTTCTTTACATTTTGGGGGCAGAGGGTGGCATATCTGCCCTCCTCTCCCAGCACTGGGGGGACCTCCCTGGGTCCTGGACAGTCCCTCTGGGAGGTACAGCACATGCAGACCAGAGCTGTCCACACAAAAGGCAGTCTCCAACACAGCACGGTGCTCAGGGAGGGCAGCAGAACAACGCACAGCAGGTGCCATCATCAGCAACGTGTGTGGGCATCCCTGCCCAGGCACTCTGCAGATGGTGGCGCCAAGGTTCAAGACAGACCCGTGAGCAGAGTGTCACCAGCTCCAGGCCATGCAGGAAAAACACAACAGAAGCCCCCATCATCAGGGAGAAACCAGGACTCATTTAAAGAAACCCAGACAAGGACTTATAAGGGGGACACAAACACCTTCAGGGAACATCACCGAAGGGCCACAAAGCACCTCGCAGGAGCTCCAGCCCTGGCTCTGTGGACCACAGGCTGCGTGACTCTGGGGAGGGCACGTTAGCTCTCTGGGCTCTGGTTTTCCTATTTTTAAAACAAGGGGACCCAACATAAGGGTGTCCAGGTGCTTGTGAATTCTAGGAATCAAGAATCCCACCGTGTGGAGTAGGGCGAAGGCTGGCGCCAGCTGCCATTGGCAGAGGGAGTGGCAGCCCAGGCTCAGGGCTGTTAAGCCACACTCTCAGGGTTGCACGACAAGAAGGGACTGATCAGGTCGGAGCCGCCCATGGCTTTTCCTCAGCTCAAGCCCTGGAGCTGCCAGGGCCCCATGTACAGACAGGCCACCCCTAGGGGCCACACTGGTCAGAAGAGCATGTGGCTGTGGCTGCAGCCGGAGCCACCTGGCTGGCCTGGCCTCGGGCACCGTGGGAACAGGAAACTCCCCCTAGAGCCAGCGGCTCCGGAGCCAGCTCTTTGAGTCAAAGGATATTAATGTGCCCGTCGTGGCTCCCAGAGTAAATGTAGGACTTGCCGCCGTTTTTATGCACCGCCAGACACTGGATCGACTTACTGTGACCCTGTGGAGCAGACACACTGGGCGGGTAAGCTGAGGACACACTGCCCTGCCCTCTGCCACCCGCTTTCCACCAACGAAGCTTCTGGGTAATGGAGGGGGCGGATGCCCCTCAATCCATGGTAGTGCAGGTGTTCTGAGGCCCCAGTAGCCCCAGCTGCCTGAATGCATGGCCCACCAGCTCTAAGAAACCTTTCCAAAGCTACCCACAGTCAGCTACAGACCCTGCCCTTCATTCCCCTCCCTCCAAGGTACCTAACCCAGACCTGGGCCCAGACCTGCGTCTGACCAAGGCCCAGCACCTGAGCACCTAACGTGTGCAGACACGTGGCCTGCACCCCACCGACCAGCACCCGTCAGGGGGGGAGCCACAAGGGGGTCGGTCCAGGAGGCCTTCGCTGGCCACACTCGCTTCAGGCCCTGGTTTGTGAGGTTTCTTCTCTCTCCCTGCCCAGGAGTGCAGGCCCTGCTGATGGCAGGGGTCTCTCCGACCACTGTAAAAGCCCAAGGCTGTCTGTGAACGCTGACGCTCCTTCCCTAACCTCCTTGACTGCTGCAGTGGAGGGCACACAAGGCTGGTACACAACCAGACAGCAGCTTCCAGAGGCAGGCATTTAGCCCCCTCCATATCTGATCCTGGGACAAAAATAACGGCTGGGGTGCAGGCTCCTCATGCCTTTCCCCTGCAGAGCCTCTCCTCTGAGCTCAGGGCTTTTCCGCAGGAATTCTTGATCTCTGTGGTATGCCACATGTTGCCACAATATGGCACGGATCTTTGGAGGCAGGTCTCCTTGGAGACAGGTACACAGTTACCAACGGGACTGGAGAATGGGCAACGAATGCAGCTACTTCCATCTTTTCCACAGAGATGTGGGGAAAAATCATCACATGCCCCAATAAGAGACATTGAGCTGGGCTGCCTCCTTCCAATGTGGCATCCCACCAGTTCCACTCCTTACAGCATGGACCTCAGACCAGCACAGCTCAGCTGAGCACAGCTCACCAGCAGGGCTCAGGCCCACCTTCCTGCCGAATCGGAACGTGCACTCGGCAAGATGCCAAGAGACTTGTGTGCAGGCTCAATGCCTTGAACTCATCAGAAACACTCCCAGCCCTACCCAGATGCCCACAGGTGTTCCTTCTGGAGGCCTGCAAGCTCCTGCTGCCCTGACCTCCCTGTAAACTTAATGCCTCTGGGGGCGTCAGCAGCCAGCGCTTTTTAGAGCTCCCAGGTGGTTCTAACACGCAGCCTGGGCTAAGACCTGCTGCTTAACCCCACTGCAGCCCAGATCAGCACCAAACATCAGCACCTGCATGACTCACACAGGTGTGGCATTTGAGAGTTGGGACGTGGGGGTTTTGACAACTGGCCCTTGGGGTTCTGGTGGAAGGGTGGGATGCTGGTTGCTTTTTTGGGACATGAGTTTAGCCACGGTGGCAGGCCAGGTGCACCGGCCCCAGACAGTTGGCAGCAGTGGTATTAGGAAGAGCACTCTCAGGGCAGCCCCGCCAACAGAAACGGGATGGCAGACCTGAGGGCTGACACCTGGAGAACACTGTCGGGGATGGCTCATGGGATACTGTTTTTCTGGGCAGTAGCGAAGCCTTACTCACCCGTGTACAATTTCTCACCATCCCATTTGGAGGCCCACTGGAGCACGGTCTCGACAAGAGCCCTCACCTCCCCCAGGCAACAACCTCCTTGGCCCCATGCTGTGCGTGCCTTCCTTTTTATACTCATCACCCTGGGCTGTGAGACCAGCAAGGAGGTGTTCCTGATTCCCCTCTATCCTCGAGGCCACGTCTAGTGAACCTTTATGGTTCAGCCTTTCCCCTCTCAGCAGTGCTGCTGCCCCCACTGCCCCGGCACAAAGGAACCGTGACTCTATGCATGAGCGCTGAGGTGACCTGGTCCTTAGGAGTCACGCACACAACGTTAAGGAGGCCCCTTCCTCGTGGGCAAACTCCCCTGTAAAATGGATTTGGTGATTCTAGCAGCCCCTCCTAGAAGCTGTCGTGTGAAGGAGCCACCGACAGCACAGCACAGGGCCGAGTGCACAGGCCCGGGGGCTGCTCCAGGCTGGCCCACACTAGCCCTGCGGGGTTCAGACCCTCTGCAGAGGCTGGTCCCCCAGAGCTCCACGGCAGCAGGATGCAATGGGTATGGGAAGTGCTAGGGTTTGTCTCCCTGACTGGCTTAAAGCAGGAGCCCAAGAAGGGCTGCTGGGATGAAGTGCATTGTCCACCTCCCTTGATATTGCAGCTTAGAATAGCAGGAGGGGTCACCCACCCTGGGCCACCAGTGCTGGGGGAACCTGACTTGGGAGTTCCCAGCAGATGCAATGTGGGAAGCAGGCGCGGGTGCTGCTGTCAGAGCAGGCCCTGAGGATACGGAAGGGACCCCTGCTCTGGCTCCTGTCCAACTGCGAGATTCCCAGAGGCGTCAACTTGGCTGGTGTGGACTGGGGGAGAAGGCAAGACCCCCCCAGCCAATGGAACACAGGGAGCCTCCGGCTCAAGTAAACCCTTCCGGGTTAGGGTTCAGAAGCAGGCGCTTTGCTCCTCCCCAGGTTGGCATTCGGGGCCTTCACGCCTGGGCCCCACGGATGATTCTAACTCCATTTCCTCCTGGTCCCATCGCTCCCTTATGGAACTCTAGTATCTCCTTCACACCCTGCCCACATTCAAACCCCAGGCAGCGCCAAGGCCCAGGCCCAAGGCCACCTGCTCTTGCTCCTCCTCCTGCCCCTGGACCTCCGCGATGCCCCGTCACCTGCCCTGGTGCTCAGTGAGCTTCTGCTCTTGCCTGCAGTCGGGTAAAGCACAGGCTGCACACTCCCAATTCAGGGAAGGCCGAGCCCTGCAGGAAGTAACCGCTCTCAACAGCTGGGGGAGATGGCCACTGCCTCGAACTACTAGGCCCTGACTCTCCAGCTCTCACAGTAGCTCAAGGGGAACTTGGCACCTGGCCTGCCATCGTGGCTAAACTCATGTCCCAAGAAAGCAACCAGCATCCCAGCCTTCCACCAAAACCCCAAGGGCCAAGGAGGCCTGAGGACACCTCTCCAGCTTCCACCTGGCCTCCCCTCGGTTCCCCTTCCTTGCTGGCCACTCTGGTCTCCTCCCTGCCCCGCCAGGGCGCAGAGCCTTCCCCAGGGCAGGCCTTACCTTGACAACGCGCAGGGGCTTGCTGGGGTTGTTTCTGTCCAGATAGTTGATGTACCCGGAAAGGGAGACACTGAGCAGGTGGTCCTTCTGCCATAGGCAGCCCAGCTGCTGGTCCAGAACCGTGGAGCCCATGGGAAATGTGCTGACCATGGAGTTCACGTTGACGTCCCAAATCTTGGAAGTTTTGTCCCCAGAAGCAGAAAGCAAATGGGTGCTGTCGGGACTCCAACTAATCTATTCAGAAAAAAGCAGTGTGTCATGTGCCAGAGGACTACAGACTGGAGAGAGACCCCAAAAAGCAGCTTGTCCACTGCGACTGTTTCTGAGTAGGACAGAAGGAGCCCAGAGAGGGGGTGGGACGTGAGTGAGGCAAGGACAAAACCCGCCTCCAGGTCTCCTGTTTCAGCCACTACCTTCTCCCATCACCTCACTGCAACCTTAAAGCTTTTCTGGGCAGAGGCATAAAACCACCCCGACTTGTAGCCCCTCATTTCAAGTTTTCGTCTAACTCTGGAGTGAGTATGGACGGGCTGACACATGGACTCGGCCAAATTCCCACCACTAGGCCGGGAAACACGCTCATACTCACGGCGTAAATCCCACCGTCGTGGGCCTTGCTTCCGCCCAGCGCGCACACCTTCTCCCCAGTCTTCCCGTCATAGATGTATATCTTCCAAGAAATAAAAACATGTGGGTCACGTGCGTGTGAACACCCTCTAGAGTAACCAGTTTCTCCATGGACTGTGGCTCTAGAAAACCAGGGCTAATAGACTGAGCTCCCAGTGTGGTTTAAAAGCAGACATGCATTTACTGGGCTCTGATGACACGTCTGCAGAGGTGGGGAGGACGACGTCTAAGTTCTGCATGTGAGGACTAGCATTAGGCAGCCTGTGGCTCTGAGGAGTCATGGGAGCAGGCAGACAAGCCATTCCCCACCCCAAAACCCATCCCAGCTCTTACCTGGCCGTCAGCACTGGCTGTGGCAAATCTGTTCCCATCAGGAGAGAATCGCACACAGTTGACAAAGCGGCTGTGGTCCTGCAGGAAAACAATTACCTGCCTGGTGAGGGGCCGCAGGCCTGACTCTAGGTTCAAGAACACTCTCTATGAAATACAGTCTGCTTGCAGCTCCAGCTGTTCATCAGTGTGAACTTAGTCCACTGGAAAATTTCAGAGCTTAAAAAAACGTCCCGGGCAGTCTCTCAGTGGAGGAGCAGGAGTCTGCTCTAGCCTGCCTGCCACGCTGACCGCTCTACCTGCTGGGAAAACTGATCAGCCCAAGCCGAGGCAGACCACCTCCAGTTATGCCCCCCACAGTGAGGTGCCCCCAGCAGCCTCCCTCTTCCCTCTGGGCTCTGAAAAAGCTCAAGCCCCGATCCTTAAGCTTCACGATGGCTGAGACCAGGAGGCCTCTTCCTGGAGGTCCCAGCCCCGTCTTGCTCTGTCACCCAGTCTGGAGTGCAGTGGCACAATCTCTGCTCACTGCAAGCTCCGCCTCCCGGGTTCACACCATTCCCCTGCCTCAGCCTCCCGAGTAGCTGGGACTACAGGCGCCTGCCACCACGCCTGGCTAATTTTTGTATTTTTAGTAGAGACGGGGTTTCACCTTGTTAGCCAGGATGGTCTCGATATCCTGACCTCGTGTTCCCCTGCCTCGGCCTCCCAAAGTGCTGGGATTACAGGAGTGAGCCACTGCGCCCGGCCAATAATTAACTTTTAAACAAAGTTAAACAATGATTATGACCTTCATCGAGAACAAGAGCCTGAGCGACTAAAGGGAAATGACACGACTTCCAGGGGCAACTCTGTTACTCTAATAAAGAAATGAATGCATTTTTTCCTCAGTCAACAAGAGTCTGTATCAGAGAATGATCCTCTAAACAAGCAGTCGCAAAGCTGCCAACACCTGCCCTGCCCTCTTGCTGCCTACCTGCAGGCGGCGCTAACCCAGCAAATGCACATCCAGTGCTACCAACTCTCTCAGCACAGGAAGGGCTCGCTGCTCAGTGGGTACGGACACTAACCTTCAGGAAAAGCAATTCAACCCAAGGCGGATAACCTGCCCCGCACTCTAAGTAAATCACGGACTTAATTTTAAAGCATGAGCTACCTGTGCGGGGGACCTGCATGTGTTTGATTGTGTAATGTTTTCAGTTGAATTGTGCCTCTCCAAAAGACATGCTGAAGTCCCAACCCTGGAACCCCATGAGACCTTATTCAGAAATAGGGTCTTTGCAGATGCAATCCAGTTAAGATGAGGTCATTAGGGCTGGCTGTAAATCCAGCAGGACTTGGTGTCCTTGTAAGAGGGAAATCTGGACACAGATACAGAGTTGGAGTGAAGCTGGAGGCAGAGATGGGAGTTCTGCTCACAAAAAGTAACCCCCAGGGCTGTCAGTATCTGGGAAAGACAAGGAAGGACTCAGAGGGAGTGCATCCCTGCCTACACCTTGACTACAGACTTCTGACTTCCAGAGAATAAATTTCCATTGTTTAAGGCACCCATCTGTGGCTTAACAAACTTTGTTATGGCAGCTGCAGCAGACTAACACATGTCATCAATGCTGCCTCTGACACTCATGTAATAACCCACCAAGGTGAGCTGTGCCCATTTCACCAATGAGGAAACGTTGGCCCAGAAAGAGGAATCAGGTGCCTGGGGGTCCCAAGGGCCACACTCAAGGAAATCGATGTCCCCACAAAGTCCGTCAGAGTCAGCAGAAGATACAGACACGGTTCAGTCTGGCAATGTCCCCAGGGCAGGCAGTTCTCGTAGAGAGGCCCACTCCCAGCCCCAGAAATCTCTCTAGGCCCAAGAGTGATGCGACCCCAGAGCTGTGGTACAAAGCAACCCTGGGCTTCCTGCACTTCAAAGATTAAACCATTTCCTCCAGCCAACAACCCAAACTTGCTTGCCTCAGGTGAGCCCTTCTCAGGGTGCCGCCAAGACCTGCTCACAGCTGGGGTCAGGCTGGACACAGGCCCAGCAGGCCCTGGCCCTGCACCTGAACCAGGATCTCCCACCTCACTGACCCGCGTTTTAACTAAGATGAAAGCCCGAGAAATCACATTCTGACAAGGGGAGTCCCAGTGCTCCTCGGGAGCTACTGAGGGCGACGACAGTCATGTTTCCATACCAGTGGATGAGCAGATTGTCCTCCCTGCCTCATTTCAGGGATTGCTGTCGTGGTGCTTGCATTCCGTTCTATGACTGAAGAGCTCAACCTCTGTAGGTTGTGGTCACCGCCCATGAGGAACAGGGATGGAAGCACCAGGCTGGCTCAGTCTGAACTTGGGCTCAGGTCTGTGATCAGCTCATGAGCGAAGGGGCTGGTGAGCCCTTTGCCTGCCCCCTGCACCTGGGTGCTGCAAGGCTTGGCCAGGCAAGACAGTGCCGAACTAGAAGGCGTGCAGTACCCAGGCGGGCCCAGGGCTCACTAGGAGATGGACGGGGGACACGGGACTGCACGGTCGTCTCTGGCTCTGGTGCTAGAGGTCACCCTTCCTTGTGTTTAAGCGCAGTTCTGCATCTTGCTTCTTTAGTTCCTTTTTCACCTTTTTCACTAGTTCTAAGGCTGGTCTTCTTTGCTTAAATGTCTGTGTTGTAAGTTTTCTAGCACTTCTAGGTATGTGAAGTTGGGGAAAGCAGTTTCCCCAGAAGGCCCGATCCACTCAGCTGCTGAGAGTGAAAACGAACTTTCCAGATGGGGCTCCGGGGCCCTCCAGAGACGCTTTACCCCCAGAGGGGCCATGGAGAGCCTGCGGGCAAATTCTTCACAGGAGAACACCAGGCCTGGAGCAGCTGGTAACTCAAGCCACATCACCTGCACGAATCTGGTCTCCAGTTTCCTGTCCAGAGCTCTCGTCTCAGCTGCACTGGCTCCTGGGCCTTGGGCAGCTGCTCGGCAAGCCTGGGGGTGCTCCAGCCCAGAGTCATCCCAGAGGTCAGATCCCTAACTCCGCAGGCCCATTTGCAAGCCCCCTTCTGCTATTACCCACCATGAGGGAGCCGTCATGCACTGAGGGCCTGTTTCCGCTGGGGTTAGCCGATGGAGTCCACCTCTTATCTGTGTCAACATGGCCCACGGTCCCTTGTCCATGTCAGCCCATAGGGTCCACATTCCCTGTGTCAAAGGGCCTCACAAGGCAGTTCCCGAGAGGGCTGCAGGAAGGAGCCAGCTGCAGTGAAGGCAGTGGTGGGAGGGCCTGAGGCAAAGCTCTTCCAGACCCCCTGTTGGGCGGGGGGTGGACAGGGGTGTATGCACCACCACTCCTTCCAGATGAGGTCACACAACCTTGACCATGACATAACCACAGCTCGAATCCTAGACCTCTGACCAGCACATCGAGTGCTCTCGCTGCCCAACTCTGCTTCCTTGGCCAGCACAGCCCCGCCTTGCCGCTGACTTCGCACTGGCTCCTCCGTGCCAGCCTGAGCTTCCTCGAAGTGCAGAGGGCCAGGGAGATGGCTGGGCCTGGCTGACCCCTGGGTCCTTCTGACGAATGAGTTAAGAACTGACAAAAGAGCTCACCCAAATGCCCGAATCACCCAAGCCCAGATGAGTGGGTGGGACAGTGGACGCTGATGGCTCTTGCTACAAAATGGAGAAAACTATTCAGCCACTGTTCAATTCCAGCCTGTAACAAGTGCCCATTTCAGTGGCTCCCTGAGGTCAAAACATGGACATTCCTACTCCAGTTCCAGGTCCCAGAAGCGAGGACATTCCTGCTCGCCCAAACCCCAGGACCCTAAATCCAAGTCTGTGGTTCACCTCTGCCGACGCCTCCCACAGGCTCTGGCAGAGTGGTGTCATGTGTCCCTCCCTGGCCCCAGAACCCAACAGGGGCAAGGGAGGGGCCTGGCACAGTCCAGGGATGCAGATGCCCCTGGAGTAGCTCATCCCCATCACCTTTTCCTGCACCTCGAGCCAAGGAGTCCAAATGCAGACTGATGTCTGCTCCTGAAATAGCCCCTTCAAAGGGAGAAGCCGCGAAAAGCCCATTAACCAAAAAAAGCGAGGGCTAAAAATAGCCCTTTCCACAGGGAGGCCAGGCCAGTGAACAAAGAGGGAGAGGGTTTGGGGAACCTCCCGGGGAGTTCAGGGGCAGCAGCTTCCTGAGGCTGCCCTCACTGGCCCCTTGCCTCTGTCCCACCCCAGCCAACCAGCGGGGCTGCAGCAGTCTCAGTCCAGCCTCAGCCCTGGTGGACAACCCATGGTGTCCAGTCCACACTCCTGCCTGTCCTTCCCTCGCAGCCAACACACAGCCAAGACTGACCCGTATCAACGAGCCCCCCTCCCCACAATCCTCACTCCCTCCCACTAATACGCTCCCTCTCACCACCGAGGAAACTGAGGCTTGAAGCACTGAGGCCATAATTAAGTACCACACCCATGTCCACATCACAGAGCGACAGAGCGCTGCAGGCCCCAGCTGGCCTGTCTCCAGCACACACACGCTCACTACCTACCTAGTCAGCTCAGGAACCCTCTGGGAGCCCACCCCATTCCCCCCCAGCCTCAACTGACCCTGTACACAAGAGGACCACAAGCCCACCCTTAGGCTGTTCACATGCCTATGAGCTGGTAGAAGGGGACAGGCTCTCGGTCCCCTGTGCCCAGTCCCACCCCACACAAGCCCAGCACGGGCCTCCGTGACCCTTGGTCAGTGGGTGTTCCCAAAACACCTTTACACACACCGTGACCTGTGAGGCTGGCTCTGGCCCATCCTTCAGCCCACCCATCCCTCCCAGCAGACTTCCCTGCAAAGTGCCCTGGGGTAGCCCTGCAGCCCGGCCCACTTTAGATGGGCTGAGGGGCACGAAGGAGCGACCCACCCACCTGCCTCTCCTGTCACCCGGGACGGGTCAGCTCAGTCACCATGTTCCCTGGAGAACAAGGACCATATGAAGGGACAAGAGGCTCATCCTAACTGTCCTTGGGGCACCTACTGGCCACGTGACCTGGACCAGGTCACCCTCCCTGCTGTCAGCCCCCAGTTCTCAGGAGTCAGCTATCAGCCCAGTGAAGAGCAAGGCCAGCCGACAGGAGGGGTGGCGCATGCTGAGGACAAGGGAGGGGGTCCTGCACGCCCATCACAGGGGCATGGCCCAGGCAGCCACCATACATGCCAGAAGGGCTGAAACATCTGCTCTCTGCCCTGTCTTGAGTAAGGAAATAGGAAAAAGAAAAACCACCAGAAACCTTGCCTGTTTAGAACTCAAATTCCCCTTATCTATCAGGAAGGCAGCACTTCCGATAACAGCCACAGCTGAGGTTTCTAGCCCTGCTTGGCTCCAGCCTCAAGTGGGAGAACCATGTGAGGTATGAGGTCCCCGCAGGGCAGAGGCGATGGAACAGAGAGAGCAGTGGCACCCCAGTGAGGGAACCCAGGAGTCCTCAATGCTGAACATTTTTCCACCTAGAATCACAGCTTGTTAGATCTGGCAGTGAGTTGTCAGTTCTGCATCATAAGGCTGAGCCCCCAGAATGACATGCTGCTCTAAGTAACCATTTCATTAGACACAAACTATCCGGTGCACCACCAACTCCTGGGACCTAGGACACGCACACAGCTGTGAGCCACACTCCAGAGGGGCCGTGTGGTCATCCTAGACCACCAAACCAACTGCTCACCCGACTGGAGGAAGCGGATGGCCAGAGAGGCAAAGAACCTGGCCTAAGTAATGTGCATGGTGAAGGCAGACATCAGAGAGAAACTCAGTGGGGCCTTTAAACCCATTCAGGACTACCTATCCCAGGAGCCTGCCTGGCATGAAGACATCCCTGCCTGGCATGAAGACATCCCCATGGGTGAGATGGGGGAAGGCAGGGAGATGGTCTCGCCACCCTCCCTTTTTCAGGCCATGGTCAGACCCTCTGAGGGGAACCTACCCCTGGGTTCGCAGAATGCCAGCACTGAAGACCGAGACCACTGTGCCCAGGGTCTCCTTTCAGAACCGTTCTCCTGTGATCCCGGGAGTTACTTCCGCAGATCACCCACCGTGTCTTCAATGTCACTGGGTAGGGATGAGCCGGCACCCAGGCTTATTCCAGGTCAAATGTTCCTCCACTCCCATCTTCCTGGAGCCTCATTCAGGCTCAGGCAAACGAAGACCAAAGCTGGGCTACGGTGCCTCAGGACGAGGGGCACACAGGGGAGCCTGGCTCAAGCTGAGCTGGGAGTCTACACTCGCTCTGCACAATGGGCTCTTCAACAAAAAGGAAAAGCCATGTGACCCCCTAACATGGGCCGGCGAGATGAAGGTGGCCTCCCGGACCCCACAGGCAGGGCCCCTCTTGTTTTCCTCTGCAATGCTGCTTGCATTTCAGCTCAGGCACAGCATCATGGAGTTCTGCTTCAGCTTGTACTGAAACGCCTTCAGAACATGCCTTGTTCCTTTTCAAGGCAGCAGCTCCAACTCGACCCAGCTGGTCCCTCCGCAGTCATACGCCAGCCAGTCCCTCTCCCACCCAGGAAACTAAGGAAACACCTGCCATCCCACCTCTGCACCCCCAAGCTCAGGGCAGTTTCCTGGTCCCGGCCACAGGGGGCCTCTGCAGGGAGTGGGTGGGGAAGGCACAGATGAAGACAGGCCCGAGTTGCCACCACAGCTGCTCATTCTCAGGAGGGGAGGGGCAGCAGGCAAGGCCACCACAGCCTGAGCACCGGTGCGGAGGCGAAGGCAGCCCAGACTCAGCCGTCATGTGCTGCAGAATGAGAGATCTGGGGAAAAAAGACCACTGCTATGTGGATTTCACAGTAAGTGGAACTTAATTCCCTCTAAAATGAAAAATGCCCAAACATAGTTTTAAAATCTTTTACTATAAAAGGCTCAATTAATTCCTGAGAACTTCCACATCCCAGGCTTTCCGACTGCATCAGAAGAGCCCACATATGGGAGGAAACCCAGCGATGCTCAGCCCACCATGTCCTCAAAGGCGACTGTGGCTGGGCCTCATGTTAGCACTCACGCCTCCTCTCACTTCTCCCAGCCTGCACACGCTCCCTTTGTCTTGGGGTTGGTCCTGGAGAGCACGACTGCAGCTTTCCTCTGGGGTCCGGAGGGCTTAAGTGCAGATACACACCGAAGTGTATCTGCAACTCAGAAGGTATTTGGGGGCAGGTGTGGGGTCCCTGAGCACCCTTCCTGTCCTTCCTATGAGTGGGCAGTTGAGCCCGCACATGTCTCCTGAGCATGTGGATGGTCACTGCTGCCTCTCACACCCTCCCTGTGGCTGAGGGTGCAGCATGCAAGGGTCACTGTCACCCTGTTTCCGGGAAGGCCCAGAAGCATGACTCACCCGAGGGGGGTACAGCCACCTAGCTCTGTGCCAGGCCACAGCCCTTTCTATTTCTCCTAGGTCCTCAGGCAGGGCCCGTGGTTGTGGGTCCCACAAAAGACTTCAAGACACATGGTGGTACCCACCCTGGAGCTGGGCTAGCTGGGCAGACATTTGTACCCAACACTCCTGGGCCAGGGCAGTGGGGTGAAGTCCTTTCTGAAGTTAGAAAGGACAACTAAAGAGAAAGAATGTTCTGGCCAAGTCCCCAAGCAAGCACACAGGGGCACAGCAGCCTGGTGAAGAAGGCAGGCTCCAGCCCACCCCTGGAACAAACTGGAGCCCCTGACCCTGCTGAGCACCCTGTGCTGGGTTTAATGCACAGCTGCAGAGTGGAAATGATCCCTCCCAGGGCAGGCAAAGGAGCCCCCACCCACAGCCGGCTTCTGGCTACCACAGAAGCCTCTGAGCTGCTTCCTCCTGCCCTGGGCTGAGATAGGGTGTGCAGCTGACTCAGCATTACTCACCCTGCTCTGCGGTGCCTCCACCCTAGCGAAGAAACATGGCCTGAAGCCACAGCCTTCAATACAGCTCCCAAAATAGCCAGGTCTCCACTACCTACCCATTAGGTGGTAGCCACAAGAGCAGAGTCTGAGAGCTGCCGCTTGTTCAGCTGCATACAGGGAGCCTCCCTATGCTTTCACCTGCCCAGCCAGGCCCAGCTCACCCCGCAGCTCCACGACAAAATGAAGCCTGTTTCACTACGAACGGGGCATCCTTGGAAAGCTCTCCTGTACCCTAAGCCAAGAACAGTCTCTGGAAATTCTGCCCACTTTGTGGGTCCCATCCTCGCCCTTTCCAGCTGCACTGTGCAGGCTATTTATGATTCATGGCATGATGTCACTAAAATGGACAGTGCTCCTCACTGAGCCACTTTAAGGACATGATCTCATTAATCCTCCATGAGGCAGACAGTGAAACCACTGATGGTTCCAAGAGAAGGAGTCCCGAGACCTTGGTCCAATCTGCAAACACAACCTCCTCCAAGGACATCAATAGTCCTAAAATGCGTGTTTCTGGGTCCATTGTTCTCGTCCATCCTCAGCGTAAGCACAAGCAGGATGGGGAAAGCCGGGGCAGAGTGGTGGGGTTGTGCTGAGACCCGCTGCTAGGCTCCTCCCCTCACTCCGACAAGGCTGGGGCAGGAAAATGGGCATCAGAGATGCTCCAAACCTGCCAGGTGGCTCTCCTACTTCAAATTCATAGTCAAAACCCTCAGATGCTGCTGGCCCCCGCACACCCCCGTCTTGCAGAAGGGAGAAGTGAGGAGGCTTGGCAAGGCCTGGGTGCCTGTCTAAGGCGGGGCACATGCACGGCGTGGGCCTCTGAGATGCTGCCAGCTACACCCAAAGCCTGCCGCATTTCTGGCACATTTCTTCCACGAAGTATCTTTCAGTCTTCTAACCGTTCGTCACTTTGCAGGAGCATCACTGCCCTCGCTGTCTCTAGGAGAGACCAATTTGGATGTCCTGCAAGCTCCTTTCCTCTGCCACTTTGGTGGCTCAGCTAACAGCAGGCCCTGCAGACTCCCCTCTCTAATGAGCACCTCCAGCCCCAGATGCTTGCCTGGTTACACAGCCTCAGGGACATCCCTGCCCCAACCCCCGACAGGCACACATCATCCTAGGGCAGGGCCCTTCCTTGTGGAAACCATCCATGCCCAGCTGAGGGCCTGGGGAGGACGAGTGCTGGGTGGGGGAGCCCTCCCTCTCTCTGCACACCCCTGGGAGCCCACTTCTGTGTATCATGGCATACGTGGCATGCGCTGTGGTCTCTGCCATCAGCATCTAAACAGGCTCAGCCTCTGCTAGCCTCATATACAAACCACAAATTTCACCCAAAAAGTAAGTTCACTTACGCCAATTGTGAACTTGAACTTGAATGGGGGTCCCTCAAAGAATGCTGCGCAGTTATCATCGCTTCCCGTGGCCAGCCGGTATGGCCGGCTCTGCTTGATGTCCACGCTGTTGATGACTTTGTTGTGTCCTGTAATCTCACCCACAGAAGAGCCACTATCCCACAGGAAGACTGCTCCAAACCTTGACCCAATGACAAGGGTGGAAGACAAAAAAAAAAAAATCAATCCCAGAAGGCTGGTAAGCAATCTGATAGCTGAGCTGCCAGTACACAGAGGATGGAGTGACTGTCAGCAGGCAGCTCAGAATGCCACAGGGACAAATGAGGGAAGCACTGGGGTTCTGGCTCCACAAGGCATTTGTCCAAAGGACCCAAGAACAAGATGGGACAAGCCAGCGCCTTCAGGAAGGGGATACATGTGTGTGTCCGTGGGGCCCCATGCCACAGGGCCCGGGGCTATCTTTACGGGTTCACCGCTCTCCTTACAGTTCTATTGGGAGGGAACAGTTACCATCCCCTACAGGAATGAGATGCCCTGCTCTTGGCTGACATTCAACAAAAACACTGTTTCAGTTATTATTTGCTACTGAAAAAAGAAGGAATTAAGACCAACAGGAATGACTTGAAAAGCCATGGAAAAACACCTACTAGAACATGTATGAGAAAGTGCCATTCAGTGAAGAACAGACATGCCACTGTCAAGTTCAAGGGCTTATGGCCAGCCATGGTGCTGCAGGGGGGGACTCTGACTCTCTTGAATTAAAAAAACCTGGGTTTCAGCACTGACCTCACCAGTCACTAGGCCCCTGAGGTCAGTAGCCACCCAGTGCCACCCAGCCAGCATCCACTGCCCCTCCCTCCTCCATCAGGGACCCTTGGGGGAGGTGCCCAGCTGGAAGAAACAGTTCAGCCTCCCTGGCAGCTTCACGGGGCAGCTGCTGTGAGGGACCCCAAATGGAAGTGGTGTTGCTCTTTCACTCTGTCCCCTTCTTGCTGCCTGCAAGTGGGCATGAGAGCTGGGGTTCTAGGAGGCAAGGGACTCAGGACGTCAGAGGAGATACAAGAGTGCTGGGCCCTGGTGACAAACCCAGTGTGATGTGGAGTTCTACCTTACCTGGGGCTGCAGCCAGCCCTGATGGGGCCCGGCACCTACTGGGAGCTCAACCCTCACGAGTTCAAGTTAGTACAGACACCAGCACGTCCCTCTCCCAGGGTCATGGCACATGGACCCATGAGCCACAAGAACAGGACAGGGAGGGGCCGAGAGGAGTGACTCACTTCTCCCTTCCTTCCCCGACCACGGCGATCCTCTTACTGTCTTCAGTCCAAGCAATGTCTTTGATCTTCCCAGCGAAAGGCTGGTACTCATACTTCAACAGGTGCTCCTTCTGCGTGGTATCCCAGATCCTCAGCTTCCCAGACACATCTGTGGGGCACAGCGGGTGGGGGGGGGGGGGAGAGCCACAGGTCACTGCTGGGCCAGGGCCACGTGGCCATAGGCCCACTCAGCACCACATCTGGTTGCTTAGGCTTTCTAGAGGAAAAGGCCTAGTGAAGAGAACGTGTCTTAGGGCAACAATATTCAGCCACTCTTAAGTCAGAGCCCGTGGCATCCAGAGGCCTGCCATTCGGGGCCTCTGCATTTTGTCAGAAATCATCTGGATAACAAACCCTGCTTAGGCATCAGAAAAAGCCCAGGGACACATGATGGCAAACTCCAATATGCCAGGAAGCGGTTTAGTTTTCTCACTGTGTTTCTTTTCTTGTAGGGGCATCAGAATAACGTGTGGGCCTCAGGCCTCCTTTGTGGAATGGGACGACACTGGCTACATCTGCCTCTCCTTTGCAGTTGCTGCAGTGACTTCTGGAAATGAGGTGCACAGCTGTGAGGGTGCAGCGTGCTGCCCACTGCGATGCCTCAGCATGGCCTGGTGGCCTCCACCTGGGCCTGCAGACCCGGCTTCCTGTGCAGCTTCCCAACAGCGTGCTGCTGCCTGGCAAATCGGCAGCCTCACTCACACACCGAGCAGTTCCACGACGCACAGGAATCCAAGCGTAAGATTCTTTTGTGAGAGTAGCAGGTGGGTGTTGCGGGGGAAGGAGAATTACACACAGAACTTGATGCTGATTCTCTTCTCACCGGAGCGTGGGCAGCCAATTGTAACAGAAGCAACACTGGGGGCCATGTACCCCCAAGCCCCCACCACGATCCTGTCACCAAGTACCAAGTCCCAGTCCCGACACACCCTCTCCAAATGAGCACTGTGTTGGCGTGAAGAAACGGGAGCATTCTAGACTAACTCTCAAGGCTTCACACTTTAAAACCTCAGCCCCATCCGCTAAGCAGGTAAAGGCGCCTTTTTAAGAGGATCCTCAGGCCACGTTAACAACCACCACAGCTCTACAGCTGCTTCCAGTGAAAAGAGCTTTTGTTTTCTTGGTGCAACTGAGCAGCTCAAAGGAGGGCAGCAGCTAAGAGCCAGGCCTTGGGAGCAGGCGCCCTGGGTTCAAATCCAGCCTCTGCCACATACAGGCTTTGTGGTGCTCAGCAAGCAACATGGCCTGTGTCCTTACCCAGAAGAGGGGAAATAACAGAGCCACTCACAGGGCTGCTGTAGATTCCGCGAGTTAACACGTGCGAAGTCTCCAA
Organism: Pongo abelii; assembly: GCF_028885655.2. Taxonomy (NCBI): domain Eukaryota; kingdom Metazoa; phylum Chordata; class Mammalia; order Primates; family Hominidae; genus Pongo; species Pongo abelii. Next base: position 9,075,370 of record NC_071988.2, read on the forward strand.
CTAGTCCTCAGTGCACAGCAAGAGCTCGTTACGAGTCAGGTGGAACGAGTCCACGAATTAACTGAGGCTCTACACAGGCCACGAAGATGCCCGAGCCTAGACTGAGCCACGCTCTGAGATGTGGGAGATGCACATAAGGACTGTCCCGCTCTCAGTCCAGCTGCGGGGACAGGCAAGAGGAGATGCCAAATCCAGTGAACAGCACTAACTAAGGGGAGTCCCAGAAGGGCCCAGTTCTCTGCACCAGGTCCAGGAAGACCACCTGCTGTGCTGCCTGAGCTGAGTTCCAAAGGTGACCTGGAGATCTGCTCAGTTAAGTCCTTTCACTGATAAAAGAGGCCGGGGGGGAAGAAGGGGTCAGAAGAGGAAGTCACCACAGGCTGGCAGCATTGGAGGGGAGCACTGTGTGTGCAGGAAGGACATGCACATACACTCAGGAGCATACATACCCACACATGCACACATGACCACACATGCACACATATGCAGACACACATTCACACACGCACATGTGACCGCATGGTCTGCTGTGCTCAGGCCCGCCCAGGGCCCATGCTGCCCCATGGAGAAGACAACGCTCTCAGGACAAGGCAGAGGCCGTCTCACCCTGAAAGAGGCCCCTTCCTCCAGGAAGCCTGCCCTGAGCCTACCTAAGGCCAAACCACATGCCTGTCACATGGCCCTCACCGACTCCCAAGGGCAGCCTGGAACCACGGCCCCAGCGCCAAGGCAGACAGAACAGTAGCATGGAAATAACCTCAGGAAAAGGAGGCCTGGGCCTGCCCCAGAAATGACCCGTGCACTGAGGACTGCCCCGTGGGAATGTGGGCTCCCAGAGGGCAGACCGACTGTCGTGTTTAGTGCCGGAGGCTCCCAGGTGCGGAGCCCTTCCCAAGGTTCAATGCTTCAGCAGTCATGAACCAGTCAGACTGACAAGGTCTAAAGATCCCACAGAGGGCTGGGGCCAGCTGCCAGGCAACCCACTTACTGGGTCAGCACAGCTCTTTCTCAGCCCCCTCCCTCCAAACCACCCCCCTACCACACTATTTTTAGCCCCACTTCATCTCTGCAGCAAATGTTCCAATCAATGTAAGCCTTAACAATTGCTTCGCTCTATTCAAAGAAATGTATTAGAAACATAAAATGTGATCTCGCCCAAGAACACCTGGACCTGAGGATGGCCCCAAACTCCCTTGGCTCCTCTACAAAATCAGGGCACTTTTCAGGGAGGACAGCGTCCCACGATGGCCACTTATGTATGTGGTTTCTCCTTTGCAACAGTCTCCGCAACAGCCTTCCATTGAATTCTCTCATTGGACACCCTTCTGGGGACTGGAGAGAGGGCAGGCCTAGGCCCGCAGGTTCGCAGCTTGCAGCTGACAGGGCAGGGACACTGTGCCAGGCAGGGGTGGAGGCCCTCGCCAACTGCATTCCTCTCCTGAGAAGACACTTCTCAGAGCACTTGGCTCCGTGTTAAACATGTAAAAGACATTCGGGCCAAATCTTGGGGCTTTAAATCTGCATTCCTCTCCTGAGAAGACACTTCTCAGAGCACTCGGCTCCGTGATAAACATGTAAAAGACATTCGGGCCCAATCTTGGGGCTTTAAATGAAGAGACTTTTGCTGGCAAGCAGGGCTTGGGGAAAAAATAAATCACAGAGCTAAATAAATCATGGGATGTAAATGAGAGCATGTTTTACAGATGGAGCTGGAGAAGATCTAAACACAAAAACCATTAAATGCCTACTATGAGCCAGACTCCGGGCCCAACCCTTCACCGTGACCCCGGCTGACCGCCAACAGCAGTCAGCCAGCTCACCCGGCAGCCTGGCTTGATCAGAACAGGGCCCCAGTTTTGTGACAGGTAATGGGTCACCCAGGGGGTAAGTACCCATTAGTGCAACAGCCATGCTGGGCATGTCCATGCCTTACTGGCTCCTTCACCACACCCTACGAGGCAGGCACTAGCAGCCCCAGTTTGGAGGAGAAAATTGGGGCCCAGGAAGGTGAGTTACTCAACTAAGGCTACGCCGCCAGTAAGAGGCTGCCATGGTCTGAGTGTGCCCCCCCAAAACCATGTGCTGGAAACTTAATCCCCAATGCACCAGAGGCGGCCTATGGAGAGGTGATTAGGCCAGGAGGGCTCTGCCCTCAGGAATGGGTATTATGAAACGAGTGGCTTCCCGATAAAAGGACAAGCCCAGCCCCTTTTCTCTCTCTCGCCTTCTCTTTGCTCTTCTGCCATGGACTGACACAGAAAAAGGCCCTTGACAGATACCGGCCCCTGCTGTCCAACGGCCCCTGCTGTCCAACTGCCCAGCCCCAAGAACTATGAGCCAATACATTTGTCTTAGTTGTAAATTACCCAGCCTGTGAGCACAAAGCAGACTAAGACAGAGCCGAACCCAGGTCTTCCCCAACCCCAAGGCCCACCATCTCCCATACACCCTTCAGGACAGGCTGCTGTGCACACGCAGGATGATACAAGCAGAGGGCCATGGCGTGCGTGAGTCCCGCCCTCCCCTGCTGGCTGCTTAGCTCTCTCAGCAATTTGGTCATAGCCGTCACTCTCCAGAGAGGCTGACGAGGCCCACATCAGCTTACTCACTTGGCCTCCCTGGGCTGCAGATGGCTAGGCAAGGCAGGCGGTAAGTATCTGTTGAGCTTATGAATGAATGAGTGAGTGAATGAATGAGTGGGCACCACTCTAGAAGGGGTACCACTTTCACTCCTGTGCCTCTTGTTCCCATCTGTATACAGGAAAAGCTCTGCGTCAAAGAACTAAGTGAATAAAAAAATATCCTTCAAGAGGAAAGATCTCTCCACCTCTGTCTCTGCCTAGCCTCCCACTGAGCGACACAAAAGTTCAGGCTGCAGAGAGCAAAGGCCCAGTCCACAAATAAAACGTGAGCGCTGGCGTGGAGGCCAGCATCGTGCTAGCACTGGGAAAGGAGCAGTGGGTAAGGATGATACAAAACAAAACATCCATTCACACACACACACACACACACACACACACACACACACACACACACACAGCAGTGGGTAAGGATGATACAAAACATCCATACACACACACACACACACACACGGCGCACACACACACACACACACACACACACACACGGCCCACACAGGCTCCAACATACAATGCCATGGCTTCCCGCAAGAGGTTCCTGGCCAACCTCATGGTGGCATTTCTGCTGACCTCCAAGCTGGAACTAACTGGAACACTACAAACTAGAAAGTGTCCTTTCTGTTCTAGAACTAAGGCCAGTTTTGAAAAGGGGCATTTTGGTAGCTTATACCAGGGGTAGTTCAATCTTTTGGCTTCCCTGGGCCACAGATAAAATATGCTAATACTAATGATAGCTGATGAGCTTGAAAAGAAAAGAGAAAAGAAAAGAAAAAAAACCTGTTTTAAAAAGTTTACGAATTTGTGTCGGGCTGCATTCAAAGCCGTCCGGGGCCACACGCAGCCCATGGGCCACCGGTTGGACAAGCCTGGCTTACACAGTCCTTGTCAGCCTCAGATGAAACTAATTATACTGGCTCCCCTCAACTAACTCACCACCCCCAGCCTGCTCCCCCACCCCCCACCCCCCACCCCCCACTCTCCCAAGGCCAGAAGCCCAGCTTTGCCCTGGGCCCTGAGCGCCACCCAGGCCCCCACAGGTGTCCACGAGCCTTGCCCCATACAGTACCTCCGGAGGCAATGTAGAATCCGCTGGGCGCATACTTGGCCACCACCACCTGATGGGCGTGTTCCGTGTAGATGTCAGCAAGGGCTGGGTTCTGCAGGAGGAGACCCCAGAATGAACAGAAGGAATGGAGAAGCAGTCAAGCTTCCAGCTCTCCACATCAACAGATTTGGGGTGAAAGGGGTGTACAAAGAAACACTGAAGCTAAAACCATGCAGAAAATCGCAGAAGCATACCACTTGCCTACATACCTACTGCCTGCCTACCTATCTCTGGGTGATAGAATTTTATGTTACTTTAATTCATTTTCTTTAGTTTATGATTGTGCAACAAGGTGATTTTTTTCCTTTTCTGCTTTTCTGTACTTTCCATAATACAGAACAAACGTACCAGTGAAACACATACACAAAAGTTGGATTAGAGCAAGAAGCCCTGGTTCTAATCCCTCCCATTTGTGGGAAGCCGCATTCATTCCAATGCCTATTCTCTTTCCTGTTTAGGACCAGCTCTCCTGGCTGCCAATGTTGGACCCCAAACTCGGCGCCTGGCTGTGCTGTGCAGGAGCAGAGCAGGACAAGCTGTGGGAGCCCTCTCTATCAAAAACCTGGGTTTGGAAAGGAAAGTCGATTCCCCACTCCCTTTCATAGCACAGATCAAAGGCTGGGTGGACTTTGTGGCAAAAATGGGGCCAACATTTGAGACTAGAAGCATCTTCAGCAATGAGGTTTCAACATGTAATGTGCTAAAAGTAGATCCCTGCACCTCCCTCCCGGCACACACACACACACGCGAGGCCTCAGTGAAACAGAAACACACACACACTGGGCTGCTCTCAATCTGTCTCCACAGTGAAGCTTTCTTTCAGGAGGGTATAAAGACATGGCCATCTAATCTCTGATACCTGCTGTCAGCTTTTTACAAACCAAGTGCTCTTTGAAAGAGGCAGCTTCCTGCCGGCTTGTGGCTTAGGACACATCAGATTCCTGTGAGGCTGCCCGGGCACCCCTAGCATGACCCCACCTGCTGCCACCCCACCCCTCATCTCCCTTAGACCCCTCCTCAAGACCTGAGGCGCCTCCAGGTCACAAGATCCCCACACTGCCCCCATCTCAAAAGACTGAGACCACAGAAGTACGCACCCTGATTCCTGCCCATCTGCCATCCTGTTTAAGCTCCACGTCTCTGTGTAGTTTGTGCCCTCGGCCAGCACCTCTCCCTGCCTGCGGACACCCACTTACCCATCAGGCCTACCGGAAGCGTTCCCTCCTCCATGAAGCCTCCAAGTATGGCCCAAGCTATCCGTATCACTCTTCTGTGCTTCCAGATCATTTAACGTGTCCACAGGGATGGCACAACACACATCATAGTCCCTAGCATTCCTGTCCATCTCCTCCAACTCTGCTGTGCCCTGCTTAACATGACCTTTATCTCACTAGCCATCTCAATAAGTGGTTTTGGGGAGAAAAAAAGAAGTTTACACAGACCTTCTCTTTCATCCCTAAGACTTAACACAGCATGATGTGATATAATAGACACTAGTCATAAATTAATCCATTTTGGGATAATCGTTTGCCAGTGAAATTAGAATGTATCAAGGTGTCTATCCAAAGAAGATATTATCAATGACAAGTAAGCACATGAAAAACCGCTCAGTGTCATTAGTCTTGGGAAATGCAAGTCAAAACTACAACAGAATACCACTCCATACTCACTACAATCAATAAAAAGAAAAGACTGATGTCACCAATTGCTGGCAAGGGTAGAGGGGTGGGGACACTGGAATGTTCACACCGCTGGTGGAAATGCAAAATGGTACAGTTGGTATTTATAAACCTAAACAGACACTACTCACACTGAACACCAGCAACCCCACTCCTAGGTATCTGCCCTGGAGAAATGGAAGCATGTGTCCACCAAAAGACACGGGAGCAATGTTCACAGAAGCTTTCTTTGCAATGGCCAAAAACTGGAAATACCCAAATATCCATCAACAGGTGAACAGAGAAACATGCAACACACTGCACTGCTCAGTGATAAAAAGGGACAAAGTGCAAATGCACTCAACACCAGCTATCAATCTCCAACATGTTATGCAAAGTGAAAAAGCCAGACAGAAAAGACTACACATTGCCTCTCACTTCATATGAAAGAAGATTTTAGAAAAGGCAACCCTAATGACAGAAAGCAGATAAGCAGCTGCTGGGGGCGAGGGTGGAAGGGGTCGGGGGGGGCACCTTCCAGAGTGACGGGAATGTTCTGTCATGACAGGGGTGATGGTTATGAGACTATATAGATATCTGTCAAGATCCAAGCCACACACTGAATACAGACAAATTCTACTGTATCTAAAGTACACCTCAATAAAACTAAGATGCTGGTTATTTATTAAATGTCTGCCCAATCCAACCCTCTCCCACTCCAATCAGTCCTTCATATTCTGACACTGACAAATCCCTACCCAAAGCACCTGGCAAGAAAATGATCCAGTTAACAGGCAGTCCCTCCAAGACCCTGTTCGGTGTCCACTCACAGCTGACTGGGGATGGGGGAGGTCTCGCGCTCACATACAGGGGCACCTGCCCATCCCGCCAGACAGATGGCCTCATGGGCTTTCCCAGCCTGGGCGACCTCCTCCCCAGGCTGCGCTGCCGTAGAAGGGGTGGGGCTCCCATGGGCCTTCTGCTGGGGAGGGCATCCAGAGATGGAAGATGACTAGGCAGGGGCATGAGAGGAAGTTCTGCCCCTAAAAATTCCTTCCCCTAAATGGTCAGGGCTGTGTGTAAAAACCCCAAAGGGCACCAGAATCCTGCCAGCTGATGAATCACTCACTCTCGTTTGTATTCTAAATACAACTGGGTCAGCGGTGGGGGCTGAGATACTCCAAGCTGCAGATAATGACTTACATCTGAGTCAGAGCAGCCTCCTCCCCAGCTCCTCAGCTCGCAGAGGGAGGCTGCTTACTACACCCAGAAAGATATCTCCCACCCCCACGTGTCACTCGGCCTGTGAGGCTCTGTCCCCATCAGCTGGGTCGAGATGGCACCTTGATACCCTCAGTGTGCCCCTCTCTCCCCAGCCTCCTCCCCCTCCTGCCATCTTGGGGAAGAATGAGATTGGGGGTTGAAAAACTTATTTGGGGAAAAACTCTGGAATGGGGAAAACGAGACAGGGAGGGCAGGACGCCAATTCCAGGAGCCCCAGTGCTACTGTAGGCAAAAGTTCCGTCTCCCCATCTCCCTGGGGGCCTGGGGGAGACCACCATGAGCAACCTTGGAGTTGCCCACTCAGGGACACCCCTCCTCCCGGGCTTGCTTCTTGTGCTGCTGCAGGCTGGGCCAGCTCTGGCAGTGGGAGGCTGTCATTCAGTCCTCACCACAGGCCTGCCCAGTTTTCCTTGCCAACTCCCAACCCACCTTCTCTTTTACCTCCACCATTTTCAATGCAGTCCTCCTGTTCCTCCTGGGAAGAGCGATACTGCTTTGGAATGCATCTCCACCCTCCGCCAAGCCGGTAGTATTCAAATCCTGACCCTGATTACCTCACGGTCCAGCTTGCAACCCACCCTTCCTGAGCTCCCTCCAGGCTTCAGCCCACTCATGGCTACCCTGCTGCCGCCCTGATGTTGCCAGACACTCCTTGGGCTGACTACCCCAACCCACGGCCCCTCACCCCCACCCTCGAGGATAGAACAGGTGCAGCCCCTCTACCTTGCTGGCCCCAGACCCCTTCCCCAGTGGCCTCCACACCTGGGGGCCAGGGCCTGTGAGGGCCAGAGCTAGGGCTGGGACAAGACCTCGAGACAAGCCCCAGAATTCTGCCACCACCCCTGGAGGAGGCCAGGGGCCTCTGAGGACATGAAGGACACCAGCCAGCAATCAAGGAGTCACACATGCGATGCAGACCCAGGACCCACGGACTTCGGCAAGTGACAGCATGTAACAGCACCCAGCCCTGTCAACACAAGGCCTGGTTCAAGGCCCAGTGTTGCCCATTTGAAGCAGAAGCTTTGGACTTGACCCCGGGAGGCCATTCTACTCTGTCACACTATGCTCAGGTCCCACCAGCCTCCACCTCCCACCTGTGCAGAGGCATCCTGCCCAGGAATAGCTGGTCTTTTTCTGAGAATCCTGGTGAATGGCAAACCTAAACAAACTCCCCCCCAGCACCTGTACAATTTCTGTGCCGCTTTTGAGACTCGCTATAATACACAGGTCATGCAAACAAGCACACAGAAGCGACACTTACGTAACTCTGCTATGCCCCAGGCAGCAACACTTACAATTAGTGAGCCCTGAGCCCCTCAAAGCTCTCTTACTTTCCTATGTCCTCCCAGTCTCAGGTGGTGACGAAGGGGCCAGAGGTCACTACTGCAATTTACAGGCAGGCTGTGATGACCCTGGGTCCTGGGGCTTGGGTCTCAAGGCTTGGCACTGGTATCTCAGCTCCTGGCCCACAGTGAACCTGATGGAACATGCTAGAAGGTTGGAGATACCTGCCCAAGCAAAAAACATTTCAGCAGTCGACGACACAACACTGATGAAGGGGCCTCCTGTGCTCTCCTTTAGCTGCTGACTGTCCCCGGGAACCCCAGAGAAAGTCTCAGGTGTCCTCCATGGTCCACCCAGGCCAAGTGAGCATGAGCTTCCAGTCAAGGCACTGGCTTTGTAAATACTCCAAGTTCCTGCAAGCAACAGAGGCTGAAAGCCGTTACTGCTGTAACTGACCTGTGCAAATATAACTGGCCAGGGCCCTTCTGTTCACTGGTGACTACAAACTAAGGCCAAGGCTGAATGACAGCAAAACACCTCAGCTCTAAAGCAGGAATGTAAACTTCTGCAACACAATGCCGTCTCCTAATTATCTTCTAAGGCCCAGGCAAAGGGCATCTCCTCTAAGAAGCGTTCCCTGATGCTCCAAGCTAGAAATGATCTCTCCCACCCTGAACCCCCACCTTTCCTGACTCCCACCCCACTGCCCTCACTACTTTCCACCTTGGACTACACATCATTTGTGCCCCACCTGCCTTCTGCACTACGTGGACCCCACAGTGGGGAAGGTTCACACTTGATGCACCACTGCAGCTGCCAAATACCCACAAAGACCAGAACTTGGCTGGAGCCTCGTAGCTGTTTATGAAGAAACAAATCCCCACTGCCCACTTACTATTCACTCTCAGACAGGCCTTGGGTGGGCCCCTCAGTGGATTCTCTTTGAAACCTCACAACACCTGCTGTAAGGAAGGTAACCTCATAATCCCACATGACAAAGAAACCAAGGCAGACACTGGGTGATATGCCCCAGGCCACCCAGCTGTCAAGTGGCAGCGCCAGACCTTAACTCCGGGCCAGCTGCTCCTGACTCACTATGGGTTATGAGTATGTAACTAACACCACGGTGAGTCAAGGGAAGTAACGAATGCTCAACAGCTTCACGCCACCCCAGGTCACGTCACTGCAAATCAGGGACCATCTGTGGCGGCCTTTACTCCTCCCTGTGGTTTTGTTCTGTTCCTTACAGTTGGTCCCAATGTTAGTGTGATTCTTTAACGCAGAGAATAAAGTCTGCACTGGCCAACCAGCTGTGTGCTTCCGAACAGTGTACAGGCAGCTCCTTGAGCTGGCTGAGGACGGGGTGGTCACTCACAGGCCGCCATGCCCTGAACGACTTTCCCTTCCTGCCTTCCAGCTCGGCCTCAGATGCCTTGAAACAGGCCTGGGGGTACTCACCGTGGGGTCCTGCACAGCAGCACCCCTCACTGGACTACGTGTGAGCAGGACACCACCACCTCCCTTTTCAGTCTTCCCCTCTCCTACTCCCCACCCAGGGCCCACCAGGGTTCAAATCCCAGCACCTTCCAGAGGTTCAGCATCCTCACCTCTCAAAAGAGAGATGAGGGCATCCACCCAACAGGGCAGTCATGAAGACAAAAGCAGAGGTCCCCGCCAGGGCCCAGACAACCTTCTGAAGATGCTTTACGAATTAGCTCCGTTAAATCTTACACTGATTCCATGATAACATTCCTCCCACTCTCGCAGGCATAGAAACAGAAGAGACAAGCACACCAAGTGTCAGCCACAGACCAGCACAAAATACACTCAGCAAAGAACAGAGAGGTGCTCAGGGGTATGCACCGGATTGGACAGTGGGGCGGGGGTAGGAGTGAGATGTTGGCCTTTCTCTGGGTAAGACCCTGGAGAGCAGGCAGGACCCATACGTAGAAGTGACAAGCAAGGTGACCAAAGCTAACGACCCACAGGTCTAAGGAGCAGGCACACTGCCAGGGCAGGGAGTGCCCGCCCATCACTGAGATGGTGAAGAGATGCACACAGGGCCCTGTCCTGTGTCCACAGCTGTCCCTAACACGGGCCTTGCAGAAGGTGGAGGTCACGCTCCAAAGAAGCATCTCCAACTACTCTTGGGCAAGGCCATCTCTCCACTACTCTTAAGCATGAGGCTAAACCTTTTCTCTTACTTCAAAGATGGCTTCAGTATCCCTCCCCTTACCTCCAACAGGGCAAGAAATGTACCAAAAGCAACCCACAGGAGGCCACAGTGGGGCTGAGACGACCCAGGTACACATGCTGTTTCCTGCCTGGTCTCTCCCCACCTCTGCCGTGTGTCTCCACACTCCTCTTGGAGAAGTCTTATTCATCCTTCAAGACCCAACTCAAATGTGCTGCTTCTCCAGCAGCTGTCCCCGCTCTGTGGCACAGCTGGCTCCTCCCTCACATTCCCAGGGCATTGTTCTTTTGAAACACGTAACCTGGTGCCTTCGAAGGTTCTTTACCAGAGTTTTCAACCTTGGTACCACTGGCATTTGGGGCTGGACAGTTCTTTGTGGAAGGATGGCCATGTACCTTGTAGGATGTTTGGCCACATCCCTGACTTCAGATACCAGTGGCACAAAAATGTCTGCAAACATTGCCAGATATCCCTCAGGGGAAAGAGGTGGGGGGAAAACCACCCCTCCCTGAAAATCACTGATCTTAATCCTGGTCCTCTGTGGCTTAGGGTATGGCTTGCCAAGACAGGGGCTTAGTGAACGTGTGTGGGAAACGTGAGAGCCAGAGATGGCTTCACCATGCAACGGGGACCTGCGTTGATGCCTTCATCTTTGAGCAGCTTCCTAATTGGCTTCCCTGACTCAGATCTTAGATATAGAACTTCTCCTTACCGTAGGCTTGATCTGATTATTTGTCTGTGAGACCTCTGAATGGCTCCAGTGGCCTTCAGAGCAGGGCTGGGCTATGGTAGGGCTGCGTGAGCCACCTGCCACCACTGCACACCAGGACCTCCCAGCCTCGGTCTTGTCCACTCCCCTCACGCTCAGTGCCACAGTCACAGCCCATAAGCACCCAGCCCTTCAGTCCTCCCAGATGTGGTCCCACCTGCAGGAGCCCGGCGTCCTGACTGGCACCTGCAGCCACTCAGATTCTCCTGAGATGAAGGCCCCCCACCGCCCTCTGCTTCCCCTGCCGTCAGGCGGTCAGACTGAAGGCCTAGAGGTTCCTGGCTCTGCACCTGGCAGGCGCTGCTGCCAGCTCGTTTGCGCCCAGGTGATAATCCAATGCACCACTTCCTTCTGCCACTTAAGAGTTGATTTCACTCCCACCCAGGACAGTGAGCTCCACGCGGGCAGGGCCTCCATCCTGCACCCCCACAGGCCAATGGCCATCTGGATACATGCAGGGACTCAGCAGGTGTGCAATTCCAGAGAAGCAGCTACGTCAGTCCTCAAGCCCTCTGTCGTGCCACCATTACCCCCAACCCGCAGGAAACACAGGGGAGTCCTCTGCATGTGAATGGTGGCAGGTCACACCAACGGAAACCAAGAGTGAGCCCAATGCCCTCCCCAACCCCCCACTTGGTCTGCCCCCTGTTCAAGGAGAAAAGTCCACTGACACTGTGCTTGGTTCCCAGCAGTGTCAAATTGCTCCAAACCTTGCACTCCCGGAAACTCAATTTCATAGACATCACTTTTCCAAATGTGCATTTTAGTTCTGGAATCTAGGAACTGGATACTTTAAAAAGCAGGCCCCAAACTTGCCTGCATAGCAAATCTGCTGGCTGCCTGGCAGCACACAAGAGGGCCTCTGTTGTGAGGCAAAAGTTTTTTTTTTTTTTTTTTCTAAACAGGGACCACTGGCACTACCAGCATTTTAGGCTAGGTAATTTTTTATTGTAGGATGGTCCCGTGCCTTGTTTAGAATCACAAACAGGTTCGTTCACAGGCACTGGGGGTGACCCTTCCCAGTCTTTGCACAGAGGTCATAAGAGGCAGAGGCGATGCAGGCAGGGTAAGGAAACCTAGAAGGAACCACCCCAGACCTAAGGAGGTACCAGCACCTGCAGGAAGCCTTCCTTAGACCCCCGAAGCACAGACTACCCATCCCTTCTCCGTGGGGAACTAACGTCTCTCAAACACAGCGTACACATGGTTCACTGGAATCCCCTTCTTGGAGCTCTCTCCTTCTGGAATATTAGTTTCTACATGGCCACCATTACAGTCTTTCACTTTACAGAGGACAGTTGCCTCTCCAGGTGAGGCAACGGGATGTGTTGAAAGAAATAGGTAAGAAACACCCTTTTTCTACAAGTTTAAGAAGTGCCATTATGCTGGGTTCACAAAACAGCTTTTAAGTCAACAAAAAAAATGACAGAGGGGGCTCCAAGTGCAAAGCTGGCAGGGGTGCTCGCCTCTTAGGTTTGAAAGGCGGATCCCACAAAATTTAGGTCCGGCAATCTACACAGAGCTGAGCTTTCCTTGTTCTCCTGCAGTAAGACCTCAGTGGCTGCCTATTATCTTCATGACACAGCCTGGTTTTCCAGGCTTTTTAATCAATGAGTAACTCAACGAGCACCTACTGGGTGCCAGACACTCTCTTAGGCGAGGACATGGCAGTGACTGAAACAGAGGGGAAAGCCCTGCTCGCCTGGAGCTGATGCCCAGTGACGGGGACAGGCAGATACCTATGTACACTTGTAGGCAGCAGTAGCCTGCTGCTTGGTAGCTTGCTTCCTACTTATTGTCAGCCATGAGAGAGAAGGCCGGGGATGGAAAATTCTATTCCGGGGACACCCCTCTACTAAAGTGACAACATCTAAGTATAAACCAAAGGGAAAGGCCCAGTGTGGTGGCTCACGCCTGTATCCCAGGACTTTGGGAGGCCAAGGCAAGCGAGCTGATCACTTGAGGTTGGGAATTCAAGATCAGCCTAGCCAACACAGTGAAACCCCGTTATCTACTAAAAAATATAAAAATTAGCCGGGTGTACTGGCACGTACCTGTAGTCCCCACTACTCAGGAGGCTGAGGCAGGAGATTCACCTGAACCCGGCAGGTGGAGGTTGCAGTGACCCAAGATCACGCCACTGCAGTCCAGCTTGGGCGACAGAGTGAGCCTCCACCTCAAATTAAAAAAGAAAAAGAAACCAAAGAGAAGACAGGGAGCAAGCCTTGCAGCTATCTGAAACAATGTCCAGGCAAAGGCAATAACTAGCAGGTTTATCAAGACAGATGTGTGGCATGTTCCAGAAGCAGCAAGGAGGCAAGAATGCTGGAGCTGAGGCTACGGTAAGGACTCTGGCTTTCACCAAGGTGGGAAGCCACTAGAGGCCTGTCTTGTGTTTCAGCCACTCCAGCGACACTGTTGTGAACAGACCCCCAGGGCAGCAAGGGTGAAAGCAAGGAGCCCTGTTTGGTTTTAGGGAGTTTGGGGGGCAATAATTCAGGAGGGGGAAGATAGCTTAGTTGGGGGTGGAGGCAGAGGAAGCCAGGGAAATCTGTTAGATTCTGGAGATACTTTGAATGTGGAGTCAGAAGGATTTACTAAAATTAAAATGTGGCATAGAAGCGAAGCAGGGAGTGAAACAGGAGTCCAAGGTTTGGGGCCTGAACAACTGGAGGAACGGTGTTACCTTTTAGGGGAAGAGCACATGGGAAATCCAAATTTGGCTTGGGGTATGTATGTTGAATCTGAGATGTCAATGAGACATCTGTTAGATCTTCCATGATCTGGTCCTCCATTTCTTCCCTCTTCCCTCCCTGAGCCTGCTTTCCAACCAGACCATCTTTCTTCCTGAATGGTCATGCCAATTCACGTCACTTTTTTTTTCCCAAGAGTACTTTGCCCTAAAAAAAAAAATCTTACCCACTTTTACTTGAGTACCCAGTCCACCCATCCAACTAATAAGCGCCTCAGTGCCTCATCTACATCCAGCCCAGGGAGGGCTATATCAGTAGCATCTCGTGCTGACCTGGCATTGCAGAAACTTAAAAATAGATGCAAAGGGAAAAGAGGGTAACCCCTGAGAAGAAAATGGCAAACCACCGGGAAGGATTAAGAATACAGATTTCAGAAACAGGCAGAATGGGTTTCACACGGGAAATGCTTTCTGCAAATGGGTGCCTTTCCCTGAATGACCACTCCATTAGAAGCAGCTCCAGTTACTGGCCTGCCTCATCTTGCTAAGTCTGACTCCTTTTTAGAGTAACAGGCCCATGTGGGGTGGAAAGAGATGCTGCACATCTGTGCTAGTTTAAGAAGCTAGCACAGGGCCAGATGCACAGCACGTACTTTATGTGAGGCCCCCTCCCTGGAAGTCAACGTGGACTGCAAGGACAGCGAAGGCCTGGTTAGGGGCAAACCCAAATATCCTACTGCTCTGTATCCGAGGATGTATTAGTGGATTTTATTTGCCAAGCTACTAAATATCTCTTTAGGGCTGTCTCAATTTTTATTTTCTCAAAAGCCTCAGGACCTGACTTCGGAGACTTCCCATCATTACCATTAGATCCCTGGTGATTTTCTCCAGTTCTAAGCAAGGCCGTTCGGCTTTCTAGGAATGTGTGTGACTAGCAAGTTGTTAGCACCCTCAAAGCACATTCACACCCGCCCACCCCCTCATTTGAGGTGCCCAGTAATCCCCGGCAGGTAGAGCTCTGTCTTCCAGCAGAGGAACAGCAGCGACTGGCTGGCTTAACGAGACAGATGGGGGCAGAGCCAGCAGCTCTTCAGACCAAGAGGCTTCTCCTTTCACAGAGAAGGAAACTGAGACCCAGAGACCCCTTCATTCCCTCAGCCAGTTGCTGGCCTCCTGGAGGGCAAGTGTGTCTGATCAACAGTCCCAACCTACTAAGCGAAATCAGGCTGACTTTAAGTTGACCACCCTTGTATGCCTATGGCCTATGGAATCAATCAAAACATACACCTTTGTGCCAGCCACCTAAGCACAGCACAGGAGAAATCACCCAATGGCCGGGCCGGCGCCTCCAACTCCCACCCCCTCAATTCCATCACTCAGGCTGAGGAACCGAGAAGCAAAATTTAAGCGTGTAACCCAGGAAGGGAGGGAGGTTGACAGACAGACTGGGTCACCCCAACAATTACAGAGGGATACCATGAATTTGCAAGGATTTCCCAAGGAGCTGGCTCTAGAAGCCGTTTCAGCCTGGGTACCGGAGGCCTGCAGAGAATGATTCATGGGAACACACTGCTTCCTGTTTTTGCTTTGGGACTTAGATCCATGGTGGCAGATCAGGCTGGCCCAGAGGCCTGGGTGTTTGTCCGGGCTCTGCCACACTGGAAGACCAGGGTATTAACAGCGAGTTAGCTGAGTGCCATTCCATTCAGCAAGGGCTCAACGTGCACCAGGCACCGCTGGGCTTGAGGGACGCCATCAGCTCATTCATTCCATCTGCCCAGCCAGCAGGGGAAGTGAGAGTGGTCATCATCTCATCATCTGTTTTACAGACGAGGAAACTGGGGTTCAGAGAGGCCCAAATCGCCAATCTTCTCAAGGTCACGCAGCAGCCGACTGGGTCAGTCTGATCCCTCAAATCCGGAGCCCTTCTTTGTAAGGAATGAACTAATCTAATCTCCCATCCACGTACTAACCAGGCCTGACCCTGCTTAGCTTCCGAGATCAGAGGCGATCCAGCGCTTTCAGGGTGCTATGACCTCATCAAGAAACGAACTAAGCCTCAGTTTCCTCATCAAGAAAGAGCAGACAGGGACCTGGGTGAATCTGAGGCCGGCTTCCGGGGCTCCGAGGTGTGGCTCCTGGTAGAGGGGGCGTGGCGCCCTCACCCTCCCCGGGCCAATGGGCAGGAGATGAGGGGTGGAGGGGAAGGCGAATTATCCCATCCCGAGGTGGCTCCGGAGCAGAACCGCGTCCGGGGTAGGGGGTACTCACATCGATGTTCCTTAGGATGACGCACTTTCCATTGGTGTACAGAAAATTGTTGCCCTTAGGGTCGCCGCCGATGATCTTGGAGACGCCCCTCTCCACCTGGGGGAGGCTGGCGAACACCTTCTCTGCGGAGACACAAATGCGGCGGGGCATGTCAGGGCAGGGCGGGGACGGCGGGGACAGAAGGGAGGAGAAGGGGCCCCGGACCGGTCTCGGCCAGTCACCTGTTGACTGTGCCGGGAGGGCGGCCTCCACTTTCCACGAGCGCCAGGGACTGCGCGACTTCCTGGTCCGCGCCCCGGGCCAGGCCCTTGGGGGCAGCGGGGCTCCTCCGATTCGGCCCACGGCGCCAACTTGGGGGCGCACCCCCCGCCGGGGGTCCCGCCCTACACCCCCGAGGGCGGCCCCGCCACGCCTCCGGCCGGCGCCCGCACTCCCTCCCCCGCGCCGAGGACTCCCCCGCCATCCGCACCGCACCGAGGGCCCGGGGACCGGGGCCGGGGCAGCGCGGCGGCCGCTCGGGGACCCCGCGCCGCGGCACTTACTGATCTCGTACGGCATCCTCGCCCACTTGTTACCGCGCCGCGCTCGCCGAGAGCCTCCGGGGCCGGTCCGCGCTGCGAATTACACCTCGCCGAGGCCGAGCCCGGGGACTGGAGCCGGAAGGCGGTACCGGGCGTGCCGGGCGTGGAGGGGGCGGTCCGAGGCCGGGGCTCCGAGGCCAGCTCGCGCCTGCCCTGCGCGCTGCCGCTGCGGACGCCCCGAACCCGGAAGCGCGGCCCCGCGCGCGGCTCGCCCCCAGCTTTGACCATATATAGTCAAGCGCTCGGCTCGGCGGCTGCGGTCCCGGCGAGCCTGCGCGGACCTGGCACTCCCCTCCCCCGCCGGCCCCGCCCCCGCCTTGCTCGCCCCGCCCGCCCCGCCCCGGAAGTGACGTATAGGACGCCCCACGGGCCCTTGAAAAGGCGGCGCAGACGGCCGGCAGTGTTAGAATGCTTCTGGGAGTCGGGTAGTGTGGGGCGTTCTATTCACATCTTGTAGGAGAGGCTGGGCTGTAGGAAGCTTGCTTGTTTGGGGGGGGGGGGGGCGGCGGTTCTTATAGACATTGGAAGTACTGGCGGGCTTCGGTGGGGGTATGGAAAAACCTCTTCGTGCCAGTGACTGTGTTGCGTGGCGGGCGCTCCCCGGCCTCTTATTGAGCGACCCTGGGTGTTCCCGAGCCGCCAGTCCTTCTGCTCGGGTGTTGTAAGCAGGAGAGGGATGCTTTTTGCGTCTTTAAGTACGGTTAAGTTCCCTTCCTTGAAGTAGTTGCAACAAGAACTCTTGTAGAGGTTACTCTTTGTTGGGCCTGAACTCGTGCTTTTTCTCTCTCAAAAGTTAAGCTTTTAAAAGGCAAAAAAGGTGTGGGGAGGGGGGGAGCTGCCGCTTTTAAGGAAGTTAAAGGTTATTTCCTAAGAACGCAAAACAAGCTCCACTCCTAAAACCAGGCTAGTGGTTTAGTTGTGGTGGGAGAGCAGGGGCTGTGAAGTGTACAAGCTTCTAGTCTCCACTTTCCATAGGGTGGGTACAAGCTTTCTTTCGGGGCTCTGGGAGATAGGAGGGTTGTAAAAGTGGGAAGAAAGCAAAGTACTTGGAGGGGAGGGGGTGGTAGCTGAACGCTCTTGTAAGCAGGAGAGGGATGCTGTTTGTGTCTTTAAGCATGGTTAAGTGCCCTTCCTTGAAGTAGTTGCTGGCAACAATGTAGGGGTTACTCTTTGCTGGGCCTGAACTTGTGCTGTTTTTCTCTCAAAACGAGCTTTTTTTAAAAGGCAAAGGTGTGGGGAGAGGCAGGGGAGCTGCCACTTTGAAGGACGTTAAGGGTTACTTCTTAAGAAAGCAAAACAAGCCCCACTCCTAAAACCAGGGCAGTGGCTCAGTTGCGGGGGGAAAGTAGGGGCTGTGAAGTGTCCAAGCTTCGTCTCATTTTTCAGTAGGGTGGGTACAAGCTTTTCCTCGGGGCTCTGGGGGCTAGGAGGGTGGTAAAAGTGAGAGAAAGCAAAGCACTTGAGGGTAGCTAAATGTTCTGAAACGCAGGCTCTGAGCGGTTACTGCTTTCTTCCAACCTGAAAGGTCTGCTTAGTTGTATCTAGGTTAGTTTCTTGCTACCTACTTCCGTAGTCTCTCGTGGCTCACCTGGGTTAGTGGCCATGTTGTGTGTCTCCTATTCTCCCTCACCTTGTGTGTTTTCCAGGTAGAGTGATCCATCTGAAGTAAAGTATTCCTTAGCTTGTCTGTAGGGGCTCTAAGTTTCATGAAGTAGAAGTTAATCTTAAACGGCCTATTAGGGCTCTGGGTGACAGTCTCCGGGTCACATAAGACTCACTACTTGCTCCCCTGCTCTCATCTGTATCTTCTTTGCCTTGGGTACTGGCTTCAGCTGTTTTCCTGAAACTCTTTTCCCGGAGATCTACTTGGCTGACTCCTGTGTCCTTCAAAAGTACTTAGTTGCTCAAATGTCACTCGATGAGTGTCACGTCTCATTCTAAATTGCAACTTCAACCCCTTGTAAACACTCTGCTTTTTCTTCCCGCGTTCCCTGATTTTTACTGATTGTCTCAAGAATAACCCTGACACCTGGGAGATGCTCCTAGGGATGACCCCACTCCCCACACACAACTGTTAACCAGGAAATAACGGTTATGAAAGTAGCTTTGCGAATTGAGGGGCCGTGGAGAATTAAGTCTTCGTACAAAACAGATTGCTAAAGCAGATTCAGCGGCCTACAAGCCGGGCCTGTGTATCTGCTCTTAGAACTCATCAAACCACCTTAATGAGACCCTTAAAACAAATTATACAATTGCATTCACGTTGTAGTGCGTTCGTGTAACAAGACTGTTAGAAAAACTGAGCAACTTCAAGCTCTTGGAAGCTGGTAACTCTTACACCTGTGTATAAAGCCTTGCTGGAGTTGACACTGAAAACGAGACAGTCGAACTTGAGTAGAACATTCCCAAATCCCCAGCTGCTGGGCTCTACAGCTTATTTTTAGCTTGAAAGGAAGTTACATGTTAGAACTGCGGAGGCTTTACAGTGGGGGTGGGGGAGCTGTTTGAGTCTATATGAACGTGGCAGAAAATCTGATTTGAAAGGAAACGGAACCACCAGGGTGTGTTCCAGGCTTTTCCTTGTAGGGCGAGCTCAGTTTGGTGCTCTCAACTGTGGGAGCTTTAACACCTGAACCGTGTTTACTGTGGGTCCAGCCTATTCCTTGGGCTCCCCTAGTCGCCACTCATGCCTTCTAGTAATATCCTGTTGTGTTGGGCCCCCACTGAATTCAATAGGGATGGCACCACGTTCTAGAGGCCGAGGAGACCCAGAGCCAACAAACACATACGGTGTATGGAGGGGACTTGCATACAGAGTGGTCTAGAGCAGCCGGCTGGACAGAACTGCGCTTCAAAAAGCAATTGATAAAAATCAGGTACACCTGCACTCCCAAGGTGTTGCTAAGCCGCTATCGGGTGTCCAGCGTGTAAGGGTCACTGCTAGGATATACTTGAATTGCTTTCAGATGTGCGTCATAATCCCTAATAGGATGGGGATCCTGAGGTCTGTATACACCAATGGCTTACATCCCTGGGGACCCAGCTACTTCTCTAGCCCCTTCTGGAACTGTCTCCTGGGAGCTCCATAGGAAGGGTCTGAAAGACACCTACTCGCACCACAGGAAGAATGACCACTTTGCCTTCCCCTCCCTTGCTGACTTCTCTGGGGGTGCTGCTTCCAATAGTGACCAGCATCCTTGCATCTCCAGCTGCACTGACCAGAAATCTCATCCCCCCGACTTACGTTAAAGCCTTCACCAAATCTAGTTGCTTAGAACCTCTCCATCTGTCGAATCTCTCTCTAGCACAGCCCTGTTCGGTGCTCTTTCACCTGGGTTATCCTAATCTCTTCCTGACCAGTTTATCGTCATCTGCTTGGAGTCCCTCATTGCAGTCAGAGGAAACTTAAAAGCTTGCTGAGCCTTTAGTAGGTAGCCTTAGGTCTCTATCTTGACACCGAACATCCTCCCTGGGCCTCTGAGACACTGGCATGCCGAGGCTCTGCCTGGCTCAAGGAGTGAGTCTCCTGGGTCATCCTGTTCTGGCACCTGTCTCTGGGTCCTCACTTGATGCCTCAGTTTAAGGCCAATCCACCGTCAAGGTATACTCCCATTTTGTTACACACTGGTTTGCTATGACTACGGGGTTCATCAGTGTCTCGACTCTCCCCTTTCTGTCAGATGAGAAGCAGGGACCCTGTTTCTTGAGCACTTGCTGCAGGGGCCCACCCAGACAATTTCAAACACAGGTGTGCCAGATCTATGAACTGCATGCTTTTTAGCCAGTGGCAATTCTTTCTCCCTTTTGCTGTGTGAGCCAGCAACATAAGCATCACCTGAACTTAATTGTAAAGTGGTAACAATGTGCTCTTGAAACCTTAGAACAGCAGCTTACAATACTTCAGAGAACTCTTCGACTACCTTTGGCGTAAACTAGCTCCAACTGGGTAACTCGGGCAAACCGCTAACTGGCCTCAGGTGCTAAAGGAGCTGTTAACAGCTTTCCACTGAGGGAAAACAAGTTTCGAGTGGGTTCTGAATGCTTTGTGTAACACAAACACTGAGGGCGTGTGGCTTCCTGGAATGCACCTTGACCTCTGAGCACGCTCTGCGTGAGTCCTGGCTTAGAGCCACAAACTGCAAATGTGTCAGATGTGTGAGGCGTGTACTCCTGGAAGCTTTGGGGAGGAACAAAGCCACAGGACAGCTCTGAATTTCTCTCCAAAGCCTGTCAAGCTACTTCCTCACTTTCAACCCTCGTGGGTTCTGTCCAGGCTCAGAGGAAAAGGGGGGGGCTTTCTTTCCTGTTCCTTCAACTGTCAACCCCCTAGGGAAGGGCCCTATGCAAGGGTAGTGCTGCTTCCCTCTAGCTCACCCTGTGGACTGAACCCCCACCCCACAAAAGACACTGTTGGGTACCGTGGGTGGCGGGGGGGAGCCTTTCCGCTCTAGGAATTTCAGTCCCTTTCCCAGGCCTGTCCGTCTCATGAATAAGTTCAAGTCATACACAAACCTTCATCTCCGGAGTGTCCCTGGAGTAAATCACCTTTCTCTACCACCTCAAGCCAGTCTCGCTGCCTCCACCTCCCCATCTGCACAGGGAGTTGGAGTGGTTGCCAGTGAGGCCTCTATAGAGGGTCTTGGCACATGGTGGGAAGTGGCTGCCCACAGCCTGAGTTAACGTGTAACGCTTTTGGCTACACTGTCAGGCTTTCAGATCTTTAATTCTCAAATCTCACTGGTTGAATCGAGTCCATAGTCTGTTACTAGCTGTGACTAGGGAGGGTGGTGAAATGCAGGGCAAAAGCAGCTACTGGTACCCACCTTTGACCTGGAAATCTGGGGTGGGGCCTAGGCTGTCTCTCCAAAGTGAACTGGAAACCGGGCTACCTTGCCAGAAGTGCTGGATGCCTTTGTCAGAGGACTGATAACAAAGCCTTTAACCTGCCAGTGTAAACCTATGCAAAAGTGTTAACCCGGTTAATTCTGCCAAGGCAAGAAACGAGTTATCCTGCAACCCTCAGTGAACTGGTTACTGGATCCCTTCTTGGGGCCTATGCGGTGTTGTAAATACCTTTGTTTCTAGTTGAGCAGCCCATTGGAAAGTGAGTTTTGCAAATAAGCAAATCATCTAACACCTGTATGCTGCAGCAGCTTTAAATCCCTGCAAGTCATGGAAGCTTGGGCATAACTTTTCAGTTTGAGGTTACTGAAGGGGGGAGGTACTTAAGCACCTAATCAACGGCATAACTTTAGTAACATAGTACAGGGAATATTATCCTACTTGGGTTACCTACCCTCATTTCTTAACCATAGGTTTTGTTGCCTGAAGCTATCTGATCCTTTTCCAAGATCCCGGTGAAGAGGGGGCGGGGTAACTGGCTGGAGTTCAGCCTTGAGACTGGAGGACCTAAAGCCGTGTCCTGCACTGCTTTGAAGCTCCCGTAGCTGCAAGGGACACTGGTCCAGTTACACAATTCCCCTGTCCCATTCTTTCCTCTTAAACTCCCATAAGTGATAGAACACAGTCGCTTCTCCTGTCTCCCTGCTCCGAGACTCGGTGTGTTGCTGTGAGGCCTGGTGACAGAAGCCCTGGCCTGTCATTTCCCAGGACCCTTCCTGGAACAGTTTCCTTACCCTCATACTTGAGAGCACTTCCTGTGAGCCAGATGCTGGGTTTGTGGGCCCTTGCCCTTCATCTTACATCAGGGAAGGGAACTTGGGTTGGAACTTTGCCGAGTTGAAAAGCAAGTGCGATGCAACCAGGAGTTAAAATGGGTTTGGGTCTTCTCTTCAGTCTAAGCTGTCCCTTACACGTGAAAGGGCTGAAATGGATCAGACATGCAAGTTTTCGTTGTGCCCCTAAATAACTTTTCTTCCAGTGAAGGTAGAATCTAGTGGCACGCTCTCAGCCAAGTTCAAGGATAGCGTCAGTAGCCCTCCAATTTGAAAGCTTTCTCTTAGGGCAACTACTTAGACTCCTAGGGTTTCTGCCTTTTCCTTCTGACTCAGTCCACGGTGCCTGGGTCTTTGCTTGCCTCCAGTTGTGTGGTCAGAGCTAATAATGTGTGCTTGGCTGTTGAGCACTGCTGTCTGGCTTGGTTTGTGCCCACAGTGCAGGGGCTGGCTTGGCTACGTGGTCATTGGGCATCCTGTGGTTGCCGTGGGGGTCTGGTCTTGAGGGTTGTGCCAGTGCCTGTTGCTGACATGGAGATTCCCATCATGAGGCTCCGTTTTCTGCAGCGAGTCTCCTTGTGCAGACCCTATGGTGGCCTTCTTGCCCATTGGCCTCAGTGCTTGAGTCCTTCCACTCCATGGGCATAGAAACTCTAGATCTCAACACCCTGTGTTTGAGTGTTCAAGACTTAGGCAGAACTGGATCCCAGCCCTCTTTTCCAGGGAGTGCTTGAGGATCTTTGAGCCCTGACACAGCCACAAATCCATCCCAGCTCCTGCCAGCACCTCCCAATGCTGCCCCTGGTTCCTTGGCAGCGGCCTCTGGCTGTTTCCAAACACTTAGGCTATTAGCTGCCTTTATAGTCGGCTTCCCCCAACACGTGGACCAAAGGGTCAGTTCCCTCTGCAAAACACAGGATGGACATACATTGTTAGTGGTGGGCTCTTGCATTTGTTGCCATGGAGAGAGACCACTGACCAGCTGGATGCCCTGGCTCTCCATTCTCATGCCTTTCCTGTCGGGGAGGGGGGATCTGACTGCAGATGGGCCTAGGGAACTTGGACATGCGTCATTCAGCCTTTCCTCCTTTGACTCAGGCTCTGCCTGCCTGTGGCAAACAGGTGCTCTGATCTGCTTCCTCGAAGTGGGTGGTGTTTCTGGGTAGACATTACCCATCCCAGCAGTGGGGGATCTGTGTGGTCGTTGAGATCTGTGTGTGGCTGGGAAGCTGTACTGCTCTGCTAGGGCTGGCATAACAAAGTGCTTATGAACTTGGTGGCTTGGTGGTTTAAATGGAAATTCTTTGTTCTGGAAGCCAGGAAATCCGAGATTAAGAGGTGGGTGGGGTTGGCTCCTTTCCAGGCTGTGAAGGAGAATGTTTCAGGCCCTCCAGCTTCTGATGGTCTGCTGGCATCTCTGCTCCTTGGCTTGTGGGACCACCACCCCATCCCTGTTTTCATCCTCACATGCCTTCTCCCTGTGTGCCTGTTTCCACTTCCTTGTTTATAAAGGACCCTGGTCCTATTGGAGTAGGGCCCACTTTGAGTTTTACTTCATCTTAATTGCATCAGCAGGCCACCGTGTTCCTAAACAAGGTGTCACACTGAGAAAATAGACTTCAATATAAATAGATGAAACTCGGCCCCTACAGTGAAGGCAGGGCTTGCCCTCTCATCCTCCCACCCTTAAAGCCCCAACCACCAGCCTCTCAGCGCCTTGGGGAAGAAGGCAGAGAGGCAGTTGAGTTGCGGTGACCCACCTTGTTGACAGTGGCAGTGGTGGTCACACTGTAAAGTGTTGCCACCCATTCTGGGGTACCGGCCCTTGGGGAAACTGGACTAGGGCACAACCTGGATCAACAGGCTACGTGCCTGCACTTACATCTGCCTGACAAAGGAATCGAGGAAGTGACTGAAAAGCTCTTCCCTTACCCCTGCCCCTGGTTCTGGCTTTCATCCTAAAATGCTCTAATGCAGCAGCCTAAAACACATGGCTGCCTTGGAAAATAACCATTGGAGCATTTCGGGAGTTGGCATCTCCCCCTGCCTTTGGGGACTGTGGGACCAGTTTCTTAGCTCGGCTGCTGTGGCTGTAAAAGTTACCTCTGCTTCTAGGCATGACCAGAGGATGGCGGTGGCCGCAAACCAACTAGGAGTGGGTGCTGTCTCAATGTCCCTGGCTTGGGCCTAGGTCTAGACAAGGACTCAGGTCCCCTTTGTTTCCTGTCTGGGAGGGCTCCAGTCATTCCTGATGGCATTCCTGGGATTGGATAGAAAGTCCCTCCTTGTACACAGGCAACTCAGGTTCATGTAGAGTGAGGCTCAATAAGGGAAGACATCAAAAGGGGGAAGTTAGACGAATGATCTCAGACTCAGATGAAGCTGGAAAGACCAAGTAGCATGACACCTGGCAGCTGGCATAGAATCTTTAAAAGGATTGTAATTTGTCCACTTTTCGAGGTACATTTGGGCACAGCTGTTAAATTGGTAACGTCCTATTGGGAAAGATGCTGCAGTTGTGGCCACAGTGGAGGCTTCTACACACATGGGACACAGGGAGGGTGGACCCTGAGAGAGACCTGACCCTGCAGATTAGAGATGACCGAGGCAGTCTAGTGTCAACAGGTCAGCCACAATACCTAGTGCTTGCCTGGCATACTGAATGTTAGATTCTCAATCACATCTTAGGTAGTATAGGAAAGTGGTCCCTAATTTTCCCCATATGATTTGTAGGAATGGTCTTCTAATGCTGAGTGGTGAAATCAACGTGTTCCTTGTAATATCTGAAACCTGGAAACTGCAAGTGCTCAGTCATAAGAGCTGATGTGTCAGCCACTCGGTGTCTATTTTTTGGTTCACAAAGCTTATTTCAGCCCTCCCAAATGTTCTCCCACTCCACATCACTACCCAGCATCAAAAGGAGCCAGCCTTCAAGCAAAGGGTTTTTTTGAGTATCATCCTTGACCGTGGAGGGATTGTGAAGCCAGCATAGTCCATATGGTGTCCTATCCACAACCTGTGGGATCGTGAACATCTGGAGTCATGTATGCAACTCACATGTCTACCAAACACCAAAGGGTCAGATACGAATGGAGTATTCTGGAGCTTGGTGCTTAGTAACTTATCTCCCTCTGTAAAAATTGTTGGTACGTTTAAGGATAAAACACAGGCTGTTAAGGCCTGGTCATATTAGAAGTGCTGGAATGTCACTTCTAAGTGTTAGGTGACAGGAGGTACTATGGAAACTAGGAACATGTTGACCCTTCTGTGTGAAGGTCAGGCTCTTGTAGGACTCTAAAGTTGATACATGAAGGATGTGAAGAGTTAGAGTATGTGATGTACTTGGCAAAGGAATGGAGTCTCCCTGAATACCCGTGTGGAATGGAAGTAGGGCTGGAAATGGGAGCCAGGGTTGAGTGGCTGGGTCTGCTTCATGAAAGGGTCACCAGTGATCTCATGATCAGATGCCATCAGGATGTTAAGCATGATGTGGATCAGATTGACTTGTTGGGGTCACTATTTTGACCTAACTTTGGAGGGTGGGGTTAAATGGACCAACTGGGACACTGAAGTTGGGCCAGTGTGAGTGGTGGCCTACGGAGGATGGACAGTAGCAAGCCTGAGATGTGCAGGCAGGGGGGACACACAGCATTGTCCTTGATGTCAGAGGAAAGGAGCCCAGGGATGATGAACCTATGGTTTGGACAATATATGGTGGGTGATGCCAGTCACTTAAAACTGAAGCCAAGCAGCAAGGGATCTGACTGCCTCCTTTGCATGCGCCGTGAGAATTGATCTTTCTGTATCAGCAATCTCGTACTCCCAGAAGCCCTACCCCACTGTACATGAAACATCTGGGTATGTAGCTGGTGGCTTCAGGTAGTACTTAAGTTGTAACTTTCCCAAACACTTTGCATGTTAAACAGTGATGCTTTTAACTTACATGCAAGTTGGACCATTATTTGAGAAAGCTCTGCAGTCAAGTTTTTCCTAAACAGATCCATTGCATTTCAAGTTCCTCTGTAGGAGTCACAAGTACTGAGGATGTGTGGGTTTATGGTCATGCTGTTAGCTGCAGATATCAAGGTGATGGCACAGTCAGGTGTACTACACTGGGATCTGTCATCCTAACAACGCTCAGCAGCTAGACCACTTCTACTTGAGTTGTCACAAGGTGGGCCCTGATTCTCCTTGGAACCATGTCCCATGTCTCCTGCTTTTTTCCCTATTCAGCACAAACATCCTGGATTTAGGGTGCACAACTTATTAGCTACCTTTAATTCCACATGAATGAAAACTCCTGTGAGGTCCTCATCTTAATGTTGAGGCATTAGTCCCAACGTTAGTTCCCACAGTGCTGTTATCTGACTAGGTAGCAAACAGATTCCCTCTGGCTTGAGGATAATGTGATCTGTTATGCTTCGTGTTAAAGGGAATTGGCTGAACTAACAGGTCTAGAATAGTACATAAATTCTAGTCTTCGTAAATTAGGTGTAGGCTTAATGGGGGGTATCTTGGCCATAAAGATACAAATTTCCATTCTAACAATCACTAACACGATAAAAACTGGTTTGACAGGATACCAAATAAAACACCTTGAGGGCAGCGACCCTTGATAATCAGCTGCTGCTTGAAGTCACTTATGCATGCAGTCTTTGAAATTTAAGTAGACTTGGCTTTGTCATTCTGTCCCTTTTGAGCTGATCTGGAACAAGCTTTTAATCTAGTCTTACAGATGGAAAAGCGCTTTACCCGGATGCACACAGGGTATAAATGTGGGTGAGTCTTGGACCTATCAGTAAGAAGACACAAGGTATCGATAGCTCTAGCTTTGCTCGACACCTGAGTCTACCCTGCTTATAAAAACGGACAATTGGCAGGACTGGCTTTTGAGACTCAGACAGATCAAGATGCTTTGCAAAGGGAATGTTCTCCAGGTGTGGGACAAATCAACATGTGTCTATTAAATTCTCATTACGTTGTAGGTATTACAGTACCCAACTACCCAAGATGTCTCAGCTGAAAAGGCCAAGATGGACTAGGACCGAAGGAATACCAGGTGCCCAAGTCCATGCTCACAGCTATTCTGTGTAGAGAATCATGGCCTAGTGTAAGATCGACCTCCATATCCCTGAGTGAGGCACTGACTACTTGTGGGGAGCTGAAAAGGAGGTAATCTTGAAACCAGCTAGAGAATGTGGGTAAGCTCAGATGCAAGAGGGCACTTCCCCCTACCCCTTGGGACTTGGAAAGACTTAGAAGTGGCATTTTGGAGCTCCATCTTGCACTGAGTGAAGGGATGGAAAAAACTGTTCCACCTGTGGTCTGCACACTTCCCCTACCAGGGAAGAGACCACTGCTCTGCAGGTACAAGTGTGTAAGTCCAGTATTGGGGTTCTCCAGAGGAACAGAAAGAACAGATATACGATAGTTTATTAAGTACTAACTTACATGATCACAAAGTCCTACAAATGGGGTGTCTGCAAGCTGAGGAGCAAGGAGAGCCAGTCCGATGGCTCTGAAACCTTGGAGAAAACTGAAGAACTTGGAGTCCAATGTTCGAGGGCAGGAAGCATCCAGCACAGCACAACCAATATAGGCTGAGAGGCTAGGCTAGTCTCCTTTTCACGTTTTTCTGCCTGCTTTTTATATTAGCTGGCAGCTGATTAGAGTGTGCCCACCAGATGTGAAAGGTGAATCTTCCTTCCCCAGCCCACTGACTGAAATGTTCAACATCCTCACAGACACACCCAGGATCAATACTTCGTATCCTTCAATCAAGTTGACACTCAATACCATCACACCCAGTGAGTCAGTGCTAGGGGCTATCGGGAATTATTAGAGAGGGCTGGCCATCAAAGCATACCCCACAGGGTTTGGTGGGGGGATGCAATTGGGGCCTTCAAGACTAGACAAGGCATTACAACTCTTCCTGACAATGTCCTTGGGAAGCCTTTGAGACCTCTTGGCAGGGAAAGTTCACCAGAGACTATTGCTTAAAGGTTTCTGGCTCGTATGTCATTCAGTCCCACAGAGTGGTAAAGAGCTTTGGGGAATGCTTGTTCTCCTAGGACATCCAGCTGGCGGCAGCTGTGCTGTGTGGTCTATGTGGATGGAGCAGCAGGGATCGGGGGTCACTGCTAGTGAATTGCATCTGCAGGAAAACTAAGTCCTGAGTCCAAGAGGCGTATGACCTCTGTTCTGCCATGGTGACTGCCAAGCTCAAGTCGGCAGATAACAGGGACTTCTCTGGAGAATTGTAGGCGTAATTTCTCATGCTGCTTGGGCTAATTCTAAGTACTTGGGTTGAGTGACTCCGTGCTGGGCAGCCACTGTGATTCCAGTGTAGAGATGAGGAAACCAGCCAGTGTCAGACCAGTCTGGGTATTATAAGACTTGACACTGGCTGAGTGCTTCACTTCTGTAAAACCATAGATCCTACGTGGAAAAGATGACTGAATTGCCGCATTTAAAACCCCAAGTCCAAGATTATTTAAGAACTTGAACCCTTAACTTCAGGAAGTCTTATTTTACTAGATCTTCTCAGTTCTTATTTATTGAAATCATAGCTCTCTACTTTGTGTGAAGATCAAATCTCTGCCAAACTTGGTAATCACTGTTCATTTTAGACAGCCTAGCTGTTTCTGGCATTCTTTTAATGCTGACATTTCTCAGCACAACTGTGCTGGCTTTTGAGTATCGATTAAGCTGCTTCCTGATTGACCGACAGGACAAGCTGTTTCTGGATGTGTTTTGGAAATCTGGTGCCAGTCTGGATGGTGTGTACTCGGCCCTAGGAAAAGCTGCTCTGTTTCAGTTACGGGGAAGTTATTCAGGGATGTTAGGGTGAAGGGATAACTACTCACCTCTTCCGTGGGGGTGGACTGTTCACCCACTCTTCTGGAGCGGGGCGGGGGGAGCGGTGTTGACCTTGGACTTTGCCCTCTTAATCCTCATCGTTCTCATCACCAGGAAGTAAAGGCTAGCCTGGGTAGTGAAGCCACAGTTACTACCTGTCTTAGCTTCTGTCGTGGCGTTGGGTCTGCGTGGCTGCCCTGAAATGGTGCCCTGCAGTGTACTTCCTCACGTGCCCTAAGTGGAGGTTCTTGTGCTTGTGTTGGAGGGCTGGTTGCCTCATCTCCTTCCCCCTTGAGGTCTTGATGGGGAGAACCTGGCTGAAATTGCCATCTGGCAGAGGCTTCCTACTTGGCCACCACGGGCATTGTTTTAATGATCTACTCGCAGCAGGAGGCCAATATGTTGGGAGAAGGAAGCCTCCTGGGCTGGCTAGAGTAGTGTCTGCTAGTCTATCCTAGCAGATGTGGGCTGCAAAACTCGTGGCTGAGTTGGCTGAAGGTGTCACCTGTTACAACCATGATAGGCTCTCCCCAACAGCTGGAGTACCAAACATTGCTTTGCTGGAGGCTGCTCGGGTCCAAGGCTGCAGCTGGACTTAAAAGGGGGTCCTTAGATGTTAAAGCAGACTAGACTGGTCCAAATCCTCTCAGCAGACCTCAGGATTTGAGCCAAGAGCTGCTTTCCTGGGTTCTAAAGAACCCTTAATAGGAGGAGGCAGGGAAGCCCAGGACACACACCCAGAGCTGGTGGTGCAGAGAAGGAGCCACACTGAGCAGTGTAGAGACCTGAGGAGCCATGCTGCCCCCTTAGGCTACAGTTGTGCTTGGGAGGGGCAGTTCAGACTTGATAAGAGGGCACGAGTGGGCACAGGAGCTCAGCATGGCTGCAGGGTGACCTGGAGAGGGCACAGGTGGGCGCAGGAATGCAGTGTGGCTGCAGGGGGTTGACCTCAGGGCGCAGGAGCGCAGTGTGGCTGCAGGGTGACCTCCAGGAGAGTGCTCATGGGGCTGATCCCAGTGACACGGACTCTGACCCCAGGATGGCATTTACCCAGAGAAATCTGCTCCTATATAAGGCTGGCTAATTTCTGGATGCTGTGCTCTGAGCAGATTGAATCTGTAAACCTCACCCTTGAGCCTTGGCCTTTGTGAATCTGGGACTTCTGGGTGTTCTCTCCTGTCCAGCACAGTGAGGGGAGCTGACTTGGTTGTCACAGGACCCTACTTGTCATCCTGAGCAGCCACTTTGATTCCTTTCTATGTCTGGGTATACCTAGACCCCACCACACAGGGATGCTGGGCTTGATCAGCTGGTTATAGGAATCAATAGGCTTTTGGGGGGGCGGTGGCTGTGGAATTCAAAGAACAGGGCTTTGCTTGGCCTTTCTCCATGTAATCCATACAGAGACGTTTGAGCCTCCAGAGTGGAGTCTTGGTGGGAGCTCAATGAGGCCAAGTCTGACCCTTACCCCCTGTGCCGTGAGTCAGACCAGGGAAGACCCTTAGTGACTAAGACTCCAATAGTTTATCCCATAAACAGGGTCGTTGCTATTGGGAGAAATCCCTGAATGTCCTTAGTGTGAACAGCCTTCAGTAGTAAGCACTCATCTCGAGACGTCCTAGGGGATGCAGACGGAGAGAAAAGCAACATGGGAGAATGTGGGATGGGGCTGCCATGGGGGACAAACTCCAAAGGCCAGGACTGCAGGACCATCTGGAATGGTCCCATCCCTTCAGAGATGGTTATCCAGTGTGAAGATGCTTATGGAAAAGCTGTTTGCCCTGCTGTTCTGAGGGAAAACCTGAGCCTCCCACTCAAAAAACCCTCGCCATGCAACACGTGGTAAACATGAGAACCCTCACTGGAGGGCAACATGGAAGGCTAGCCACGTGGGATGCCCTCTACCTTTCAGTTTGTACTCTGAGTAGATCCTGCTGGGGTTTCACGTGTTCACCTCTTGTTTGCTGTAAGTTGGATCAGATTTAGTTCTTGCACGATGGCAGTGGAAGATCCCGTTAGATCGATTGCCTCTGAAAGCTGTGCCCCACTGGGAGGCAATTTTCGTCCTTCACGGCCCCTTAGATGGGCTAAGAATCCTCACATTCACCGCGCTGTGCTTGCTCTGCAGCAGGTTATACAGAGGACAGGAACAAAGCTGGGACCCTGTGGGAGTTGGATGTGGGCAGCCTGGGACTTAGTGGTCAGTTCTGTGAGTAAGGGGACAGTTGGTTGTGCTGGTGAGACTGAGGCAGGGCTCCATTGCTCTGGTTTAAGCTCCAATTCTTTGCCAGTCCTTCACAAGACTATCTCAAATGTCAGTTAAAAAAGGCTGTGCTGGAAGGAGATGGTCTGGGAGAGGTGTGGGGATGGACACAAGGTGGCCTTGGAAGAGCAGGGACCTGCCCCAGCTTTTCTTACTCAGGTTACATGGTTTGCTTGTCTGCCAGTATCCTTGTTCCAAATGTGACCTGATGTTTGCAGGTCCAAAGAAGTGGGAAGGCAAGAGATCCAAAAACAAATGAGTCGGCTGCAGGCATCTGGATCCCACCAGCTTTGAAAGGCTTGAGTGAAATATTCAGCCTCAATGAGAGAGAAACAAGATGAATGTAGTTGAACTAAGTTCAAGAAAACTAGAAGGAACTGCCTCCAAGAGGGAAGTTAAAGTGTAACTTCTCATCTAGTCACATGGCCTGACCTCATGGAACCTCCCCTGCCCAGCTCTTCAGGCAAACACTTCTTTAAGGCTTTGCTGGGTTCAATTGCTCTCTGAAGTGTCATCTTCCTTGAAGACCTTGCTGGGTGGAAGGAGAGCCCCAGACAGGACTTAGGGCCCTGAGGACACAGCTAGGCAGAGCCAGTGGGGAGCAGTCAGTTCAGCACAGGACTGGGCAGGACCACCAACACCTCTAACAAGGTTAGAATCTGGACCGCGATGGGATGAGCTCAACTGGAGTCCTGTCCTGGGAGAGCTGGGGCACCTGGGCAAGAGGGGCAAGCTGCTGCCTTCCTATTTCACTTAGGAAATGCCTCCACCCATCCCCGTCTATGCCTTCTGGAGTCTTAGTGTTCGGGTAGGCTCTGTGCTGAGCCTGCCCTCCTGCCCTCATGTGAGCTGGTGACTGAGCTGATGATGCCAAGCTGTGCCCTTACCAGGCCTCACATGGGAACGTGTTCTGGAATTGGGGGACATAATCGCAGAAAACCTGGACTTTCTGGCCTACTATGACAATGAGGGCCTGAGGCATGTGGACATGGAGGCCTTCTAGGCAGGGCAGCTGCTAGCAAAGGGATGCGGTGGGGGGGGGGTGGGGGGGTACCACCAAGGGGCAGGATCTGTGTGCCTGAAAGGGGGCTTTCCTTTTGGGAGTTTTTAAACTTGAAAAATGGGTGCCAGGTCTGCTCAGTTCTGGGGTGTAATGGGATATATTTCCCCATGGAATGAGATGCTAGTGAATATCTTATGTAGAACCAAGACATACTGGTAACCTGGCAGAACATGGGGGACAAGACTAAGATGTCCTATCTGACCCTGATCTCACTGGCAGTACATACTTGAGAATATATCATCCCAGGACGAGTCCAACGCTCAGCCCCTTGTGGGAGGATGACTGCCCTGTGGGGTGCTTAGGCCTGGTAGCCTTGCTGCCCCCACTCATGAAACACATAGGCTGGAGTTCTCAAGCTAAGTGGTGGTTCTCGCTCACTTCCTGTGGAATCCTGATGGCTGAATGCAGCATGGGTGGGCTTGTAGACCTTGAGGGCTTTCTGAACCTGCCTGGGAAAAGGGATAAGTGATAAACTTAACTTTTGGTGTACTGCCTTATGTCTTGGAGTGACAGCCCATGATCAATGATGTTGTGGCTTGATAACCAAGCAGGGTATCTTTTCTATGGGTGGTGCTGGCCAGCTGTCTGAGGTTGGGAGTGCTGGGGGGGGGCATCCCAATTGATGTGGAATTTTTCCCACTTGTGCCTGCCTGCATTTAAAGTGAGATGTCCTGGAGCTTGGGGGGGAGGGGGCGGTGGGTGGTCTGGGGCAGCTGCAGCATGACTAAAGTGTCTACTGAACCAGGGGATGTCCTAATCCAGGAATCTTGCCCTGGGCATGCAGATGCCTAGGTCCCCAAAACTGACAGCTCGTGGTCCAGGGCTTGGATGGCCCCTTCCCATGAAGGATTATGAAGTCAGCTCATGCTGAGAAGACCCCTTTCTAGGCAGATTCAGGTGACTTTTCCTAAGGCAGACAGGCTAGGTAGAAACACCAGGAGGCCACCTGCCTAGCTCGGGAAAGGAACCCGGTAGGAGCCCAAGCCTGTCATCACGGGAAACATGACAATCTCCATTATGTCCTGAGCATAATGAGAACTGAGGAGACTTGGTGCCTGTCAAACAACCCCAGCAGCCTTGAAGTCTGCTATCTTACATTAGTCACTTCCAATGCTGCTTCCTGGTCTGTTCTTGTGGTCCTTGCATCAAAATTTTCAGGCTTCCGGGGAGAGTTGCCTTTATCTCCAGCCAACTTTCTAGGCTGTGCTGCAGACCAGGAGAAGCATTCTCAAGGTGGTCCTGGGTGTTGAGGGGAGAGAGGAGCTTAAAACACAGGATGCAGTAGGAATCCCGTCAAAGCAGGTCTCTACTGGAACTTGCACCCCATCCCCTACTATGCAAGGATTGCCATGTGAGTGACCTTGATTCCAGCTTTCTGGTTTTTCTCATCTGGTGAATGTCAAAGTTGTACCTTGTTAAATGTAGTTGCTGCCTGACTTGGGAGCTCAAGGCAGGGAGAGTGTATTGCTGATGAAGACACTTGTTTTTGTCTCAGTGTTTAGGATCTAAAAACATCCCACAACTACTTCTGGAGGTGTTGAGGGTTAGGGTTCAGTCTCTTATGAAGTACAGCTGAATAACATACTACTAGATCCCAGGATTCCAAGTATACCAGGGTGACAATTCAAATGACCAGGGACACACACACATGGGAGGGGCTGTGTTCCTCTAGTCATCTTTCATGGTGGACAGAGTGCTCAATGGAGGGCCTTCAAAGAGCTAAGACTCACCTACCTTGAGTGGGATGAGGCTGAGCTCCTAGGTGACCAACTATCTGTGTCTGGGATGTTCCTGGATTCCAGATCCCTGCTGATCTTTTTCTCAGTATGCACTCCATCTGAAGACCACCAGGAAAAGGTGATGGAAGTGAGGAGGAAGGGGGGGGAGGGGTGGGTCACAGATCTGGCCCTCAGAAGAGGGGGCAAATGACTCACAACTTCGATACCCAAGCTCCAGACTTCTTAATGACCTTGATCCTGAGGTGGCTATAAACTCACCAGCTGTCTCTGCCTTCTGGCTGAACTGATCTTAAGACAGGAATTTCATTTCTTCCATAGGGTATCTATACTAAAATGGTTTCGTCATAGTGGCTTTGCATTGACTTCATAATCCCATGTAGATTCCTGAAGATACTTCATTCATGCCAGCTCCAGCCACTAGGCTTCACTGGGCTTGGCTCTAACTCCATGCCTTTCGCCTGACCTCTTACATCAGACTGGTGTTCAAGCCACGTCCATGGAGATAATTCTCTACTGGCAACAGAATCGGTATATGGGTGAAGGTGGTGGTTATTCATGGCTTTCCTCACTGTATGGCCACTGGAGGCCTGAAGCTGTCCACAGATGTCCCTGAGCTACTAGATGGGGCTCTTACTCTGAGGGTTGTCCCTGGGATGTTGCCAAAGAGAATAGAGGAAGGGCATACCTGTCAGAGCGTGGTCTTTGCACCGATGGGGTTTACTGTAGTCTCAGTTGAATACCCTGTCATCAAATAGGATTAACCTTGGCCTTGTTTGTTGTCCTCACTCGGGAGCCTACTGCAATGACTGAAAGGAAATGAGGTTTTCTTCAACCCTTTCTTCCCTTGCAAATCTCAGTGGAGCCTGACCTGAGGCATCCAGGGCAAGAGTTCCTATGCAGCCCTAGTTAGGGTTGGAGAGGATGTTTGTCAGTTCCTGGCCTGGTGGGCCCAACAGGGGCTGTCTCATCCTGTGTGCCTGCTTCCTGTCTCGGGGTTGTCCTTACCCTCAGCAGTTGGGTGTTCTGTGGAATGTTGTACTCGAGTCCTGCCAGATGAATTCCCAACAGACCACATCCCACCTCACCATGAACATAAAGGGCATGTGCTTTGGGGACTGGCATGCCAGGATTTTGAGGCGGCTCCTCCCTTAGGTTTCGAGATGTTGGGGTGCTCTTCGTGGATGCTGTTGCCACTCACTACCTTTGGAGGTAGAAGAATGATGCCCGAGAATAATGGAATGGGTCAAGAGCATGCAGGCCTAAGGTGTGGGGAGGTGGCTGTTGGAACTAGTATGCCGACCTGTCCCCAGAAGGAGCCTTCTGGATGTCTTGGCCCTCCTGGCATCTGAGCGCTTCTTGCCTCTGCGGTTGTGTGGCCTTTGAGGTATACAGCAGCCCATGGGGAGTCCCTGCTGGGCCTTGGGGAAATGTAGGCTCCACAGCTTCTCTGTCCTGGGCTAGGTCCTGCCATATTACTCAGGTTTTGCTCTTAGATTTCTTTACAGTTATGTTCTAGATGTAGATGTCTTGCTCATGTTACCTGGACCTGAGCTTCCTGGATCTGGTTTGGCGTCTGTCACTAATCTTGGTAAACTGGTTAGCATTACCTCACGTACTTCCCAGGTGAGGCAGGAAGGGTCAAGAGAGCAGGAGCTTGTGTTCCCATTCCCTGGTTGGTTGGGCCTGGATAAAGTAGCCCACAATCCTTGTTAGGGAGAGTCCTGGGTATATTTCAAAAGTTTCCCCTGCCAGAGGCGTGAGATTCTTCCATCCTCAGTTTGAGACTAGGTGGGGCTCCTGGAAATAGCCCAAGTCATTACGGTCCCTGGAGCCTCAACTCATTTCGACTACGTTGAGCCTATACTCACTTTCAGATAGTCAAAGCTGTTCCTGCAGCTACTTCTCCCTGTTGGCTGTGACAGGGTCCTCTTGTCTGGCTCTGTACTTGCTGGGCAGTAGCTTGCCCTGTTCATCTTTGGCTCTTGAATGGTTTACTTCTGGGTTGGTTCAACTTTTTTCTTGTCAAGAGGGGGATGAATTCTAAGCTCTTCAAATATCAGACAGTAACCCTTGTCTTGAAAACTTCCTGCCAATCACATCCGGGTGGGTTTCCTCTTCAGCCGCGTCATCACCAAGTAGGTGAGCTGCGTTTTCCGAAGTATTACACTCAAATGAACCTAAACAAAACATTTCTATTTCAACCATGTTGAAGTTTACAATCGGTGACATTAATCACATTTACAATGTTGTGCACCTATCACTGACTTGAACTAGTTCTTCACCCCACCAAAAAACTGCAACCACTAAGCAGTAATGTTTTTCTTCTCCCTTCACCCCCAGTCACCTCCAATCTACTTGTTCTCTATAAATCTGCTTACTCTAGATCATAAGATCATAATCATTTGTCTGGTTTTTAATATCACAATTTCCATCCACATTGTTGCATATCAGAGCTTTTGATTAACAATCCATTGCATGGAAATGTCAGTTTTTTCTTGGTATTGATGTTGGGCTGGCTTCCATGTTCTGGCTGTCATGAATAGTGTTGCAGTGAACATTGGGCATATTGAAGGTGTTTGCTTCAATCCCTGTTGGCAATGATCTTGGGGTAAATAAGTGGAACTACTGGATCATATGGTAATTCTTAGGTTTTTGAGGAACTGCTCCTGGAGGTGGTTCTAGCTAGAAGACTTATTCCTGAGGCCGCTGAGTAAAATCACCTATCACATCTACACTCCATGTGGCGGTTACATGATTGAAATCAGAAGGGACAGGGTGGGGTATCTGCTTCACAAGCCTCCACCCACATTGTTCAGGTGTGTTCTGACTTCATGGAAGACTCAATCATTGGTAACAAAGAATACCTTAAAGGAATCCATCAGTCCTCAGATCTGATACCTCAAGGATCAGACTTGAGAATCAGTTCCCAACTTGGACGTGAATTCTCAAAGACATCCTTACTCGATGACTTCAGATTTTGAAGCAGATGATTATCTATTGGCAAACAGAACAGGCTGAGTCTACTCAGTGTCTCTCATTACTTATGACCCTCTTCTGCACTGAACAGGTGGCACCTGGCTTCACTAGACTTGGAGTTTCTGGGCAGTTTCCTTAGACAGCTGTTCCTAAGCCTGGAGTGGTTCTCTGATGCTTCTCCTTGTGATTCTTGGATCTTTCCTGGCCTTGTCGTCGATCCTGGGGGGGGAGGGTGGGGAGTCTGTTTTCATCCCACTCAAAGCTTTTGAGTGCTCTTAGGTGTTGTTAGTGACCAGTGGTGTTACAGGCTTATCCATCTTATAGAAGGAGGGGTCTCTAAAATACGTGTGGGTGGAGGTCTCTCTTGACACCCTAACTCCCCTAGACTGACACTCTGGGGGTCCCAGGAGCATCTTGGGTGGTCACCTTCAGCCTGACAGGCAGTTGCTACTAGAGGCAGGATGTCCTAAACGTGGGAGCCTCCTAGAAACAGGCCCCCCTCTCCGGGGGGCCACCCCTGGGTGAAAAAGCTCCATGTGCTTATCTTGAAGGTACACAGTGGGCCCACAAGGATCGGCCATGTTGGAATTAGGGGGAAGGTTCCTATGGCCTGTTGACTTCACCCTAGGACTGACCATGGGGTGCCCTTATCACTCCTGGGCATGTACCCCTCCCGTAGACCAGAGCATTTCCAAAGAGTTGGCATCTAGCTCTCTTCTGGGAGGCTGAAGACTTGCAGATCGCTTCTTAATTGGAATCTGCTCCTTACAGAACTCACAAGATTCTTGGACTGCAGGGAAGGGGCTGCCAGTCCTTGTGCTAGGATGTCCCATGAAGATAGACTGTTGGCAGGGAATGTGAAGAGCATTTGGCCTCTTGCCATTGGAGGGGGGGGCATTTTGGGGCCCACAAATGGTAACTTCCCTCCAGCACCCCTGTGCATCTCCAGCCTGAGCTCCAGAATTGTGCAGTCAGGGGCTGGATGCTGGGGGCTGGGCTCTGGTTCTGCTTGTTAGGTATGGGTTGGCTGGGCAGGGCTATGAAAGCGACTTGCAAGCAAACCAGGGTTTTCTTTATCAGGATCATCTGATACAATCAGGCCTGCTCTTCTGAACTTCCAATAGCATGAATTGTGACTTGAAAACCCTCTGAAGCGTGAACTTAAGCATGGCTTTATCAGACTCTGAAATTTCTCATCTAAGCCCAGGGCAGTGGGTTTGACAACTGTCTCCTGAAATGGCTGCTTGTTTCATTCATCTGCTTGACTATCTTAGTGCCATAAAGATGAAACCATTCTTGGACGTTGAGCTGTCATAATTCTGAAAGTGGTATAGGCTTTCAAACTGGCCCATCTTGCTAATACACCTTGGAGGGGAAAGTATGAACACTTCTGTGCCTCCACATATCCATTTTAATTTGTAACCTAAGGAAGACGTCTAAGCAGTGACATCTGCTTCATGATGAATTCTAAAGGTTCTCTTAGAAACACTTAGACATATGCAGTGAGCTGCTTAAAAGCAAGTCCTTAATTTGGTCTACATATCACATTGCCAAGTCAAGTTTGGAAATTCTTTTGGCTTGAGACTCCAGGAAGACTGACCCAGCAGCAGGTGTGCTGGAATGAATATCGATGGGAAACCAGGAGAAACAAACTCGGAAAGATGGAAGAACGGGTTCAAACTCGCTCAGTGTTCAGTTACTGGTAGTTAGCACTTGTACTGCTCCTGAAATGGCTCAGGAGTCTGATTGTACTTGGAGGCGAATGAGCCACCCATCTTCCCGGGAAATGTGGATAGAAGTCCTGGGTGCCTGGAGGTGGGCTCTGGGACACCAGGATAAAGGGATCTGATGGGAGGAGTGCTGGACCATGGACTGGGGATGGGGGGGGGAGCTGTCCCAGGAAGTGACTCTGGTAGGGTTCTTCAGTATACTTCAATCAATGCCTGTCTTTTACAACTGACCTTTTTCTGTTATTCCTTCCCACACTAGCATAACCGTACATAACTTTTTCCTTGAACCACCATTTACTAAGAGGTGTATTATATCAGGAAACAGGCAATTCTGTGCATAGTGAACCTAGAGATAGCCAGAGGCGATAACCTCTCTCCTGACCTCTTGACAGTAAAGGGAGTCTTCTAGGCTGAGCCCCTGGCGGTCTGTCCTGGAGGCTCTGCCCTCAGTGGCCCGGGTCTGTCACTGTGCCCCTTCTGAGCCACAGCCTGCTGCCTATGCTGATTATGTGGCCCTGCCATCCCTTACTCGAACTTCAAGCTTGGCTCACTTTCTAACAGGTTGTGTGCCCCCTTTCCCAGGAGAAGGGTTGACTTGCAAAGATTCGCATTTGTCAGGGGCACAGGACCTCCCTAGGGTGGGGGTTGTCAGACTGTCAAGCTCCCAAGCAGATTTCCTTGTCTGATGTGCTGCCTCGTGGCCACCAGGGGGCGCCAAAGGACTCCCCGCAGCCAGGGTCCAGGACGGAAAGGAAGCCACTGGCTCTCTAGGGACTCAAGGATGGATTTTGAGGATGGCACTGGGGAGTCTTACTGTCCTTTAGAGGGGACTGTATCCTAAGACACAGTGACTCCCACTTGGGAGTGACATCACTGAGCAGGAGAGCCTGGTACCTTGGCTCACGTGAGTCAGAGCTCCACACTCGGGTGTGTCTGCTTCCTGGGTTGGGGGCTGTGCTGAGTAGAGAAATGTATTTCCTTGGTCTTGTTGCATGCACATCTCAATGTTAAGTGACCTCTGGCACAGGTGTTTCACATTTTTATTCATGTTAATTCAGAAACATAGGAGCCACGATTGTAAAATCTCACTTGGCAAAGGCAGAAGTAAACATGCAGTAAAGAGGTGACTCCAAGTGATCATATTCAAGTTTGTGTGGCCGTCCGTCCATAAGGCAGTTGCCACACTTGAACTTGGTTCTGAATCTTTGTCTATAGGGCTACATTACAGTATCTCGACTTCAAGACTGACTGTCCACACCACTGGCTTCCAGTAGTGATCTGAACCAAGTGTAAATAGTTTACTGATACCTCTCAGATATAAAAGACTAAGCATGCTGTGCAGTGGCCCACACCTAGGTTTCACTTCCCAGGCTCTTACAAGGATCTGGGTCTTTCTATCCAGAGTTCCCCTACTGTTGGTCTAAATCTCTGAAGACTTGAGTTCAACTTGCCAGGCAACTGGTTTTGCTTGGAAGACTATCTTCACATCAGATCCAAGCATGGGAGGATGGCCTTGGAAATCCAAGATTCCATAGGTGAGACCTCCTTAGAAGCCTGAGGGGTGAGGTGTTGGGAATCCTTGCCAAGAATTTGGCAAACAGCTGTAGGCTGATATCTCACTGACTGCCTGAGGGCACCATAAACGTATCCTTGGGTGGGGACAAGTGAGTAGTTGACCAAGCCAAGGGGGCAACGACAAAGGATCCAGATAGTCTCTAGAATGTTTGGGAATGCCTCTGGCCACTTGCCATTCTATCTAAACATACTAGTTTTCTCCCCCTTAACTGAAAATCCAGAGTGTCAGTGACCACTCCCATGATGGTGGCTGTACTCTAGTCAGGGTTTCCTAGAGGAACAGAATAGGATGGATGCACACGTAAAGGGGAGTTGATTAACTTAATCGCGAGATCCCTAATAGGCTGTCTGCAAGCTTGAGCAAAGAGCCAGTCCAAGTCTCAACTTGAAGAACTTGGAGGTCCGATGTTTGAGGTTAGGAAGCATCCAGCACAGGACAAAGATGTAGGCTGGGAAGGGTAGGTTGGTCTCAGCGATTCATTTTTCTGCCTGCTTTATATTTGCTGGCAGCTGATTAGATTGTGCCCAACAGATTAAGGGTTGGGTCTGGTTCTCGCAGCCCACTGACTCAAATTCTAATCTTTGGCAACACCCTCACAGACATACTCAGGAACAATAGTTTGCATCCTTCAAGTTGACACTTCAGTATTAACCACAATGGTTAATGCTGTGGCAAAGTGACTATACATACCAAAAATTATCCTACCCATTAGCAAATTCTGCAGGGGCAGCTCCTCTGGAGACAGTGCTTCCCCCACCCCACCACCCCCAGAAGGCTGTAAACTTTGAGAGAACTTTTAATGAACAAATTCCCAGCATAGCAGCCTGCATCATTTCAGCGTGTGTTTTAACGCTGATTGCTTTTCACCTTCTGGCAGTTTCCCAGGCTCTGGGTTTAGCAGGCACATCCCCTTCACATCAGGATCATCTCCATGCTCATACCCAGTCTTTGAACCAGTTCCTGGCAATCAGCTTTCAGTTCAGGCCTTTGAGCTGCAGATGCTCCCTCATCCTCTCTCTCCTGAGCAGGTGAAGAATCCTGACTGAGTTGGTGGTTCCACTTCAGGTGGTTCATGACTGAACTGCTTGGGCAGAATAGGCCAGATCACCTCAGGTTGTACAGATTGTATTGGTCTAGGCTGATGGATCTTCCTCGCCGACTCATTTCACACAGATGAGTCTCAGTAAAGGAGTCAACCACTGGAATGTGACAGTATATCCTCACAGCTCCCCAGGACAGTCTGTCTTGGTGTTGATTCTGCCTCTTGAACTTAACTCACTGTGACATCCAAACTTTGAAAAGGGGGGAGCCTACTGATACTCGTGGAGGCACAGGCATGCAGGGGACCCATGCACAGCATCAGAAGGTGTGAGGCTGCTTTGTCAGTGTGGTCCCCATCTTTGTGCTAGTAGCTGCTGCTTGCCAAGAGCCAGAGTTCTTCCAGGTTGGTAGGGGAGGAGGCAGTGCTAAATCTGACTTCACTGGCTTGGACCACATTGCATCTACTGCTACTCATTGCTCATGGTAGTTGTATGGTTGCATTGTCTGGAAGTATATGCCTTGAATTAGGAATACAAAAGATCTAGGATTTAAGCAAAGGGAAGCTGTCGCATCATAATTGAACCTGACAATTTTGCCAGTCCAGCCAGGGAGCTTTGGAGCAAGATAATCCTCAGTTTGAATCCCAAATTAGGTGGAAATGGCTCAGCTCAATGTTGGCTTGGGGCCACCCCAAAAGGAACATGAGCTAACAGCTAGAGCCGTTAGGTAAGCGTGCTCACAGCCAGACAGCTAGTTCTGTGGAGGTGGTGTGTGACATGTTGCCAGATATGCAAGTGACGGGCAGCTACAGTCTCAAATCGGGTCTGTAAGGACTCATTCTAAGACGTGGTTGATAGTCACTATATCTTCTCCTGCCAACTACATCTTTCACAGCTGGCCAACACTTGACTTAGGTTTAGGTTGCTTGTTTAGGTGACCAAAGTCTTTTGTTCCTAAGTGGTCTGAGACTCTGGTCTTGTCAGGTTATGGCCACCGTGAGGCCTAGCCACTTGTAACACACTGCATGGGAGCTCCAAAAAGTGCCCTAGTGACTCACCCATGTCCCATATGCTTTCTTTATGCTTTCCTCCATGTATCAGCAACCCTGATGTCCAGGCAAAGGAGCTCAGAATAACCTGGTGGCACTGCTTTTGTCCCCTGGTGGAAGTGTCTAGAACTGCAGTGTCTCAGCCTGTCAGAACTAATCTTGCAGGGATGGAACATGAATGTCTCCCTCCTGAGTCATTGTGGGTTGTGAGGGAGAAACTTCTCCTTGGATCCAGACCTATACTCTGGCTGCTAGAGAAATAGTGTAGAACATCTGCCCAAAATAAGTACTTCAACTTGAATATGCTAGTTCCAGACTGGGTTTCTTGCTAGCAAACTGCCTCGAAACTGCTGGTGAACTGAGGGTAGACTATGGAAGAGGCTATCACAAGCCAGACTCTTTTCCCCCTTGAGCCAGGTTGGGTCAGCTGTGAATACTTCATGGTGATGGTGCAGTTGAGCTCTTGGAAGAAGGTGCTGAGTCAAGACTGGAAGAGTTTGTCTAAACTGTAACAGATTTAGAAACTTGTGAAAAGGGGAAGGAAGCAGGATTGGTCAGACTAGGATGTAAAGCTTAACTGAGCCTGTGGGGGGAGCTCCAGAGGCAGCATCCCATTAAGGTAGTTCCAGGTTACAGATGGGTAGGACTGCTGAGTTTGGCTAGTTCATGGCTGTGGGCTGCCCCTGGAGGGACTGACGGAGGCTGGCAGACTACTCCCCACTGAGCAGCATGTTGTGTCTTGAATAGGGATTTGGTGGTGGATTTGTCTAAGGGGATGGTGGCTTTCTGGAGGGCTTAATTGAAGTCTGTTACCAACAGGTCACGACCATGGAGTTGGGTGGCTGTCAATGGGCCTATTTTAGGAGCACTTGGGTGGCTGAGTACACCTGGCTATAAGTCATCCCGTGCACATGACTAAATGCATCCTGTGGGAGCTTCATGCCAGGTTCTGACCTATGACTTGGCCTACGTAGGTTTCCTGCCCATTCCCATGGGTTGCTCTTTATGCCTCTTCTCCAGATCTCGTTGACTCATTTTCTAATCTCCTAGGGCCTGGACAGCCAATCTGTTTTATGCATATGATTCAGTATCTTTACCTTAGACTCCTTATAAGAGAACCAGGTGAATTTAAATCCTCAGTGGGGAGACTTGGTCAGTTTTTTACAGTGCCCTCTGCATAGTGTTGGAGTGGTCTGTATTTAGCTCTCAAAATGAGCCAAATCCATCTATAAACCCCAACTCTAACTTTTCCTTCTTTGCTAACTTGTTTAAGAACTCCCAAGGGAGTTATAGCTATGAGCTGTGAGAGGGGGGTTGTAGGTACAACAGAAGTTGGTGTGGGAATCAAACGCCTGAAAGTGTCACTAATATGGTAGGCCCTGGGGTTTCTGTAGGCTTCGCCCTCACTCTTGCATACGAGTGTTTACCCCGTGAGCACTTGTTACTTTCTAATCACCAAGTGTGGCTCATGTCAATAGCCCTGCAAGATCTCCCATGGAATGCCAGTCCAGATTCCTGTGGATTGTATGGGGGTAGAGATGAGAAGCATTAACCTGAGGACAAGACTATGCACTGCCAGCCTTCCTATTAATATGTACTTGATGGCCTTTCCATATTTAAAAAGCAAATGATACTGGTCCTCTTTGGAGCATTGAAATAGTCTATTGCTATCTGGCATGGGACTTGATTTAAAAAATTACAAGGCCCTGGTGGGTGGGGCACAGTGGCTCACATCTGTAATCCCAGTGCTTTGGGAGGCCGAGGTGTGGGGGTGGATCACTTGAGCCCAGAAGTCTGAGACCAGCCTGAGCAATATGGTAGAGAAGAGGTTTTGCCAAAAACTAGCCAGGTGTGGGTGGCATACGCCTATAAAATCCTACTCAGAAGGCGGAGGCAGGAGGATCGCTTGAACCCAGGAGGCAGAGGTTGCAGTGAGCTGAGATTGCACCACTGGCACTGGACTCTAGGCTGCGTGACAGAGCAAGATCTTGTCTCAAAATTCTCTGGTCAAAGGCAGGTGGACTTTCTTACTGGCCAAGTAAAGATCAGACATATGAGGTCTGTTATCAATTAGTCAACTTGAACCAGCTGCTAAAGTAAGGATTTTTGTGCTGGAAAGCCTTCCTGGCTTCTGTTCTACTCACTTGGGGCAG
Source organism: Pongo abelii (assembly GCF_028885655.2). NCBI lineage: Eukaryota > Metazoa > Chordata > Mammalia > Primates > Hominidae > Pongo > Pongo abelii. Next base: position 9,119,969 of record NC_071988.2, read on the forward strand.
AATAGAAGTTGTACTTTGAGGGAACTTGCCAGGATAATTTAAAACTTGAGCCCTTGTAGTATCAGACATTTTAGAAAGCCAGTTCACATTTTTAGAACTGGGGTCCTGGCCCAGGATATGGCTAGATGTAAAGGCAGGAATGATCCACTCACTTTTCCTTAACCACTGTCCAGGTATAGAAGCTCCCAGCAGCAATCAAAGGGGGAGGGTCTGCAATGATGGCTGGACTCCCACTGGGCCTGGGGCCTTATGAACATGCCGTTATCCATCTTAAGTCATGAGAATCTTTCCCAGAGTTAGATCCTCTGCAAGTCTCTTTACAGCTGGAGTGACTTCACTGTCAAGCCAGCAGGAGGGGGAAAGGGTAGAGCCTGGGAGTGAAAATGCCGCACACATAGGTTCAGTGAACAAAATTGCCTACTGCTGCGTAAGGCTGTGCCTGACTCTAGTCTTCAACTCCTGTCTAAACGAGACTAATTGCTCAGTGGATGATGAATGTGTGTTGGTGTGAAGATCTTCATGTCATTATGGAGCTTCCCAAAGCACGGGGATGGAGGCTTCAGTCTTACTCAATGGTTGGAAACATTGTAAATGGCCTTTGTCAAGTGACGAGAATTGTGGATTGTCGTCCACCACTGTCATCTGAACGTATTTGTTCTCGTCCATCAGGGTCATAAAGAGCATTCCATGACTACAGAAAGCTCTCCCCAGTCCCCACGGTGTTCTGAATCTGGCAAAGTGGACAAAGCTGTGGGGGAGGCTTAGCCATCCCCTTTTTTTTTCTATCCAGACATACCCTCAAAACAATCCCATCCAATGTGGCCTCTGTTGTCAAATGTATTATAGACCTTCCCAGACTTGTTGCTTTAAGGAAAAGTACTTATGACTCCGGCTAAAGAACTGTCAAATTTTAGACTTCCTAGGTAAAAGAACACCAGTCATACAACGTAGAAAGAAAAGCCCCCCAGTGAGATTGGTATTGCCTAGGGAAGACTGGGTGGTCCCTGGAATTTTTTCAACTTTTATAAGCTGAATAGTCAGTTGCAAATCACATCTGTCCTGGTAAAACCCAGGGGACTTACGCTAACTCATACTCCCAAGGGAACAAAGATTCCCTCTCACAACTTGAGTAAAATAGTGGATGTGTAGCTTTCAAGATGTCCTAACTGGCCACTATGATGTCAGTATCTCAGAGAGGGAAACAAACTCCTGCCTGCGATGTCGATCCACAGGCCCTTGAAGGTGGCAGTGCATTGCGGGGAGTGGGGGGCCCTCAGGAAAACTGAAGCGGAGGTGGCCCACCCCTCAGCTGAGAGCAAGCTTCAGCAACCAGGGAGGGTGGTAGTTCTTCATTGCTGGGTGGATCCACCAGCACAGAGAATCGAGTTCTGCAGGCATTGCTTTCTGCTCCTATGTAGCTTCCAAAAGCTGATTCTTTGGCCTTTTGGTGTCAAAGCTGCCAGCTAGGTCAGGACTCCTCAACCTCATTAACATTGACATTTTGGGCTGGATGATTCTTCACTGGGGTTGGGGGGGGCTGTCCTGTGTACTATAAGATGTTTAGCACCCATGGGCTAATCTTCTAGATGCTAGAAGCATTTTCTGTTCATGACAAATGTCTCCAGACACTGCTGTAGTACTGTGGTGCAGCAGTATCTCCCCTCAACGAGGAACTCGATTCAGTGGCTCTCAACACCTTGAAAAGGGTGCCTTGGAGTTCTGCAATGGGGAACCTTCATGGGTGGAGTGCTGGATGCCTGTATTCTCCCCATAATCTTAGAAAGCCGGGAGAGAATATCTTGGAAAGAAGTCACTCCATAGAAGCTCACTTTCTCCCTTGGAAATGTTCCCTCAGTCCAGGTCCTATGACCTGTGACTTGCAGCGCTTTGGCCCTTCTCAAATGGTTGAGGATTCCTGAGTCTCATCATGAAACTTGAAGTTCAAGATCATGTCCTAACTGCACATGTGTGGACTCAGGTGCTCAGTGGTTGGAACTGTGCCTCCGTGTCCTCCTGTGGGACACTGGTTCATATCCAATTTGTGAAGATGCTAAGTGAGATGCTAGTGTGCCTTGTTGCTACTGCTGTGACCTGAGTCTCTGGCTGTGACACAAGGGCTGGCCTTGAACTGTCTTCTTTGAACCAATGATGCTCGAGATGACTTCTGTCCACCATCAGGGGAGGTAGCATAACTTCTGCAGGACCTGGGCTTTCACCAGGAACAGGAGACCTGCGAGGAGTGCTGCCTTGGTGTGGTGGGGCCTGGTCAGCCAAGCTGGAATTCTGCAGGACAGTCCATCCAGAAGGACGAGCTGTGTAATGTTTCTTTCTGCAGGGAACGCTTACAAAGTTGCCTGCTTTTTCATACCTGGCCCATGCAGTACTGGTGCTGGGAGTGGATTAGAGATTCCTCCCCTCAAGATGATGTCTGGCTGGGGTTACCCGATGGCATGCTCCATGGCCTGTAGTTGAATATGTGTATGATCCAGGTGGGACTCTAATCAAGCAATCCCTGTGTATAGACGGATGGCTTCAGTCTTGGTCCTCAGTGCCCTCCTGAGGCCTGAGCTTTCTGTACTTGCTGTCCTAGAATGTTCTAGAGCTTGCTTACGGGATGAATATTTCCATTTTGTGCTGTGGCCAGGAGTAGGCTGCTGTAGTGGCTGTGAGAAGCAGATAGGCAAGCCTGCAGGCACTGGCCATAGACGTCCTACAATTTGAACTATCTGATCAGGATACATCCTTCCTGGAAGCCTCTGGGATATTCTGACTCCAGGAGAGCATGGCCAGGGTGGGGACTTCTCAAAAGGTGGGGCTCCTTTTCCATGTCCTCTCATCTGCCAATCAATATCTCCACATGCCAGGCTCGGCCATACTTGCTCTTTCAAATTCAGAACAAAGGTTTCCTTTTGCCTCCTGCATTGGAGTATCAGGAAGGGTGTACCCCAGTGTCTGGGGCCTGCCAGTCTGGCCTTGTGCCTCCTGGGGGGACCCCTGGGTAGGATGGAATGCTCTTGCACATTGGGTCATGCTGCTTCCTGAATGCCTCCTGATGTCTAATGGCCCCAAGCAGAACATAGACTTGCGTTGCTTTTAGGAGCCCACTCAAAGCAGCTATATCTGCTGCACATGGAATATATCCACTGCCATGTGCATCATCAAGCTGTTTGCTGTCCTTCCCAGGCCAGAGGGTCTGGTGTGGATTTGATGTGGCTGTCCCCTCCAAGGTCACAATATGCTCCCCTTTGATAGGGCTGCTGGTTCACACTGTCAGCTCTTAATGCTGCTGTGAGGGTAGCTGCAGTTGAACTGATAATACAATGGGACTGTAGAAGAAAAGGCTGGGGAAGCAAAGGTCCAGCAAGTGAGGGCTCGGGGGAGCAGACAGCTTAGAAGCCCTGAGCAGGCTTTCTCTAATTCTGGGCGCTCTTGGGGCCTGAGATTCTACAGGAAGGTCAGGGGCTTGCCAGGACTTGGAGTTTAGTAGTCAACCTGTCTTGTGGGTGCTCAGGGTCTCTGGTGTCTGCTGGCATAGCTCTGGTACCTTTTGGTAGCGGTTACGGGAGAGCAGGGTTGACTTGGCTGGGGGTGTACAGGAAGGAGACAAATACAGCAGCTGGAGGCATCTGTCAGCTCATCTGGGTGCAGTAGTCAACCTTACCAGACATGGGGAACATATTTTCACCGAGCTCATGCAGGTGGTTAATTTGCACCCCCAGCAACAGTTCTGTAACCTTTGTCCACACTGACCAAGAAGGTTCCACTCAGTGCACTCAGTTGTTTTGTGGAAGGTGACCCGCCTATAGAACTTGAGGACACCAGCCATGTGAAGGCAGCAGAGGTGGCTCCTGCCACAAAGGTCAGGATGTAGTGCTTTCCTGAAGCTACTCTGCATGAAGAAAAAGGATTAGCTTTCCAATTAGGAGGCTAGGGCATATGAGTAACTTTATGGGTGCCCCGATCTACTCAAGCTCAGTTTGAATTAGCACCTTGGAGGGCTTTATCAGTGCAGATCTGCCTCTAAGTTAATGCAGAGTGGACAGGGCTCAGCACAAAAGGAGCATCTGGGTTGGGGTGCAGAGCTCAGGGACCTGAGGTCTGAGTCCTGCACCCAGCCATCAGGACTGGCATCCAGTGGATGGGCCAGTTGGCCCTCGAGTCATTTCTTGAAGGCAAAGTAGTCTTCTCTTTCCCTAGAGAAATAAGGGGAAAGCCAATTTTCAGCATCAACGCACACACCCTTGAAGGCAACAATGCATGGCAGAGGTAGGCTTCTTGAGAAAACGGAAGAGCCAGATGGAAGATGTCGTAGTGCCCTCTGCTTTGGGAGATGAGCTCGAACAGTTGGGGTTGAGCTTGAGCTTGATCATCTGTGTGCCTCTTTGGTTCATGAATATTGCAAAACCCAAAAGGTCTTAGCTGTGCTCTTAGACTGCAGTGTGGCAAGTTCAGATCTTTCCTAAAACTACCAGCTTGTTCTGACTTTTCTGTCTCAGGACTACAGACACTCTCAGGCTTCCTGTTTCTTTGTGTGGGCTGTACCCTTTCTAGGATTTTCAGCACCACTCCTGGATTCTTAGTGATGTGTACCCTTCCACCAGCTGGGAAAACCAAAAATACCTCTCCATAGCAAGTTAGCAGTTTGTGGCGAGCTAATAGCCATCCAGTACGGGAAGGCTGAGCTAGTTCTTAGGCATAGTGGAAGGTATCTTGCAGCAATTCTTCTAAAGGACAGATAATGGCAGGTGGCTGGATGATGGAATGGAAGTCTTCATTGATTCCAAGAAGTAAGCGTGAGGGGCTTATTAGGGATTTGTCAGATGCTCAAGGGAGTTTCTCCAAGAGAACAGCCTTTCTGCCTCCTTGGTTGACTTTTTCTTAAACTTAGCTTCTAGGGCTTCCAATAACTGCCTGAATTTCTCCCCTCTTATATGGGAATCTTACCACTGGGGTTACATCCTATACTACGTAGCTCAGTATGTCGTATCACCAAGCAAGGGCCTGTCATCTAGGATGACATCTGATCACATCTAGCTTGTCTGGGCAAATGCAGAACAAAAACCAAAAACCTGCCCTGTGGATACTGCCCACCCAAAAGGCAGGTGTTGCCTGCTCCCTCAGTCACTGAGCTGAGCTGCCAACAGCCATCGTTGGATGACTTCTGTCCATCTTCAGGAAACTGAGCATTTTAGTTGGCATCTGTTCTGGAAAGGAGGACAGTCACATAAGCTTTCTTGACTTGCAATACTGCTCAGTCAGCAGCCATTCCTTTAATCCTCCAGGTATTATACATCAACCATGTGCACTTTGTACAGCACAAGTTAGAAACTCCTGATGCCCAATTCCTGTTCCTGAAATCCTTGTTCATGCAGGAAAGCCTGAACTGGAAGAGGGTTATAGAGTTGGGGGCAGCTGGTTGAAGATTCTTGCTCAGAAATGTGATGCTCGCTATTGGGGATCAAGTGTTCTGCAGTGTCTCAGATGATGCACAAGGGCCAGTGGGAAATGACCTTGGCTGAACAAGAGGTCCTAACTGTGGGTACTGGCTGATCTAGGGTGATGGGAGCTGCATGTGAGAGGCCACTCGGGGGTGGACCTCACAGACTTTTGGAGAACCAGAGCAGAGAGCTCACGGCTGGCCTCTGCTCAATAAGCAGCCATGTTGAGAGTGATGGGAATTACTAAAGGTCCCATGACCAGAATGAACGTTGGCATCTTCATGGTACAATTGTTCCAGTGAAACATGCACAGGTCAGTGACAGGGCGTTTCATGATCATGGGATGTTCTTAAATGGAATTATAACTTTCACTAAATCCTTTAATCTTCAATTCTCTGTACTACTTGGGTTTCACTGGGCATGAATTATGTTAGATGTCTTTTTCAGGAAGGCCTAGGCCCATCATTGTTGAATGGTGTCTAGGTGCCTACCTACAGGAATGCAGATAAGGGATGCAGACTGGGTAAGTCTAAAGCCTTCCTTGAAGGGGCTGTCAGTGAATCATGAACCAGGACTGGAAACTGACATTGCCACAGGTGGTTACTATGAATATTCTGGGCTTGTGAAATTTGCAGAGAATTACTTTGTCCTTCAGTGTCTTTATTCATGACATGGTCCTTGACAGAGTTGTACAAATTTCTTGACTAAAAGAATTGGCATCACAACCTCACCATGTGAGGTTCTTCCTGGACAAAGATTCTCATGTCTGACTCTTGAGCTGGGTCCAGGATGCAGCCATTCTGAGTTGCAGAGCCAGTCATATAATGGTAGAAGTGCACTCGGAGGTGACGCCCCACCACTAGGTGGTTGGGTCCCAGGTGCCACCTTTTGCTGACAGTGTATGTGATGAGTCTCTAGGTTTGAGTGTCTGCTAGGTCAAGCAGGACACTAGTGCCTGTACTGCCCTTAGTATCTTCCTGTTTTCCCTTGAGGTCTCTAGACAATGCCATTTCACGTCAGCCTCTTGCTAAACCCCACTATGACGTTGGATTTTCCGATCTACTTATTCCAGTTGACTCCGTTTTTTTAACTCACTAATTACAATTTGAAATACATATTTCTAAACTGTCCTGAGGCTTAAAGAAGGTCCCCCATGTGAGGTTTTGGGGAAAGTGACATAAGTCTTAAGTAACCCTAGGTGGAGCTCACTTCTGAATGCTTGACTTAGGGAACCACTGCTAGCTCAAGGAGTTTTCCATGAACTATCAAGTTCATCTCATTCCAAATCAAAGGAAACCACATCCTTTATATAATGACAGTACTGAGTTACGGTGCTACAAAATCATCATGGGATTAGCCGTGTGTGAAAGCTGATACGGGACCTGGTGAATGTGGTGGATGTCTGGACCTCCCCTCTCGGTGGACCTTTCATAGCTGTACCTTTTTTGATGTCCTTTGAGTCATGTCTTATGAAACAGTTTCTTCTGGGTAAAATCCGATTGCTAGAAGACATCTGACCTTATTCCAGGGGATGTGAAGTTTACCACTAGTTCATGTGCAGGGCAGGCTTAAGGTGAAGAAAGGCTTCTCCCCTACCCATGACTAAGGCCTCCCCCTAAGAGACTTGGGAAACATTCCTCATCCTGGTCTTGCTGCCAAAAATCCTGTCTTCTCAAATCAAAAAGCTTTGAGAGAACCTTCATGTTAGGGACGTTCATTTGTGCAGAAAGCTTCTCTAGTGGTCACTAAGTGGCCCACGTTCTGTCTCAGTTCTAGGTGACCCACATGTCTCCATGAGGACTTCCACTGCTGCTAGACCGGAACTGGAGTGGATGTTGCCCAAATGACCTCATAACGAAAGAGGAATGCACCTGTGCTTAGAGTACATCCAAGCCAAAGTTGCTGAGCTCAGCAGATGGCTTTGTACACTTGGCCTCTTCCAAGCATATCCCATGTTTTTAATAGTCATCAGAAGATACGGGTCAGTGGGAGATGCCAGTGTAGTTGCTACAGTGGACGTTTCAGTCTCTTTAAATCCAGGACTTGACATTTTGTCATAGTCCAACTCAGAAGTTGACCTTGTGGGACACAAATTCTTCCAGAAAGTGCCTTGATGCAATAGGGAAATAATTCTCTTAAACTGAATGGGCCTTTACATTAACACGAGAGTGCTTGGATGCTCTAGCTGTTCTATTCTGGCTCCTGATCAAGTATCATAAGGGTACCCTGACAACTGCTTGACTTTAGGTATCTTAGAATGCTATCAACTGGTCATCTCTAAGAACTAGGGGGCTTTCTTCAGAGCAAGAAAATCCCATTATATTTAGTGGAGATAGAATGAAGGCTGGTATGCCTTGTCATGTCTGTGTCCTAAGGAACAGCTCGTTCCTATGAACAGAAACATCTAGGTTTTCTCCTGCAGATGAACAATGTGGCGTAACACATTTTGTCTCAACCTGTGGCTCAGCATGAAGCACTGGTGAGATCTCAATCATGTAGCAGTGAGTTTCTCCCTGCAGGCTTCTGAGCAGAGGATGCTGCTTCATGACCCCTTGGCTACTCTGTTCTCCACAGGAGTGACTGAAGGTAGGGGGGATATAGAAAATACCCTTCAATGACCTGAAGGGTTTTGAGATGAATTGAGTAGGACAATGCACAGGCGGTGGAGGAAAGTGAGGCTTTCATTTGCACTTAAGAACAAGCTCACTAAGGAACTGGAGATGGAGGCTTCAGTCCCACAGGCTGTTCTAGATTTAGACTTGGATTTTTTGTTATGTAGCAAGCTGCTTTAGTGTCTTAAATGACTGAGGAATGTCGGGATTGTTCTGTCCCTCACCGACATGATTCAGTGAGTGGTGCTCCTTCTCTATCTCTCCTTTGTTCCTTCATCTGCTGGGGTTGAAAGAGGACTTAGCATCAAGAGCTTTCTCCCCTCTTCCTCGTGGTGTTCTGGGGCCTGGAACATGAAAGTGGGCTGCTGAGGTCTGGCTACTCCACCCCTGCTTCTCTCTCATCCAGACATCCTCGGAGGGATCTGACTGTTCAGAACCAACAGGAGTTTTTCATCCCACCTTTCAGAAGTTAGGCTTGAGTGCTTTCCTCCTGCTTTTTGGGAGGCCTGATGGACTAGCTGCTGAAGGCATACCTTCCTTGCTTAGTTATCAGGAAGGGGCATGTTCCGAGATCTTCGTAGATGAAACCCTGTCCTTGACATACTAATTTCCCTGGGTGACAATGTTTTGGGGGAACCCGGGAGGTTTTGGATAGTGGTCCTAAGTTTTATCTTCCCTGGTGAGAAGACCCAGAAAGGGCTGTGGAAGCCACTGAAGTATTTCTGGCCTAGATAAGTTGATAGTTATTCTAGGCAGCTGTTAATAGAGGCAGGATGTCCTAAACATGGGAGCCTTCTAAAAACAGGTCTGCTTCCCCTGGGGCCACCCTGGGAATAGAAGCTCTATGTGCTCATCTGAAGGCAGAGTGGGCCCGCAAGAACTGGCCACGCAGAAGAGGGAAGGTTCCTATGGCCTGCTCATCTACCCCTTCCTCTCTAGGACTATAGGATGCCTTCATCGCTTCTGGGCATGTACTTCCTGAAGACCAGAGAATCTCCAAGGCTTTGGTGTGTCTAGTGCATTCCCTAGGATGAAATCCCTTCTGAATGGGAATCTACTCCTGTAGAATGATCCCTCAAGAGCAGCCTTTGGACTGGAGAGAATGGGCTTGACAGTCTTTGTGCTGCAGTGCCCCAGGGAGATGAATCTTGGCAGGGAGACGGAAGAAAGGGACTCGACCTCTTGCCCTCCCAGAGGGAGAAGCAGTCATGGGTGGGGTGTTGGGGGTGGGACCCGTAGGACTTTTCCAGTGCCTGCCGCTGGGCTCCAGCCTGATCCCTAGAATTCTGCAGTCGAGTGCCGATTGTGCTGAGGCTGGGCTGTGTGATTCCCCTCTTTAAGGATGGTTGGCTGGGCCGGGACTACAAAAGCAACTTGCAGGCCAACCAGGGTTTTCCTAACCTCATCCTTTTGACACATCAGTTCTGCTTTTCTGAACTTGCATGGTGAATTGTGAGGAAAGACTAAACTTGTACAAAATCCTTTGACTTAAATGTATAATGAAGACGATAGAAGCTGTGTTTTCTATTAGACAAATGTCTCATCTGTGGCAGGTGGAAGTAGATTTGAGTCATCACCTGAACTCGCATATGCTGTTAGTACATTTTAGTGTCTTAAATACAATGAAAGCCACTCTCAGAAAACATTAACTGTCGGCTTTCTCCGAACTGAGGAGCTTATGGGCTTTCCAACGAGACCGACCATCTCTGCTTGTCAAAACACCTTGGAATGGAAAGTGAATGCTGCTCTGCCTCATTTCCCATCTTTTATTTCTAATCCCTAAAGGAAGGGACTGAACTACAGAAACCACTGTATCCTGTTGTGTGACAAGGGGAGCCTGATCTGGACAACTTTCTTAGACATATCAACTCCAAATTGGAAATGCGTAATCCTTAGGAGCTAGATGTGGCCCCAGGAGGACTGGGCCAGCAGCAGGTGCATTGGATGAAAGTTGATGGGGAGACCAGGGGAGAAGCAAACTCCATGGCAGGAAGATGGGGTTCAGCTCTTCAGGTTCAGTGTCTGATCACTGGCAGTCAACACTTGTCCTGTTCTAGAAATGGCTCCTGGGGCTGTGATCATGCTTGTAGACAAAGGAGCCAGCTTGGCTTCCTGGGAAAAGGACCAGAAGCCCTGGGTTTCCTGGAGGTGGCCTTTGAGGACCCTAGGGATAAAGGGATCTGATGGGGGAATACTTTGGACTGCAGCTGGAGGAGCCATCGTAGGCGGTAACTCATAGGAATCCTTCAGTATACTTTGTGAAAGAGCCTGTCTGCTCTCATAACTGACCTCTTCTGTACTTGGTGGTTTTTCCTTCCCAGGCACTAGTATTATGTACATTTTGTTCCTTAAGTCACCACTCGCTAAAAGAAGCGTTGCCTCAAAGCAGGTAATTCTGTGTACTGTGAACCTAGAGCCACCAGGGAAGGCCACACTTCTCTAACGGTGAAGTGAGTCTTCCCAGGCAGAGTTATCTCCAGTGATGGGTCCTGGAGGCTCTGCCCTCAGTGGCCTGGGGCCGCTGCTGTGCCTCTTACAAGACAGCCTGCTGTGTGTGGCTGCCATCTCCTAAACTCAAGTCTGGCTCATTTTCTTTGAGCATGGGTGATGTCTCTTTATCCTTTCCTAGGAGAGAGGCTGACTTCTAAATAATAAAGTTCCATTGTTGCTAGGGCACATGATATTTGTTGGGTGGGGTGATGTCAGAATGCTAAGTTCCTAAGAACTTGATTTCGTTGTCTGTTGTGATGCCTCATGGCCACCAGGTGGTGCTTAAGGACCCTCAGTCAAGGGCCAGAACGGAAACAAGCCGCTGGCTCTTGGAACTCCTGGATGGATTTGAGGGATACACTGGGGGGGAGTCGTTCTTGTTACTTCTATCATTTCCTTTGGATTCGTCTGGATCCTGTGTAAACTAATGCCATCCCCCTGAACAAACACTTCTGAAATGTGGACGATTCCTGCCTGGGGAGGCAGCCATGGGGTGAGCAGGAGAGCCCAGGATCTCCTGCCTGGCAGGAGTCTGAGCTCAGTGCTCAGAGGCTGCTCTGCGCACCCCACCCCCACCCCCACCCCCACCCCCACCCCACCCCCACCCCCACCCCCACCCCCACAGCCACCCACCAGGCCAGGCACCGTGCTAAGCAGGCAAACGTTCTCAGTGTTAAGCGAGCATCCCATGTTACAATCACATGATCCCAGGCACCAAGTTTGTTTGCAATAATTTTTACTGAAAACATGAACACAATCAGCTTGGCTTATGAACTATTTTTTTGCCGTGGAAATCAGAACAAAGCAGGCTTTGTACATTAGACTAGTATCACATAACATTGTTGGATGTTTTTCATGTTTATATTCTAACCAGACTATCAAACTCCTTACAACATAATTTATACAATGAGTTTATAGTCCTCAGGACAGAGTAGAAGAATAAAAAGACCAAGTTTTTACTTGGTAACTCTTGCTTAAATTATAACATCTTGTAACTACATTAAGTATTTGTCAAGTGAAGTGGAAAGAACACAAACCATGGTGGACATGCTTTTACATAAAGCACCTCCTGAAGGGGTAGAGTTGCCTAGGGAGTGTTGCTCGCCTGGGAAGGCTGGTGCTGCTGTGCGAGCGGTGTTCCCTAGTATGCAGGATGGCCTGATGAGCTATGTATGGCAGCGCTAGCAGGCCCTGCTCCAAATGACAGAACTCTCCAGGATACTTTAAGAAATGATTCCACATCCTAAAGTCCAAAATCATGAAAATTGTCTCAAAGTTGGGGCTTTTTTCAAAAACTCAGGTCAACCATGCCATTCAGCTTCTCCTCTGGGTACCCTCAGATTTTGTGGGTCCATGTCCACAGGTGACTCATTCAAAACACTAGTCCCAGGCAGCAGCTCTCAGCAAAGGTGGTGGGGGCTGCACACCTGCTCCAGCACAGAGGCCTCCTGGGGCTCTTGAAAGGGCAACAGCTGGGGCCGCTGGGGCCGCATCTCCCTTGACATCTCCTATCTTCAATGGAGAAGCCTCAGGTGACTATGCCTTAAGTGTATGCAGGCGAGGCTGATGTTGGGGGTGCCCTTCCATCAAGGTCTGGTGGGGCTTTCTGTGGAAGGATATATGGCTGCTGTCCTGGCAGGCCATGTGCCATGTCTAGAGATGCTCTCCTGGTCCGTGGAGATGACTTTGCAGTGGCTGCCTTAGACTCCTTCATATAAAGGCTGAGCAGTGGGGTCCTTCCTATTCTTGTACCAGTTATATGTGCTGAGGAAGAGACAATGTCTGAGGCAGGGACTGTGCCAGAGCCTCTGTCTTATGAAGCACAGATTACTTTGGGTTTGGTAACTGCTGTCACTTGGGAGTTGTTCTTGCTGCTTTGGTGCTTGTCTTGTGCTGTATACTCTAGCTCAGCCTTCTCAGGACATCACTGCCTTACCAGAAGAGACCAGTGGCTCACAGCCTTCCTGAGGTCAGCATTATTATGTGCAAGCTCTGCAGAGTCCTTTTTCTCCGGCTTCATGGGGATGGCTGTGGGATGACCTGTGGGATAGTGCTCCCAGAAGCCCAGCACCGTTTCCTAGAATTGCGTTCCTGGCCCCAGGAGTAAATACTTTTGCAGACTTCTCGTCCCAAAGTTGCTGGACTTGAGACCTGGGTTGCTCTGCAGCTCCTTGCTGCTGCATATCTTGCCCAAGGGGCACTTGTGGAGATGAGATCACTATTGGCAAAGGTATATGCCACAACTGAGAGCATAAGAACTCTCCATTACTTGGGAAACACTGGCCATGATGCTGGGACTGAAGTGAAAGGCACCTGCTTCCCTCAATCCTTGTGACTCATATGTTAGAACCTGATCCTGAAAGACTAGCTTCTGGTAATTCTGAGGCTGCTTGGGATGACATCCCCATTCTGCTGTCCTTGAAATAGTGGGAGAAGCCCTTTTGTTCCTCTTGCTGCCTCTTTACCTGCACACCATGAACACAGTGCAAGAGGAAGGGCCTTGCATGCTGGCTTTCTTGCATCTCAGGCTTGTCCCTTTCAGAATACTGAGATGCAGAAGGATAAGGAAACATTACTAACATCTAGAAAGGCTACTCTGTCACCTGGATATCCCAAATCACAGCTTGGTATCCTCTTAACCCATGGGGCTACAGTTATTTGGGCCATCTTATTTGCGCCATCTTATTTGCTGGGATTCCCCTGTATTGCTACAGAAGAGTGGCTGGCTGCACCCAGTAGAACTTCCTGGGCACAAGAGTTCTGCTTGGTGTCATCAGTGGGAGATTCCACCTGTTTTTTCTGGATTCTTAAAAATAGGTGACTTGGACAGAGGGATCATAGTTTCTTGGCAGTGTAGATCCTATGTGCCTCTAGGTGGTAGTGTGGCTCTTATTTTGAAACCAGTTGTCTATTAAGTAGGACAAGAGACTTTGCTGGCTACTTTTTTTGTTGTAAAATCGGGGTAAGGGTTCTCTGTAAATGACTGAAGTATTATTAGTTGATTCTTCATAAACTTATGCTGTGGTTTTCCACTTCCTCTTCCCCATCTTTCTTCATTGGGATTATCTTCAGAGATCCTGTGTTCAAATCCTGACTGAGGCTGACAGGCCCACAGGGTCGTTGGGCTTGACTGCTAATCACCACATGCTCATGTATGTGGACTAGTGACAATACCTACACATAGCAAAGTTATCCTACCTGTTAAAAGAATTATGAGCTGCTTCTCTGACGTGTGGAGACATGAGTTGGCTTTCTGCCTCTTGCTCTTACTCCTTGGGAAACCAGACTCACTGACCGAGACTCAAACTTGGGAAAAGGAGCCTACTGACTCAGAAGTGGATGGACAGGTGTGCACAGGACCTGTGCTCAGCACGAGAAAGTGAGGCTGCATTCGGTCAGTGTGTCTTCCCCATCCTTGTGCCAGTGTGTTTACCTCTCACCAGGAGATCCAAATTTCTAGCTGGGCTACAGAGGTGGCGGTCCCAAATCTTTCTCTCTCCCCTCCTTGCACTATGTTGCATTTACTGTTACTGATGCTTAATGGTGGCTTTGCTGTTGAGTTGTCCAGGAAGTAGAAGCTGAGAGAACTAGAAATGCAAAAGACCTAGAATGAAGAAGGAAGCTGTCAGATCACAATGTGAATCAGCCAGTCCTGCCGGTCCAGTAAGGGAGCACTAGAGCAGGATTCACTCAGGAATTCCACATTAGGAAGAAATGGCTCAACTCAGTTTGGCTTGGGGCCATCCCAAGAATAACATGAGCAAAGAGCTGGAGCCCTTGGGTAACCACACT